>NW_006399881.1:8452681-8463684 GCF_000299155.1 Elephantulus edwardii | reverse complement strand
TGTAGCATAGTATTCCATTGTGTGAACATACCACAGCTTCTCTAACCATTCGTTTGTTGATGGGCACTTAGGTTGTTTCCAACTCCTTGTTATTGTGAACAAAGCCGTGATAAACATGGGTGTTCATATATCTGCTTGGATGGTGGTTATGGTCTCTTTAGGGTATATTCCCAGTAGTGGAATTGCTGGGTCAAATGGTATCTCTATTTGCAACTTTTTGAGAAAGCGCCACACCACTTTCCACAGTGGTTGCACCATTTTACACTTCCACCAACAGTGAATAAGGGTTCCAGTCTCTCCACAACCTCGCCAGAATTTCTTGCTTGCTGTTCTGTTAAATTTTGCTAATCTTACTGGTGTGAGATGATATCTCATAGTTGTCTTGATTTGCATCTCTCTTAGAGCTAGGAATTTTGAACATTTCTTCATGTGCTGTTAAGCCATCTGAATGTCTTCTTAGGTGACGTGTCTGTTCATATAAAAGGTCATTCTTAGTAAAACTTCACCTTTTCCTTGAATTATTGGTATAACCAAGAAGAATTATAATCCTGATGGAACCTTTTCACATTATGGAAATAAACTTGAATTTCTTCCAGTCTGTTGGCCAAAACATTTAGAAGAGAGCTACCTGATCAACTGGCTAGAAGAGATCCCCATTCTCAGGAAAGGTGATCCAACAGAATGTAAAAATTATCAAACAGTGTAATTAATGTCACACACAAGAAAAATATTGCTGAAGATCATTTAAAAAAGGTTAGAACAATATACAGACAGAGAACTGGCAGAGATTCAAGCTGGATTTAGAAGAGGCCGTGGCACCAGGGATATCATTGCTGATGTCAGATGGATCTTGGCTGAAAGCAGAGAATACCAGAAGTTCTATTTATGTTTTTAAAACACTGATTGTGTGGATCACAATAGATTATGGCTAACATTGAGAAGAATGGGAATCTCAGAACACTTAAGTTCATATGAAACCTATACTTGGATCAAGAAGCTGTTCTTCTAACAGAGCAAGTGAATACTGTATGGCTTAACATCAAGAAAGGTGTGCATCAGGGCTGTATCCTTTCTCGATCCCTATTCAATCTGTAGGCAGAACAAATCCTTCAAGAAGCTGGACTCTATGAAGAAGAATGTGGCATCAGAATCATGAATAACCTGCATTATACAGATGACACAACATTGCTTGCTGAAAGTGAGGAGGACTTGAAACATTTGCTGCAGAGGATCAAAGACAGCCTTCAATACGAGTTACATCTTAATATCAAGAAAACAAAAATTCTCAGCACCAGGCCAATAGGCAATATCATGTTAGATGGAGGAGAGATAGATATTGTCAGTGGTATCATTGTGCCTGGATCCATAATCAATACCCTCGGTACCAGCAGCCAGGAAATAAAAAGGTATATTGCATTAGGAAAGTCTGCTGTAAGGGATCTCTCCAAAGTGCTGTAGAGCAGTGATGTCAGTTTGAAGACTGAGGTTTACCTGATCCAAACCTAATTTTTTCATTTACTTGCTATGCAGCTTAAAATTGAATAATGAATAACAGAAGAAGAATCAGTACCTTTGAGATATGATGTGAAGAAGAGTGATACCTATTCCATGGACTGCAAAAAGAACAAACAAATGTATTCTATTTAGTAGTTCTTATTTTAATTTATCAATGTATAAAGAGGTGAAAACTGGACATAGGGACACAGGGACATGAATATCTCTCTGAAAGAGCCAGAGGGAATAAGAATATTATAGTTCCTCACTACCCCTGAGCAGAAAGCAGATAAAGAGCCCACAGCCCAGCCCCATGGTGAATCAAGAGTCACAGTAGCTGCAAGAAGTTCATTTATTCCTTGTTGACTCAGAGACTTACAGTTGTGGCACTAAGAATGGGGTTTATTAGAGAAGTAAGTTGGAGAGTCAGGGAGGCAAAGAATATCATCCAATACAAGTCCAGGTTCTAGTCCAAGTTCCAAGGCACAATTGTTCAATTAGTCCAGGCTCTGGTTTCAGTTCAGCAGTCAAATCCAAATCATCCCGCCAGGTTTGCCTCAGAGTAGTTATAAATCAGCTTCTCCTACAAGCATCTGGCATGAACAGCAAAAATATTTAACTGTGGCCAGCACAAATTCAAGAAGCCTCAGCCCACAGTTTCTCCACAGCAATGCCACCATCTCTTCAACCAGGATCTCACCAACAGGGTCTGCTTCAGTCTTCCTCAAGTCTTGCTACCCAATGTGGGAGGCACTCTCTCTCTCTTATCCTAGGCTCACAGCTACTGGTGATTTGCAAGACCATGTGCTGCAATTACGATAGGTGGAGACAAGAAGGTGCTAATTGTAATGGAGGAGGGGGAAGAAAGCGCCAACTTTTATGCTAATGCCACAATCGGTTAGCAGGGTTAGGGTTAGGATTAGGGTTAGGGTTAGGGTTAGTATAATAGTTTTAGGAAATTTGAAGAAGTTAATAGGTGAAATGTTTAGTGTTCCTAAACAAATTACTAGCAAATTAGAAAGTTCTGGTGGCCTAGTGACAAGAAGCTGCACTGCAGTCCTAAAGGCACATGGTTCGAATCTACCAGATGCTCCACTGCAGGAGGAGCAATCTCCTCCTGTGCCAGTCACCTCTGACTTGATGGTACACAACAAGGGAAAAAAAATTACTATCAGATTTTTACTACATTTCCTTGGTGAGGAAGTTGAAGATATTAGTGGTTTAACTTAGATTTTACTTTGGGGATAATCTAGTTCTTTTTCAAGTAGCTTTTAGAATCTGCCTTTTATTTTTTTGTCTAAAGAATGTGGAAACTACAGAACAATCTCACTGATTTCACATGCAAGCAAGATTTTACTGAAGATTATCCAAAAACGACTGGAACAGCACATCAACAGAGAACTACCAGAAGTCCAGGCTGGGTTTAGAAGGGGTCGTGGTACTAGAGATATTGTAGCTGATGTTAGATGGATCTTGGCTGAAAGCAGGGAATACCAGAGGAATGTCTATTTGTGTTTCATTGACTATGCAAAGGCATTTGACTGTGTAGATCATAACAAACTATGGCTGACTCTGAGAAGAATGGGAATCCCAGAACACTTGATCGTTCTAATGCGAAACCTATACTTGGACCAGGAGGCAGTCGTCAGAACAGAGCAAGGGAACACTGCATGGTTCAAAATTGGGAAGGGCGTATGCCAGAGATGCATCCTATCTCCATACCTTTTCAACCTATATGCAGAACAGATTATCCAGGAGGCAGGGCTCTATGAGGAGAAATGTGGGGTCAAGATTGGTGGACGATTTATCAACAACCTGAGTTATGCAGATGACACAACCCTGCTTGCTGAAACTGAAGAGGACCTGAAGTGCCTGCTGCAGAGTGTCAAGGACTGCAGCCTACAATATGGATTGAGGCTCAATGTCAAGAAGACAAAGATTCTCACCACTGGACCAACTGGCAGCATCAGGATGGATGGTGAAGAGATTGAGATTGTACACAGCTTTAGTTTGCTTGGCTCCACAGTCAACAGTCTTGGCACCAGCAGCCAGGAAATTAAAAGGCGCATTGCCATGGGAAAGTCTGCTGTTAGGGACCTCTCCAAAGTACTGAAGAGCAATGGTGTCTCTCTGGAGACTAAGGTGAGTCTGATACAGTCCATGGTCTTCGCAATCACTTGTTATGCATCAGAGAGTTGGACAATGACCAAGGAGGCTATAAGGAGAATTGATGCCTTTGAGCTGTGGTGCTGGAGAAGAGTATTGAGAATACCATGGACTGCTGAGAAAACAAACAGATTCATCCTGGAAAGGGTTAAACTGGGTGGCTCCTTGGAGGCAAGGATTCTGAGGCTCCGTCTAACATACTTTGGACATGTTGTGAGGAGAGACCGGTCCTTGGAGAGGGACATCATGCTTGGGAGGGTGGAGGGATGGCGCAGGAGGGGAAGGCCCTCTATGAGGTGGATTGATTCAGTGACTGGGATAATTGGGATGGGGGTGTCAGTGACAGTGCGATTGGCACAGGACAGAGTGGAGTTTAGGGCTGTTGTACATAGGGTCGCTATGAGTTGCAAGCGGCACATAACAACAACAACAAAGTTAATGATTTGATTGTTGAGTCTTACACATCATATTTTTATCTGGATCAATTATTTTTACTTTTGCTTTGTACAGTAGTACAGGGGTGGAGTGGCTAAAGTGATGGTATTAAAAAATATACAACTAATTTTCTTATCATTAGAAAGGATCTTAGTGATCACAGAACTCCATGTTCTTACTGTTTAGATGAGAAACTCAGGACCAGAGAGGTTAAGTGATTTACCTGAAGTTATACAATGGACATCTGGTTGAGTCAGAGCCAAATAGAATCTCCTGATTACAAATTCAGGACTTCACATTTCTTGTTCTGTTTCAGTGGGTTGTTGGGTGGCAGAGTGAGAAAATAAAAAGTTCCAGAAATACGTTTAATTCTTGCCCTTCTTCTCTGATTAGAAGACTAGAGATGTCTGAGGATGATAGTATGTTCTTCCGTCATTTGGAGAGGATGATAGTTTTGTCTAAATTGGCTAGCATTGTTTGAAGTGGGGCCTTGAGCTGGTCCGTTCCTGTGTGATCTGATTCCATCCCTTGCTGATAATTTACATTTTCATACCAGATATACTGAATTAGAATCTACAGCTTAACATAGTATTTGATACTATCAATATGAACTTCTTATAGTATTTTAATATCTGGTTTGAAGAGATGCTTTCCTGAGAACAAGGAGTCTGCATTGTGTCCTTGCTCTGTAGAGATGCCAGTTTGTGGATGAGCAAGCCTTATAGGCTCTTTGTCCTATTTGCTGATCAGGACCCTCTCCTGTCTACTGAGCATGTGCTTTGAACTGGTTTTTCCAGTGAAGTTGAAAGTCTCCCTGGGACTTCCATACATTCTAGCAGATGGCAAATAACAGAATTTCTACAAACAAAAATAACTACAATAGAAACTAATCCCAGGCCAGAGTTGAGCCATACCCAATTGTCATGCTTTGAACAGCTGGGGCAATAGAAGCTTTTTCCTTTTTTGCTTAAAGCCTTTAGCCACTTGATGATTGTCTCTTTCCAGTTCATTGAGATTCATTTTAATCAGCTCCATCACACTTGTGTCTCTGTCTTTTCCTGCCTGGATATCAGGTACCTTAAAGGGACATTAAATATTCACTCATTCTGGCATTTCCTCAAGAGACCTCTGCCAGCAGAATTTCAAAATCAGAGTCTTTAAATGCCATATCATTCCAAATATGAAACTTCTCATTTAAACTGTCAAATAAGCTCCTGCGTCAAAACAAAGAATAATTTTTTTAAAATGCCACCAATCAGCATGCACTCAAAACAGAAGTCTTAACTAAATGGTAATTTGGTCTATTTGTTCAACACATATTTATTGGGGATCAGATGTCATTGCAAAATGGTGGTCAGGAAAGACATTATTAACAGCAAAGACCATGGATGCTAAGAGTGTGGGTTATTCTTGCTCCATGTTCTTAGTCATCTGTTTATCCATGATAGTTTGAGAACTTTTAAAATTAAATATGTGAATAGAGAGTCTTTGGGTCGTTAGGGAGCTCTGGTGGTAATAGTCCATAAAGAGTTGCTTTGCTAATGCAAAGGCCATGCCTCTCTGGCAGTTCGAATTCACCAGTGGCTTCTTGAGAAAAAGATGAGTAATCTTCTTCTGTGTAATTTACAGCCTGGGAAACCCAATGGAGAGGCATCTGTGAGTCAGTATAAATTTGACAGCAACAAGAGTTAAGGGAATTGAGTCACTAGGTATTGAAATCCTGGAGAGAGAAAATTTCTACCACCTCATTCTTTTTTTTAAATCATCTACTATTTATTATTTCATATATGCCATACAATGTCATACTAATTTTGTGACAATCAATTAATTAACATACTATTAATTCCTATAGCAATACATTGCTAACATATATTTATACAGGAATTCATTTATTTATTCAGCAAATATCCACTGCCAGGGCTTGTACTAGATACTGGGATATTGTTGTGGTGAGGTGACTCATAGTAACCCTAAGAACAACAGATTGAAGCTTTGCTCTATCCTACACCATCCTCAACATCTCTGCCATGCTCAAGTCCATTACTGTAGTCATTGTGTCAGTCCATCTCACTAAAGTCCTTCCCCTCTTTCTCTGACTTTCTGCTTTTCCTAATGTGATGTTTTTTCTAAGGACTGATGTCTCCTGACAAAATGCCTGAAGTAAAACATGAAGTTTTACTGTGCCTGTAGGGAACACCCTGGTTGCACTTCCTTCAAGATAAATTTGCTTGATATTTTGCCAACATGTGGTATATTCAGTACTCTTAGCTATCACCACAATTCAAAATCACCAGTTCTTCAGTGTCCTTTGTTTATAGTCCATCTTTCTTATACATACAAAGCAATTGAAATGCCATGGTGGTGGGTCACACACACCTCAATCTTTTAAGTGGTATTCTTGATCTTTAGCATCTCTTGATCTTGTTGGCAGCAGATTTTCCAAGTGTAACACATCTTTTGATTTCTTCACTGCTGCTACTGTAGATACTGAGTGTGGATCCAAGTAAAATGCAGTAATTCTTGACCTCAGCCTTTTCACCAACTACAATGATGTTGCCTATTGGTACCATTAAGATTTTTGTTTTCTTGAAGTTGAGGTTGCGGTGTTTTCTTAGCAGTGAACAAAATAAAGTTTGTGCTCTTGTGTAGCTTAGCTAATAGGGGAATATAGATAATAAAGTAAAAATAAACCTGTATAGATGGTCAGATGGTAAAGGTGCTGTGCTGTAGAGAACAATAGAACAGGTAAAGAGGATGAGAAACATGAGGTGGCGAAGAGATATGAGAGGGAGTACTCTTCCATATACCTTCTCATTTTTTTATGCTTGATTTTAATGCTACACTACATGCTACTGCATAATAGTTCTGAATCCAGGTGTTGAAGTTACGTGGGTTTAGATTTGAGTCTACATTCTGCTACTGATCTGACCCTGAGCAAGTTATTTCTAGGTCTCAATTCCCTTATCTCTAAGATAAGCATGATACCATTTCATAGGACTGTAGGGAGAATTAAGTGAAATAAAAGAAAATAAAATTCAATTAGATGACCCACATAAAGCACCAAGCTCAGCCCTGGCACAAAGTAAATGCTCTGAATGTATAATTACTTTCACTCACGGATCCCCTGTATGCATTTTTCATTTTCCCCAAGATGCCATGATAAGGATCACCATTAGAAATATTATCCATTAAACAAACAACATACAACAACAAAAGGCATCTTAACAATAGAGAAACCGTATCTGCTAGGCACAGAAAATCAGATGGGCAAATTATTAAACTGATGTTACTACACTGATGTTACTACTTCTTTCTAGAAACCAAAAGAGTGGACTCTTTGAGACATATATGGTAGTTGTATTTTTGCTTCATCTTCTTCATGGAATCAACATGAGAGAGAATACAAACCCTGCTAGATGATAACGTAGCAGGGACTGATAAAGAAGAAGGGACTGATTGGTCAAAGCTTAGAATTGGACAGAGTTCAACTCCATGCGCAGGCCTGGGGGTTATGGAGCCAGTGACCCTTCAGGCTAGGGTACATCAGATCTTATTGTTTTGGAGTTTTCTGTCCCAGAGAAGGGTCCTCAAGTGACTAATGTTGCCCTAGGGTAAATCAGGTAAGGTTTTGTAGGTATTATGATGATAAGATATGATATGATATGATATTATTACCATGAAGAGGCTGCTTTGGGAACTGTAGGTCCAAGGAACAACAGCAGAATTGGAATTCAAGTCTACTTGATTAATTACTGTGCAGATACTTGGAATCTCAGTTTAGAGTCTAGGAAATTAGAGACTTGGAGCCTAAGCAGGACCTGTGTTTCCCACTCCCATGGTACTAGCTTGACCAGGCAAAGACTTAATCAGAAGGCATAAAACGTGTGAGTTATTTGAGCAGGAAGAATAGAGTTGTCAACTGGAAGAGAATTCTGAGCAACCTCATAGGTAGCAATTGCACGAAACCTTACCACCCCTCAAACTGAAGGAACAAAGGGAAAGGACTGGAATTACAAACAGTACCCAGGTTACGAACAGATATATACTACATACAACCAGTAGTTAAAACTTCTGCTGCTCCCCGCCACCCCAAAGCCTATTGTTAATATATTAAAAAATTCTGGCTAATAACAAACATGTGCTACTTTACAAAGCACAGAAAAATATTTACTATTCTGTTAACAGTGAACTCTGGTGATGTGTAGTGCATTTCTCTGCTGTTTTGAACCAACCAACAGCTCTAGAGTAGTAAGATCCGTGGAAGTGACTTTACCAATAATCTGAACCCATGATAGGTAAAACACAAACTGGGATTAGATAGATAGGCAATCTCCCTGTTTTTATAGCCTCATGAAATGTTTCTTGAGGGTCAGCTATGACTCATTTCTGACTTGATGACATATAACAACAATATACTAAGACAAACACTCCACTGGCATTAAGTATAAACTGACTGTACTGAATTGTACTGAACTGTTCTGACTTACCTACAAATTTGACTTAAAAGAGGATTTAGGAATAGGATGCATTAATAATCCAGGGACTGTCTATATTAAAATGGAGAAAGTTGGAAGAGGGGGTCCTGAAGAATGGAACCACTCGCCTTTGAGAAGGGGGTTTCTCAGTTGGTGTTGGTGGCTCTCAGGGGTTGCCATGAGACTGCTTCTGCAAATATTGGGTCAACTACAATTTGGACCCAACTGCTACTACAAGGAAAAACTACTGCCCAAGAACAGTGCCTAGGTTATAGTTACACTGCCAGGAACAGGAAGCTGATAGGAAGGAATATGCCCCTTGTCCCTCTTCTAGCTTCTGAAGTTTGATTTCTCCAGCAGAGCATCAGGAGCAGAAATTTGATCTACAGAGCCTCAGCCCAAGAGCAGAGTTACAGACAGGGTAGAATTTCTAGTTGAGAGAAAATTGCTTAATAAGAGGCATTCGTGCTCAGGTATGAAGATCAAGGACAAGAGTAGACAAGGCTAGTTGATTTCCTAGCCTGACAAATGGTAGTGGGTGGAACTTTACTGACTTTGGACGAAGTAAAAGAAAGAGAAATCTGAGCTTGTCTGTAGGTATTCACAGCCCTCCATAAAATCTAGCCCAAAGAGTGATTTATGTACTTGCCAGACAAAATAGCAAATCCTCCCTTGAGATGTGAGGCTAAGATCCCACCTAGAGAATTAGCAGAGGTTAATTTGCCTCTATTTTGAAGCTGAGATCTCTTTCCTAGTGGAAGGAGAGTAGAAGTAGTTGTTGTTGTTATGTGCCATCAAGTCACCTACAACTCATAGCAACCCTATGTACAAAAGCCCTACACCCTGCTCTATCCTGTGCCAATATTATTGTCTCTGGCACACCTACTCCCATTACCCCAGTTACTGAATCAATCCATCTCATCGAGGGTCTTCCTCTCCTGCACTGTCCCTCCACCCTTCCAAGCGTGATGTCCCTCTCCAAGGACTGGTCCCTCTTTGCAGTATGTCCAAAGTATGTCAGACGAAGCTTCACAATCCTTGCCTCCAAGGAGCAGCCTGGTTTTACCCTCTCCAGGATGAACCTGTTCTTTCTGTTAGCAGTCCGTGATATATTCAGTACTCTTCTCCAAAACCACCCCCAAAGGCATCAATTCTCCTTCTTTCATCCCTAGTCATTGTCAAGCTCTCTGATGCATAGCAAGTAATGGCAAAGAACATGGCCTGTGTCAGGCACACCTTAGTCTCCTGACTGACATTGTTGCTCTCCAGTACTTTGGAGAGATCTCTAACAGCAGACTTTCCCAGTGCAGTATGTCTTTTTATTTCCTGGCTGCTAGTGCCAAGAGTGTTGATTGTGGAGCTAAGCAAACTAAAGCTATTTACAATCTCAGTCTCTTCACCATCCATCACTATGCTGCCAATAAGTCCAGTGGTGAGAATCTTTCTTTTCTTGATATTGAGCTGCAATCCATATTGAAGACTACAGTCCTTGACCTTCTGCGGCAAGCACTTCAAGTCCTCCTCATTTTCAGCAAGCAGGGTTGTATTATCTGCATAACACATATTGTTGATGAGTCTTCCTTCAATCCTGATGCCACATTTCTACTGATAGAGCCCAGCCTCCCAGATAATCTGTTCTGCATATAGATTGAAAAGGAGTAGAGGTAGTAGTATATATAAAATGTCTATCATGGTACCAGACACATTGCTGCTGTTATTGTGTGCCATCGAGTCAGAATGGACTCATAGCTGACCCTACAGTGGGTTTTCAGAGGCAGTAAGTTGCATGGGAGGGCGTTGCATGGGAGGGCATTGCACATCTTTCTCTCATCGAGTAGCTGGTAGATTCAAACTTCATGCCTTTGGGGTTTCACTGCAACTTCTTAACACTAGGCCACCAGGACTCCCTACTAGCACAGAGTACGCATTCAATAACCAGTGGCAAAGGAAGGAAAGGTAGATTATTAAAGAATGAAGTAACTGACTTCATTCATGTGCATAGAGTGTCAAGGATTTGAACTGAGAAGACCCGAGTCCACTCTAGGTAAATGACTGAGCAAGATACCACACTGAACCCAAACCTTTATTATGTGTAACATAGACATGATAATACTTGTAGGAACTACTGTGTTATTTCAAAAGGCAGCACAGGCTGACAAAGCAAAATATTACAATGAAATGTGCAAGGAGTTGGAGTCAGAAAATCAAAAGGGCTGAACTCGCTCAGCATATCTTAAACTCAAGTAACTGAAGAACAAATTCAAACCTCGAGTTGCTATAATCAAGGATGCTTTCAGCAGAATGTTAAATGATCCAGGAAGTATTAAAATAAGATGGAAAGAATACACTGAGTCACTGTATAGAAAGGAATTGGAAGACACAGAAGAATTTCATGAAACAACATATGAGCAAGAGCCTATGGTGATGAAAGAA
>NW_006399881.1:8438280-8448722 GCF_000299155.1 Elephantulus edwardii | reverse complement strand
GCAACAATGAATGAATGGAATCCCAAAATCTCTATAGATGTTCATTGAAATGAAAAATAAACAACCTAAATTTAAAAAAAAGAAGGATAAAGAATTCACAAACTATTACATAACATGGATGAATATAGAGAACATAACTCTGAGGGATATTATTAGTCAATAATAAAAGGATCATTATCCTGTAAAGACCACTATTATAAAAAGCTATGAAAAGGTTAATGCACAGATAGAATAATTCTTGGATGTTACCAGAGAAGGGAGAGAGAGAAGAGTAGGCAAAGATGTGCCTGACCCAAGTCATAATATTTTTTTTTCTTGTTGTGTACCATCAAATCTGATCCAACTGGCACAGGAGGAAATTGCCCCTCCTTCTCCAGCAGAGTATCTGGTGGATTTGAATTGTGTACCTTCTGAATTGCAGTGCAGCCTTAAGTCATAGTATTTTAATTACTTCCTACGCATGTGAACTTTGGATACTGAATAAGGAAGTCCTAAGAAAAACTTTTGAGGTAATTTAGAGGTACGGCTTATAACGAAGTCTTTGATCATCTTCAAGTCTTCACTTTCTACAAGCAAGGTTGTGTTATCTGCCTAACATAGGTTGTTGATGGGTGTTATTGCAATCTTGATACCACATTCACATAGTCCATATTTTTAAATTATTTTCTCAGCATACTGATGTAATAAGTATGGAGAAAAGGGGGAAAAAAAGAACCATGATAAACACCTTTCCAAATGTTAAACCATGAAGTGTTCCTTTGTTCTGTTTGTACAACTGCTTCTTGGTCTATGAGCACAATTAAGTGTTTTGAGATTCCCATTCTTCTCAATGTTAGCCATAATTTGTTATAGTTAACACTGTCAAATTCCTTTGCACAATCAATAAAACACAAGTAAACATCTTTCTGGTATTCTCTGCTTTCAGTCAAGAGTCATCTGACATCCTCATTCTATGGCCTCTTCTACATTCACCTTGACTTTCTGGTAGTTCCCTGTTGATATACTGTTCCAGTTGTTTTTAAATAATCTTCATCAAGATTTTACTTGCATTTGATATTAATGATATTGTTCAATAGTTTCCACATTCTGTTGGATCATCTTTTTTTGTGAAGGGAATTCTTTTGTATAGGGAATTCTTTCACGCAGTTGGCCAGGGAGCTGTCTCCCAAATTTGTTGAAATAGACTATGAGCACATATAGGGCTGCATTTGTTTCCTGAAAAACCTCAGTTGGTATTCCACCAATTCCTGGGACTTTATTTTTTGCCAATGCTTTCAGTGCAGCTTTAACTTCTTCCTTAAGTAGATCATATGCTACTTCCTTAAATAATTCGTTGTTGACCAATTCTCCTGCATTTTCTTTGTATATATTCTAGAAATATGGTTTTGTGTATGTACATTTTCTAGAAATGTAGTTTTGTGTATGTATATCTTAAATTTATTTGAAGTACTATCGTGTTATATTTAATTCTGATTATAACTCTTTCCCTCTAATTGTTCTAACACCTACTGCTTTTGAGTTGAGTCCAACTCAGTGATACTTCATTGGGTTTCCAAGGCTTCACACTAGGAGGTTGCACATTTTTCTCTGGAGGAGTGGCTGGTGGGTTTAAACCACCAACCTTGCTGTTAGCAGCTCGACATGTTACATGCTACACCAGTAGGCTCCTTGTTCTAATTCATGTACTGTGTTTTTAAGCTTTTGCTCCTAGTTGATGTATAATCCCATAATGTGCACCCACCACAGTTACACATTCCTAACAATAGTTGCTGAGGCTACACTAATATTAAACTTTCTACTACTACATGCAAAGTTATAATTATGTCCTATACATACATTCTTTATGGGCTGTGTAAAGATTGCTTTGAAGTATGTAGCACTCACTGCCATTATGTCTAGTCCAATTCATAGAGGCCCTGGCTGTCCAAGGCTGTATATCTTTATGGGAAGAGGATCAACTGGTAGATTCAGATTGTCTTAGCAGCACAACTCACTACAGAATATGCCATCAGAACTCCCAACATATGTTTCTGTTTTTATTGTTCAGTTCCATCAAATCTATTATGACTCATAAGGATCCTGTGAACCCTGTGCTATCCTGTGCCATCCTCATCATCTCTGGTATACTTGAGCCCATTGCTGCAGTCACTGTGTCAATCCATCTCATTAAGATCTTCCTCTCTTTCACTGGTCCTCCACCTTTCCTTAGCATGATGTCCCTTTCCAAGGATTACCCTCTCCTAGCAACATATCCAAAGAATGAGAGATGAAGCATCACTATCTTTGCCTCTAAGGAGCACTCTAGCTTCATCCTCTCCAAGACATACCTGTTTGTTCTCTTGGTTGTCCATGGGATATTCAGTACTCTTCTCCAACAATACAACTAAAATGCATAAATTCTCCCATCATCCTTATTTATTGTCCATTTCTTAATGCATAGCAAGTGATTGATTGAAAAGAGTGGAATTGCTACTACAGGGTATAAATAGATTTCATTAGTGTCAGATATAAGCACAATTTTCATCCTTATTTACAGATGAGGAAACTGAGATTTTGAGAGTTTTGATAATTTATCCAAACTCACACAAATAGTAGTTATCCCAGTTAGGATTAAAATTCAGGTAGTCTAGTTCTGAAACTGGTTTTCCTAATGTCTAGGTCAGGGAGCTCTGGTGACATATCTCATAAGGATTTGCACTGTTAACCCAAAAGTCATGCCTCTGTGGTGGTTTGAATCCACCTGTAGCTGCAAGGGAGAAAGATGGGCATTCTCCTCCCATGTGATTTACTTGCTTGGAAACTCACTTGGAGTTGTGAGTCATTTCTGGTAGTGAGTTGTTGGATGTTTTAATTGACTGTGCCATAATTTTTCTCTGAATATTTGAGACTTTGTGATAAGAATGATAAAGATAAATTTTACCATTTTCATGTTCTTGAAACCTAGACATGCTGGTGGACTGAGTTTTTTCTGAAGAGCTCTGGTGGTGTAGGCTGCAGGAAGTTGTGCTGCTCACCCAAAGGCAGCAATCACCTTCCTGATGGCTTGACTTCACCAGCATCCTTGGGACAAAGATGTGCAGTCTCCTCCGATAAAGCCTTGGAAACCTGATGGAGGGTCATCTATGGGTTGGTTCAAACTAGACAAGACTGATAGAATGATGTTATGGATTGTATTATATATCCCAGTAATACGTATCAATTTGACTAGACCATTATTCTCAGTATAATGTAATTATATCACGTGTTGTAAATCCTATGCTGTTAATGAGACAAGATTACAAGTTATGTAATATAGTTCTTTCACATGTGATTCTGAAATGTGATTAGTTGTGATCAATATAAAAATATTGGGATATATGTGCATTTTCCTTATTTAAGTCACAGTTCTGATCTGATGAAAGTGGAGTTTCCCCGGGGTGTGATTTTTTTTAGCACCTTTTGTCTCATGAGAGATAAAAGGAGACAGTAAAAGAGTAGAGCGGGGACTTCAGCAACCCCTAAGAAAGAAGAGCAGGAGTGGAGCATGTCCTTTGGAACAAGGCCTTTGTGTTGTGAATTTCTTTGACACAGGAAAGGTTAAGACATGGATATATCCAAGTAAGCCTGGGCCTACAGAAGCTGAATAAAACAAGAACCTTTTTCCAGAACTGACAGAGTTCTTACTTATAGCCTCTTAAACCATATGGGAATAATTTTTATTTGTTAAATCACTCACTTGTGGTATCTCTACTATAACACCACTAGACAGGAGACTAAGAGAAGCACCTACTTTCCCTGTAATTGAATAACCAATGCAAAAGCCAAGCTCACTGCTGTTGAGTTAATTCTGACTCATGGCCCCCATCAAATTTCCAAAGCTGTTAATTGTTATGAGAAGAGAGTGTCTGTCTTTCTCTTACCAAGTGGATGGTGGATTTGAACTGTTAACCTTTCAGTTAGCAGGCTGACACAGTATGCATTAATGCCACTGTTGTGTGCTATCAAGTCGGAATCAACCCATAGCTGACCCTCCAGCAGGTTCCTTCTCCTTTGGAACAACTGGTGGATTCGAACTGCATGCCTTTGGGATTGCAGCACAGCTTCTTGCCACTAGGCCAACAGAACTCCCTATAAAAACTGTTTCTCCCTGACTGTTGTATTCTCTGTTGACAGTTATCAGAGCTGCAATGGTCATCCAGAATTGGTACCGAGCTTACAGTGCTCGTTTGAAGACCAGACAACGTTATGCCCTTACCATCTTCCGGTCTCTTGAATATGCTGATGAGCAAGGTCAAATGCAGGTCTGTTTTTCCAACTTGTCTCTTCTTATGGTAAAAATCCTTCCCTTTTATACACATCTTACTAGTTATTATGATAATATTACTGTTTTTTCAATAATGGTCTTATGCAGTATTTGTCCTTATGAAATCATTATCTTTTTCCTTATCACTGGGATGGCAGAGTTTGGTGAAAAAAGGGAGGAGGTGAAGGAATTGGGAAGACCTCATGGGGTCCTGAAAAGATAGGATAATAGTAGGCATAGATCAATGGTGATTCATTTTATAAAATACAATGTATGGGAATGATTATATGAAACACAATGTGAATGAAAGAATGTGTGAAATATATGGTACATGAATGAAACAAAATATACAAATTTTGTATGCAAACCAATATATTTTTTAAAAAAATGCTTCAATTTACCCTAGCCTCACCTACCTTTACCCATTGTTACTAAAAGAATGAAAATTTTAATTTCTTTTAAACAGAGGAATTTTGGTCAAAGGCTTTATTATGGAGTGAGGAGAGAATGATATTTCTCAGTTCTGAAGTCCTCATTTTTAGAGAGGCTGGTAAATAGCTAGTTAATGAATTAAAATGGTATTCCCTATTTTCTATCTGTACTGTCAAAGGAAGTAAAGTTGTTAACTTTATTTGAAAATGAAAGAATGTCTTTGGAACAAACCTATGAAATTTTTAGAAGAAAATGTAGCTAGGTGAAGAAGGCTTTGTAAAAGCTTCTGGAAAGAATACATAAATCTAACTTTAATGCTGATTAACATTTTAAAACAGTAATTTTCAACAATAAAAAAAGTCTTGGAAAGGTTTACATTAAAATTATAAATGAAAACACAAACCCGATAGTGGCAAGAAGCTGCACTGCAATCCCAGAAGCACACAGTTCAAATCCACCAGATGCTCTGCTGGAGAAAGAGGAACAATCTCCGCTGTATCAGCCAGATCCGATTTGAAGGTAGACACACACAAAATAATAAAATAAAAATTAAAAAGACCCCAAGCCTCAGTTGATAGAACATCATGCAGAATTTTATATGAAAGAAAAACAAAGCAAAAGTCTAGAGAAAGAAACACAGCAAATTAATTATTTGGGAGGATGGGAATGGAGTTTGTGAGTGGATATAGACATTAATAGAAACTTTTGTTTTCATTACACATTGTTTTTATTTTTCAAAAAGCCCGTTTATAACATTTTTGAAGTTAACAAAATTTCAAAAAGAAAGAAATTGCTGGATTTGTTCTTGGCAGCTGTGAAAATAGTATGTTATGACTCAATCTTGTGGTCTCTTTGCTCAGCTTATGAACTGATGGTCTGTAGTGTTACTGTCTGTGACAGATATAAAAGCAGAGTAAGTCTCTGAATTAAAATCATTTTTACACATATATTCCGGAATTAGGACATAATTTTCTACTGACTCCTCTTTTATAGTTTACAGAGGTATAATGGATATATCATGCAATCCATTGCACAAGTTAGTCATTTTAGTCTCTTCGTAGTTTTGCAACTGCCACCACAATCAATTTTAGAACATTTTCACTACTCTCAAATACCTGTATTCATTAGCCCTGTACTTTATTAGCCTTAAGCAATCATTAATCTGCTCTATCTATATATGGATTTACATTTTATGGACATTTCATAGAAATGAGGTGATCCAGTATGTGACCTTTTGTCTAGCTTTTTTCACTAACCATAATATTTTTCAAGGTTCATCTGTGTTGTGATTTGTATCCTTACTTCACTCTCTTTTTGCCCGAGTAGTACTCCACTGTATTTTATTTTGTTGATGAACCATTTAAATGGTTTTCTTTTTATTTTTACTTTTATGCATAATGCTTCTATGAGCATTTGTGTGTAGGTTTTTGTACAAATAAAGGTTTTTGGTTTTCTTGGATATATACCTAGGAATAGGATTGCTAGATCATGTATTAATTCTTTCTTTAACATTTTTTAGAAATGGCCAAACTGTTTTCCAAAGAGACTGTATGCATTAGGATTCTAATTTCTCCACAACCCTGCCAGTGCAGCTTCTTGCCACTAGGACACCAGTATTCGTTTTATTATTATCTGTCTTTTAAAAAAATTATTGCTGTAATCATCCTGATAGGTATATAAGGAGCTCTGGTGGAGAACTGAGTAATATATTAGGCTGCTAACTGGAAGGTCAGCGGTTTGAATCCACCAGGCGCTCCTTGGGTAATCTCCCATAAAGGTTTACAAATGCATAAATCTTGTGGAGGGTAGCTATAAGACAGAATTGACTTAATGGTAGTGGATAGTGGGAACATTGTTGACTCAGTGATAGATTTTTACCTTCCCTGTGCAAGGTCTGGATATAATTCCTCACCAATTCATGTAAGGCTGACCAAGAAGAAATGGGTGGAGTCCTACTTCTAGAAATCAGCCAGTGGCAGCCCTGTAAGCACATTTCTAATCCCCAGTCCATCATGGGGATGGTGCAGGACAGAATAGGATTTGGTTCTGGAAACATGACAAGTAGGGACAGATTAGAAGAGAGGTAACATTGACAATTGAGTGCAGACTAGTATCTTTTTGTGGTTTCTAGGGAGCTCTGCTGGCCTAGTGGTAAGGAATTGCACTCTTATATAAAAGGCATGTGGCTAGAACACACCAGCTGCTTTGTGGAAAAAAGATGGGCAGTCAACAGCTGTGCAATTTACTGTCTCTGAAAACCCACTGGATGGTCAGCTATGAGCTGGTCCTGACTTGACAATACACAACAACAGTGACACTTAACTCATCAACAACTTTAAAACTTTACATTTTGATATTCTTTTGGAAAGTTTTTCTCCTGTCAACTCCCTGAATTGCTTGCAGATTTCACAGTTGCACTCCTCTTTCAGGGATGTAGGACTTCTAGAAGAGATTAGACTGCATTATGTGCTGTGTACATGCAGGACTTTGCAGATCATTGATAGGCACAGAGACAGCATCTAGGTTATGATTAGAAGGATGCAAGGTGAGTGTTTTCCATCTTTACCATATCCTTTTCCTTTATTCCCCAAATGTATTTGACATTTAAGAGTATATCTCTTAACTCAGAATCTCACCACTAGAAAGAGGAGGTCATAATGAACATAAAAATGTCTTAAAGTAGGCTTTCTAAATGTGAAGTCTGAGACAGAGATGCTGGTGCAAGTGATCAGGGATTTTTTTCCTTCTTCTTCACATTTGTGCTTTATTCCCCCCTCCTCCATTCATGTACATTATGTTTTATATAATAATTTGAATATATGGTGTTTCATTCATGTATGTTTTGCTTTATACAGTAATTCTTATGTGTTTTATAGAATTAACTGCTGTTGATCTATGCCTTTTATCATCCTGTCTCATCAAGTGCTTCTTGCTCTTTGCCTATTTCCTGCAGTCCTCCATATCTGCCCTAGTGATTTCCTCTCCCCTCCTCTGTACCCCGTCTTTCCTTCCCCTTTGAATAGTTTTGCATGTCTTGTTCCTGTTTGCTAATTTCAATAGCTGAAAGTAATTTTTTGATAAAATGTTCTTTTGAGAAAGCTATATGGGGAATGAGGCAAGAACAGGGCACAAGCTGGCCACATATATATCTAGACAAGTGTTACTGCCTCCTCATCCACTGGGAGGAGTAGAATTTGTTCTACTCAGAGGTTAGGGGGTAAAGAGAGGGTTAGACTGTGATGTTGTTACTTCAGTCATTGTCCATAGGCAGCCAACCCAACTGGGAAGGGGATACTACCATTCCATGCATCTCTGAGTGAGATGGGTCCCATATGACCAGGACAACTCTCCAGAGGAGAGGGGGTAGATAGGCAAACCAAGGCACAGACGGCAGCTAGGAGAGGAGCAAGTGAGACTGGTGAAGGGGAATAGGACAGAATACCTAGCATTTGCTACAGCAATAGTTGGTGGTACACTCATTGATTAATGCATTTTTATTTTGTTCAGCTATCCAACTTTTTTGCCTTCATGCTGGAAAATTTTGCAAATACACCTGAAAAAGATCCAGGTAAGAAAGTCTTTTGAAAAAGAGTCATTGTGTGTTGCATTGTCTTCATTTAGGGCTGTCAATTCTGAAAATGGATGAACCCTAAGGAATTGGAAAAACCCACCTTGTCTATGTGATACCAAACAATCAGTTCAACTGGGATATTTTTCCTCTATCTGAATGATGCAGATTGAAGTGGCTAATTAAAATCCTCCCTCTTCGTGAGCTCTGGTGGCCTAGTGGCACGAAGCTGCACTGCAATCCCAGAGGTGAGCAGTTCAAATCCACCAGATGCTCTGCTGGAGAAGGAGGGACAATCTCCTCCTGTACCTGTCAGATCCGATTTGACGGTACACACACACACACACACACACACACACACACACACACACACACACAGTAATAATAAAAACTTTAAAAAAATTCTCACTCTTTAAAATATGGATCTAACATATATTTGTTGAAAACCTCTGAACCACTGCCTGTTGATGTGCAATGGTAGCTTAGTAAAGGGGGTTTTTATTTTTCAGTCCACAAAAATTTTGTGCTGAAAGCTCTTTAAAGACCTCAGGAAGTAGATTAGGGGGTGATATGTGGTCTGCTTAACACAGTAGACCACTATCTCTCCTTTGTTTCTTTCTATGTAGAGGCATTCTGAAGCAGAGATAGGCAATATAGGTATGATTCCAAATGATTTTAGATTATAATTATTCACAAGGCATACATTTCCCCAGAATATTAAGATCTGTCAGTTGCTGTCTCCAAGGTAAGTGTTAGTCTTAAAAAACCCCTCATTTTCCTTTCATTTGGATTAATAATTATCTTGCTCTAACTAAAATGTGTAGTATTATAAAAACATATTTTAAGTAATATGATAAATAAATATTCTTCAACTGTGGTAAAAAATGGAGTTAGAATGGCATGATTTCAGCTAAGTACATATGGATGAAATTAATGAAAGCTTTTAATGATCTGTAGATGCTTTCTGAATGGGGAATAGCCAAACCTGAGGCGTGGAGAGTGGGTGGAAGTGGGTACTGTGCCATTTTATTTCATGTAGATAATTACAATTTGAAGTTGTTTGTGCTTCATGATTTTTTGTGCTACATGTTTTTTGGCAAGGATTTTTTTGGAATGAAATATCATAATGATGAAACAAAACAACACCCTTTCTGCTAATGACCTAATATTTCAGTCTAGCCTATGCATCAAATTCATGTATGGAGTTTCATAGCTACAGATGGCTAGGTTCTAGCCCAGAGCTATTTACTCATACTCTATATTTTTTCAAAATATGCATTTAGAAAATTTCTACAGATTATTTAAAAATAGTTTGAACCAATAAACTCTGTCTTCTTAAATCGTGTATTTAGAAAAATTTCTAGCTGTTATTTAAAAGTATTTAAAAATAATTTATCAAAGAAAGGGTTTGACATTCTTATGTAAACTTTCTTGGAGCATAAGATACATTAGCAAAAAGCACACAAATCATAAATATATGACTCAATAAATTTTCTCTTAAGTTAGCATACCCATGTGACTTGCACTTAGAGAATAAGAGAGCATCAGTAGACCCATGGAAGCCCTCTCCAACCTCCTTCAAGTCCTTCCCAACCCCATCCCCATCCCCAACTCTTCTCTCAAATTCTGAAAGGTTGGTGGTTTGAACCTTCCCAGTGGCTCGGCAGAGAAGAAAGACGTGGAGATTTACTTCCATAAAGGTTGTTGATTGTCATTGTTGTTGTGTACTATCAAGTCAGAACCGACCCATACCTGACCCTTCACGGGTTTTCAGAGGCAGTTAACCACAGGGGAGGACAGTGCCCATCCCTCTCCCATGACAGTACTGCTCTGTCACGTGAGTCTGAGTGACACCTAATGGAAAACAGCACATCCTAGATTACCTTTACTTGTCATTTAACTTATTTAATTGGAACAATGTTCTAATGCTATTCACAAGATTTTAATCTTTTGATAAAGAGCTGTTCTTAATTTTAAGGTAATATAATTTCACCTCTCAGCTCCACGGTCAACACTCTTGGCACCAGCAGCCAGGAAATCAAAAAACGTATTACAATGGGAAAGTCTGCTGTTAGGGACCTCTCCAGGGTACTGAAGAGCAACGGTGTCTCTCTGGAGACTAAGGTGTGCCTGATACAGGCCATGGTCTTTGCAATCACT
>NW_006399881.1:8437652-8438180 GCF_000299155.1 Elephantulus edwardii | reverse complement strand
CTGTACTATTCTCATTATTGTTGTTGTTTTTGGCTCTTTGTTTCTGTCACTATGTCAAGTTTATTTTACTGAGGGTATTCCTCTTGTACATCGACCCGCTACGAAGCATGATATTCTCCTTTAGGGACTGGTATTTCTGTATAACATATCCAAAGTACGTGAGATGAAATCTTTCTATGCTTGTTTATAAGGAGCATTTGTGGTTGTATTCCTTCCAAGACAGGTACGTTCGTTCTTCTGGCAACCCATGGCATATTCAGTACTTTATACCAACACTATGATTTTTTTATTGGGAAAAATATATTGGGGGTACAAGGAGGTGAGGGTTGGGGGCAGAAGGGTGAGGATGGGCCAGGATGCAGCTGCAAAGCTGCACAGTTTGGTCAGTGAGGGGAGCAGGTGAAGGAAATGATGAGGGTCCAGTGGGGACCAAATGCTACAGAGGAGTGACAAGCATTTTCCAATGGTAATTAAACCAACTGTCTTATTGATTTGGGAATTGGATGCCGACTCTCTGGCTTCTTCATG
>NW_006399881.1:8422359-8433743 GCF_000299155.1 Elephantulus edwardii | reverse complement strand
ACAGGATAGAGCAGGGTTTAGGGCTGTTGTACATAGGGTCGCTATGAGTCGCAAACGGCTCAACAGCACATAACAACAACAACAATTTTTTTTTAAATTTAGGTTGTTTATTTTTCATTTCAATGAACATCTACAGAGATTTTGGGATTCCATTCATTCATTGTTGCACCCCCCTCCCCCCCATTTGCTCCTCTCCTTGAAAAGCAAAAGAAAAAAAATATGGAATGCTTCACGAATTTGCGTGTCATCTTTGCGCAGGGGCCATGCTAATCTTCTCTGTATCGTTCCAATTTTAGTATATGTGCTGCCGAAGCGAGCACAACAACAACAATTTTGAAAAAATATTTGTTGATGTTAGGTGCTGTGAAGTCAAGCCAAACATAATCTAGTTTCAAACCTGTCACTTTTTTCATTGCTTTTAAACTTAGAAAGCTCTGAAATACCAAAAATGTCTACCACCATGCCTGTGTATCTAGATTTTTTAAATGGTTTGTTTTTAAAAAGTTTAACACTCCATCAGTTTTGGATTTTGTATATTAAACTAAGTTTTTAAGGCTTAATTGTGGAGTATCATTTTTTAAAATAAAATGTTGTTGTTGTTGTTGTTGTTGTTGTTGTTATGTGCCATCGAGTCACTTGCAACTCATAGCGACCATATGTATAGTAGCCCTAAACTCTACTCTGTCCTGTGCCAATCGCATTGCCTCTGACACATCCATCCTAACCCTAACCCTAACCCTCCACCCTCCCACGCATGACATCCCTCTCCATGGACCAGTCCTTCCTTAAAACATGTCCAAAGTATGTTAGACAAAGCCTCAGAATCCTTGCCTCCAAGTAGCAGTCTGGTTTAACCCTCTCCAGGATGAATCTGTTTGTTTTCTTGGTAGTCCATGGTACATTCAATACTCTTCTCCAGCACCACAGTTCAAAGGCATCAATTCTCCTTCTATCCTCCCTAGTCATTGCCCAACTGTCTGATGCATAACCAGTGATTGCAGAGACCATAGCCTGTATCAGATGCACCTTAGTCTCCAGAGTGACACCATTGCTCTTCAGTACCCTGGAGAGGTCCCTAACAGCAGACTTTCCCATGGCAATATATTTTTTGATTTCCTGGCTGTTGGTGCCAAGAGTGTTGACTGTGGAGCCGAGCAAACTAAAGCTGTCAACAATCTCAATCTCTTCACCATCCATCCTGATTCTGCCAGTTGGTCCAGTGATGAGGATCTTTGTCTTGAAAATTTTGAAGTAACCAATTTTTTTTCTGCACTAGAATATATTTTATAGTACTTCCCCCCCTACTGATTTTGTAATACCTCTATCATAGTATATTAATTTGGAAAATGTGTAATAGAAAATGTTTCTTGTCTGTCTATTCTCTTACTCATCTCACTGTTGTTGTTGATTGCCTTCAAGTTGGGCATGACTCATAGTGACTCTATGAACAGAAGGCCAGAAGCCCCTCTACTACTATTGACATTTATAAAAATTTATAAAGTTTCCGGAGGCATGTTGTTTAGAAAGCTGCCATCTAGTCAATTATGACTCATAGTGATCCTTTATCAGGTTTCCAAGGTTGTAAAATCTATGGCAGGAGATTGTCATAACTGGTGGATTCAAAGTATGACCTTTCAGTTAGCAGCACAACATGTACAAGAGCTCCTTCTCTATTATGATAAGAGTCCTAGAATCACACTAGTTTAAATATTGTAATGTAGCAGAAAGAGATTTCTAGATTATTGCTCTAGGTTGATTTGTTATAGCCATCCTCCTTGATGGTGGGATTCCAGACAATCTCCACCTAGGCTTTTTTACTGAAGTACTGTCATCTGTAGCAAAGTATTTTCATAAGCCACAGGTTATTTGACAGCCTTGCTTGCTGAAAGTGAGGAGGACTTGAAGCACTTGTTGCAGGAGATCAAGGAATGTAGCCTTTAGTATGGATTGCATCTCAATGTCAAGAAAACAAAGATTTTTTACCATTGGCTCAATAGGCAACATCATGATGGATAAAGAAGAGACTGACATTTTCAACAGCTTCATCTTACTTGGATCTATAATTAACACCCTTGGTACCAGCAGTCAGGAAATAAGGAGACAGCACTAGAGAAATCTGCAATTAAGGACCTCTCCAAATTACCGAGGAGAAATGATGTCAGTTTGAGGACTAAGGTGCATCTTTCTCAGGCCATAGTCTTTCTGATTATTTGCTATGCATCTGAGAAATGAACAATAGGGATTGAATAGGGATGAAAGAATTGATGCCTTTGAGCTGTGGTGTTGGAGAAGAGCACTGAACATCCTATGAACAGTTTAAAGAACAAACAGATATGTCTTGGAGAGGGTGCAACCTGAGTGCTCTTTAGAGGCAAGAATGATGAGGCTTTGCCTCACATACTTTGGGAGTGTTGCTCGGTAGAAGAGGCTATTCCTTGGAGAGAGACATGATGCTGGAAAGGGTGGAAGGTCGGCAAAGTAGAGGAAGACCCTCAACCAGGTAGACTGACATAGTGACTGCTGCAATGGGCTCTTGTGTGTCAGGAAGTGTGAGGATGGCACAGGACAGTCGAACAGGGTTCAGATCTTTTGTTCATAAGGTTGCTTATGAGTCATACTTGACTTGACGACACCCAGCAACAACAGATTTCAGTGCCAGATTAACAATTTTGACTCAGAGTCGTGTTGCAGCGCTAGAGTAGGGACTCCATATGTACATTCCCAGCCCACTTTTACCATTGACCACCTACAAGTACAAACCAAAGCTGTCATACATACATAGATTTAAACAAGGGATGACAGTACTCAGGAGTGGATGGAGAGTGTGACAGTGGTTTGACTATTCTATTTCTCAGATCAGTGAAAATGTCCTGTCAGGTCAAGTATTTTATGTTTTTGTTGCTCTAGTGAATAAAATATTTTTCTGCTTATCTTCTCACTAGGCACCATAGTGATGTAGTATTTAAGCACTTGGGTGCCAATCAAAAGGTTGACCATTTGAACTATCCAGTCATTCTGTGAAAGAGCGATGTAACAATCTGCTCCCATGAAAATTTTAGCCTTGGAAATAGGATGGGTCAGTTCTTCTCTGTCCTGTAGAGTTGCTATGAGTTGGAATTAACTTTATGGTAGTGGTTTCTTCCCATGGATTAATAATATTATTTAACAAACCTTTTGATACATTTCTACTAACCTTGCATTGTGCTACTTTGCTCTTCTAGTTCCACAGTTGTCTACTGTTTGTTTCCATCAAGGTGGTTCTAAATCATAGCAACCTCATTTGTTCCAGAGTAGAATTGCTCCGTAGGGAGGTATCATGTTTTACCAAAATGATATCAGAAAAGAGTCTGAAGATGGTTTTAGAACACAGAGAAGCTAAATTAAAGGAAGAAATGATGAGAAGAGGTAAACAGAAAAGGTAGTTTAAGAAGACAAAGCAAAGTTTTAAAATGAACTGTGTGAAGACCTAGGGTTAGAAAACCAAAAGGTAAGAATATACTTGGTATTTCTCAGGCTGAAAGAACTGAAGAAAAGCTTCAAGCCTCAAGTTGCCAAGACTTGAGGGATTCTGTAAGCATGATATTTAATGACACATAGAACATCAAAAGAAGTTGGAAAGAATATACAGAATCACTGTACCAAAAAGAATTGGTCAATGTCTAGCTGTTGCAGGAGATTTAATGTGATCAAGAACCAATGGTACTGAAGCTGCACTGAAGTTACTGGTGAAAAAAATAAGGCTCCAGGAATTGGCAGGATACCAATTGAAATATTTCAGCAAACAGATGCAGCCTGATGTTCTCACTAACCTATGCGAAGAAATTTGAAAAACACCTAGCTGGGCACTGACTAGAATTGATCCACATTTGTGCCCATTTTTTACTCAAAAGTTGATTCCACATAATGTGAAAATTATTGAATAATATCATTAAATACAGGGACCTCTAGTGACTTAGTGGTAAAGAATTGTGTTGCTGACCCAAAGACACATGGTTCCAGTCCACCAGTTGTTCCACAGGAGGAAAGTAGGCAATCTCTCCTATGCAATTTATAGCCTCTAAAAACCCACTGGAGAGTCAACTATGAGTAAGTTCTGACTTGATAATATATAACAACAATATCATTAATATGCAAGCAAAATCTTGCTGAAGATAATTGAAAAACAACTGGGGTAATCTGTGGTCAGGTAGCTGCCAGAAATTCAGGCTGTATTCAAAAGAGGTTAGGGAAGAAGGACATTGTTGTTAGAGTGAGATAGATCTTGACTGAAAGCAGCAAATACCAGAAAGACATTTCTTTTTCCTTTATTCACTACACAAAAATATTTGATTGTGTGGATCATACTTAATTACGGATAGTACTGTGAAGAATGGGAATTCCAGAACACTTAGTTGCACTCATGTGGAACCTTTGCATAGACCAGAAAATAGTTTCTCACAGAGGAAAAGGATATGGCATGGTGTAGTCAGAGAGGTGTGTGTCACGGTTTTATCTTTTCAGTTTACCTGTTCAATCTGTATAACACTAAACAAAAACCCACTGCCATTGAACTGAGTCAGATTCATAGTGACTCTTGGTAGCAGCAGTCAGGAGATCAGGAGACATAGTGCATTGGGCAAGGCCACTGTCAGGGGCCTTTCAAAGATACTGGCCAACAATGATGTCAGCTTGAAGACTAAGGTGTACCTCACTCAGGCCATGGTCTTTTCCATTACCAGCTATGCATCAGAGAGCTGGACAATGTATAAGAATGACAGAAGAATTGATGCCTTTGATTTGTGATGTTGGAAGAGATTACTGAATATCCCATGACTAACAAAAGAATAAACTATGTCTTGGAAAAAATGTAGCCAGGATGCGCCTTAGAGGCACAGATGGTGAAGTTTAGTCTTACATACTTTGGGCATGTTGTTAGGAGAGGCTGTTCCTTGGAAAAGGACATTAGACTTGGAAAGGTGGAGGGTCAGTGAAAAAGAGAAAGATCTTCAGTGGAATTAATTGACATAGTGGCTGCAGCAATGAGATTAAGTGTATTAGAGATGGAGAGGATGACACAGGATAGGACAGGATTCAGATCTGTTGTTCATAGGGTCACTGTGAGTCATATACAACTCTACGGCACCTAACAACAACAACTCAAACCCTGGTATTTTCAGTCATTTCATATGCATATAGAAGTTGGATAATGAATAAGGAAGACAAAAGAAGAATTGTTGTCTTTGAATTGAAATGTTGGTGAGAGTATTTAATGTACCGTGGACTGCCAAAAGAACAAACAAATCCATTTTGGAAATAGTGTACCTAAGGTGTTTCTTAGAGACAAAGATGTTGAAACTTCATCTCACTTACTTTGGGCATACTTTCAGAACAAGCCAGTTCTTAGAGAAGTCATCATGTTTAGAAAAATAGAGGGTCATTGAAAAAGAGGAAGATCTTTAGTGAGATGGTTTGACATAGTGACTGCAGCAATGGGCTTAATATATACAGCAGAGACTGTGAGGATGGTGCAGGATCAGGCAGATTTTTGTTCTGTTATTCATAGGATTGCTATGAGTCAGCTGACTTGATGGTAGCTAACAACAGCAAGAATATTAATAGAAGCAGATCACTAGAATTTTGTTCCATGGTACCACTAGGTGGGTTTGAACCACCAGCCTTTAGGTTAGCAGTTGAGCACAAACCCTTTGTACCACCTAGGGACCTTATTGAATAGTATTATTAATAAAAGTTGTAGTACTATAATTGGTATTAAATATCACCCTGTGCCATATGTTAAGTGCTTTGATTATATAATTTCATCTTTATGACAGAACAATGAGATTAGTAGTAGTGGTATTTAATAGTATTAGTATTTTGTTTCATAGGTGAAGGTACTGAGACTTAGAGAACTTCCCAGAGGTGTTGATCTCATCAATGGTAAAGCTGCAATTCAAATCCAGTATGATTAATCTCTGTATTATGTTTAATTTTGTATCAATTCTAGGAGTTTTAAAATGGATTTTTCTTTCATGCGGGTATTTAATCATGTTTGTCACATGCAACTTCACTTTTGTATCTTTCTGTGTCTTCTATTTATCAAAGATGCTAGAACAAGGTTGAAGTGAATCAGTGAAGGTGAACATTCTTGTTTTATGATTTAATGGAAAAAGCATTATCATTTTTAAACTTTATTATGTTAAAAAGATCCTAAAAATTGGGAACAGGTGTTAAATTTTATGAAATTCCATTTTGGCATCTTTTAAAATGTATTACACAACCACTAATGGTTTTGATCCAGATTCACAATTGGGAGATGGAATAATTATACATGTGTTTCCATTGGTGCTTTTCTTTTTCTTGCACTAACTGAAGCTTGTTTTTCAAAGTGGCATGTGGGTGGTAGAGGCAGAAATTGTTTTTTAAGAAATTAAGTGCTTTAAATTTTACCCTGTCCAGATTTTACGACTGCACTGGGCAAAAGAAAAGATTTTCTACAGGGTATTTTTTGAGGCATTTTCTTTAAAACAACTTGTAAAGCAATCATATGACTTATTCAAGATTGTATTATATTTAATTGGTTTAGATTCATGTTGACATAATGGTAAATCAAATAGGTAAGAATAAATTCTAATTACATGTTGTACAAAGCTTCATATATTGTTTGTATTTATTAAATTATTATTAGTTACAATAATTATAGCCCACAAGTATAGCACATTCAATAGAAATGTTAAAGCTTTTCTTTGTTTTCACACATAACATGCATTATCTATTTGAAGAGGCTAAAAGGCACCAGAAGGATTTTGTTGTACTTTTTTTTGTAGCAACAGCAATGTGGTTGTATTTTAATATATAGGCATACATGAAATATATAATCATAGAAATTTACTCTGATATTAAGAGTTTCATGAAATTGATATGTGTGAAAAGTTCTGGATCATCTGAATTATCCCTGGGGAAGAGGTTGGCTTTTCTAGTAAAAAAATTACTCGAAGTTATCTATATGCTCCTTTCCTTTTTTTTTTTCTCAGCTATTTCACAGTACCATCTCCCTGCTTCACAAATATGCCTATTGACTTTAGCAAAGTCATCAGCATTTGGAACCATGTTTTCCAGTAACAGAAGCCCCTGATTTAGTTTAGAAAACTAAATCTATACAGCAGTGTTTTGATCAGTAAATCATAAAAGTGGACATCTGCCAGTGATTATATGAAGCTGATAACATCAGCAAATTACACTCAGTCACACTATACATACATTTGTATATATGTATATATATACATTTACATATATATATGTATATATACATGCAGATATATACATATACATAGATAGATAGAGAGTATATTACAATAGATAAGATGTAGAAAACAAAGGGATGGTCATAAGTGTGGTTCATTGTAATTCAGATGTATTGTATGTTGGGTGTAGACTACTTACATTCATCATTAAATTTATGAGAAATGAAGGCTATCAGATCTATGGAATTAAGGGCCAGACTGAGCTTTTGATTTAAAGGGGGGAAAATTTTATTTAATTCTTCAACAGCTATATGACTCTTTGAGAACTGGGAGTGATGGATAGGTTTGTTATGTCAGTAAGCCAAATGAGAGAGAGTGAAGGCAATGACAGAAAGTAAAATTTCACTTCATGCTTTTTCCTCACAGAGTTTGGGTTGCTCAGGAAATAATTTCTAAATGGTGCTGGCAAAACTGGACTTCCATTTGCAGAAAGCTGAAACAGGATCCACATCTCACTCCATACACAAAATCAACTCAAGGTGGATCAGAGACCTGGGAGTAAATCCCAAAACCATAAAGTTCATAAGAGACAAACTGAGATTAAGCTTAGAAGCATTAGTCCAAGGTATAAAGAAACTGCCAAATACAGCAGAAATGTACAATCTGAAAAGGATACCATTGATGAGTGATACTTTCTAAAGATTAAACCCATGTGTGCATCAAAACCTTTTTCCAACAGGTTGAAAAGAAAACCTACCAACTGGGAACAAATATTTGGTAAAACCATCTCCAACAAGAATCTCATAATGAAAGTTTATAGAATACTCCTGGACCTCCACAAGAAAAAGACTGATAACCCAATTACAAAATGGGCCAAAGACATGGGAAGAATTTTCACAGAGGAAGATATTTGAAAGGCAAACAGACACATGAAGAAATGCTCCAAATCCCTGACAGTAAGAGAGATGCAAATCAAAGCCACAATCGGGTACCATTTCACTCCAGTAACAGTGGCAAAATTTAACAAGGCAGCAAGTAATAAATGTTGTCTGGTGAGAAAGGTAATAAATGTGGGAGAGGACGTGGCGAGAAAGGAACTCTTTTACATTGTTGGTGGCATTGCAAAATGGTACAACCATTCTAGAAGGCTGTCTAGCAGAGTATTATAATGAAATGTGCAAAGAACTGGAGTCCGAAAATTCAAAGGACTGAACTCACTTAGCATTTCTTAAGCTGAAGGAACTAAAGAACAAATTCAAGACTCGAGTCTCAGTACTTAAGGGTGCTATGGGTATAATACTGAATGACCCAGGAAATATTAAAAAAAAGATGAAAGGAGTATCCAGAGTCACTGTACCAAAAAGAACTGGCTGACACAGAAGAATTTCAAGAAACAACATATGATCAACAGGCAATGGTGATGATGGAGGAAGTTCAGACTTCTCTGAAGGACCTGGCAAAGAATAAAGCCCTAGGAATTGATGGAATACCAACTGACATATTTCAACAAACAGATGCTGCCCTGCACATGCTCACAAGTTGTGCCAAGAAATCTGGAGGACAACTACCTAGCCAACTGACTGAAAGAGATCCATACTTATTCCCATTCCTAAAAAAGGAGACCCAACAGAGTGTATAAATTATTGTACAATATCACTTATATAACACGCTAGCAGAACCTTGCTAAGGATTATCCAGAAATGACTGGAACAGTACATAGAAAGAAATACAAGCTGGGTTTAAAGAGGTTGTGGCACTAGAGACATTATCGCCAATGTCAGATGGATCTTGGCAGAAACCAAAGAACACCAGAGAGATATCTATGTTTCATTAACTATGCAAAGGCATTTGACTGTGTGGATCACAACCTGTGTGGCTAACCTTGAGGATAATGGGAATCCCAGACCACTGGACTGTGCTCACGTGAAACCTTTGCTTGGACCAGGAAGCAGTCCAGACAGTTTCTCCTTGGAGGCTAGGATTTTGAAACTCTAGCTCACATACTTTTGGCATATGGCCAGGAGGGACCAATCCTTGGAGAAGGACATCATTCTTAGAAGGGTGGAGGGACAGCGTAGGAGAGAAAGACCCCAGATGAGATGGATTGATACAGTAACTGGGGCCGTGGGGGTAGGTGTGTCGGAATCAATGAGACTGGCTTAGGACAGGGCAGGGTTCAGAGCAATTATACATAGGGTCGCTATGAGTCACAGGTGACTTGATGACACATAACAACAGGATGGTCTTGGCTAGGATCACTTGGTTCTGTTCCACATGCTCTCTGACTTTCAATAGGTTAGTCTGGGCTTTGTGATAATGGCACAATTCCAAGAAAAAGAATGCATGGAATTATGTGAAACTTCTTGAGACCTAGGCCTGGAATTGTTCTATATATCATTTCCACCATTCCCTCCTGGCTCACCCCCAGCACAAGTCACAATCCCTGTCCAGGTTCATGGCAAGAGAAAATAAACTTGATGAGAGTAGCTGCAAAATAATCTTAAGAAGAGCATGGATAGCATGGATAGAGGTTGGGAGAAGAGTCAGAGGGTCATTTTGCCATCAATTTACCATATCCCTTTTAATCTTTCTCCAGTTGAATAGGGCTGATTTATCTTTGGGGTCTGGCCATTTTATGAGCTTTCTGGCAAGAAAGGACCTAAAGTCTCAGTCCCTCCTGAAAGGAACAGTAGAGGCTTGTCTGTTCTATAGAAACACCTCTGTGAAAGAGGTCCTTTTGGTATTCTTGCCTGTGGTTTGTCATCTGACTTTTTATCTGCTTTGATATCAAGAAAAAAATCATGTCCACAATTGGGGAAAAGTGAATAGAGGAATCAGTTTCCACTAAGGAAGAACTTCTGAGGTTTTTATAGTTTAACAGGAAAAATTGAATGACTGTTGTAGTTTGATGTTTTTTTTTCTGTAGATCCTGAAAATAGCAGCAGACAGTTTAAACAAATGTGTTGTGTTGTTTTCTGTTCTATCTGGAAAAATTTGTGATATAAAAGTGAGCAAAGAATTTCAAATTTGAACTTCAAAGCATCCAAGCGGCTTGGTTGACCAGTTTCCCCATGCTTTTCCTCCTTGCTGACTATGGACTTACTGCCTTGGTAAAAGGTACAGCCGAGGAAGGATGGTGGTGCACCTCCTGGTCTCAGAACATACCATTTCTCGTAGTTATATTTGGAATAGTTGGTATTCTTAACATTAAGCACAGTGCCTTGCATGGACTATGTCTTGAAGAAAATGTTTAAGTGTGAGAATATTGATTTCTTTCTTTCTCTTTTCAGAATTAGTTCATCGTCTTTTTCGTACTAACCCTCAAGATAGGGATAGAGAGGACTATGTGAAGATGATAGATGTCCCTGACTCCTATACTGGTCCCAGACTGCAGTTCCCACTCACTTTTACTGATATTCATTTACTTCTTGAGGGCTTCAAGCAACAACAGGCAAGTTGAAGTAGATACTGCCCTGATTTTTTTTATAGAAGATGTTCCAGGACTGTCTGTTGAATGAATGAAAGTACAATAGCAGAAGTAGAATTGTGTTGTCAACCCAAACGTATGTGATTCGAATCCACCAGCTGCACCACAGGGAAAGATGGGCCATCTTTTCTCATGCAGTTTATAGCCTCTGAAAACTTGCTGGAGGATCAGGTATGGTTCAGTTGCAACTTGATGGTACTCAACAACCATCTACTTTGCTTTTAGTCCATCAACTAGAAGGTGCACACTAACCTCTGATCTTTAGCCTTACAATTGTTTTCTTTTACTTTCTTTTCTTCTCTCTCTGAGATATAGTTTAATACCATAAAATTAATCATTTTGAAATATACAATTTTTAGTACACTCATGGTTATCACTATCTAGCTGCAAGAGCATTTAAATAAATAATAGATCATGTATCTATTAGATATCTCTCCCCTTTTCCTCATCCCCTCAAACTCTGGAAACCAAGAATCAACTTTCTGTCTCTAAAGAGTTCCTGTTTTGGACATTTCTTTCTTTTTTTATTTTTATTTTTTTAATTTTTATTTGTCCTTTTGTGACTGGGATATTTCACTCAGCATGATGTTCTCCAGAGTCAACCATTTTGAATAATATTGCATGAGTTCCTTGTTTTTCAATGCAGCATAGTATTCCATTGTGTGAATATACCACAG
>NW_006399881.1:8419340-8420709 GCF_000299155.1 Elephantulus edwardii | reverse complement strand
CTTCGCCAGCATTTGCTGTTTGCTGCTCTGTTGAATTTTGCTATTCTTTCTTTCTGGGGTGAGATGACATCTCATAATTCTTTTGATTTGCATCTCTCTTAGAACTAGGGATTTTGAGCATTTCTTCATGTGTTTGTTTGTATCTGAATGTCTTCTTTGGTGAAGTGTCTGTTCATATCCTGTGCCCATTTTTCAATTGGGTTGTTTACCTTTATCTTGTGGTGCTCAAGTAGTCTATAAATTTTAGATATAAGTCCCTTATCTGACATGTCATTACCAAATATTTTTTCCCAGTTTGTGGCTTTACTTTTTACTCTGTTGGAGAAGTTTTTGGATGTGAATAGGGGTTTTATTCTTAGAAAGTCCCATTCATCTATTTTATCCTCTTCTGGTCGTAGGTTTTTCAGGATGCTTGGGAAACTGTTCATGTGGGCATTTTTTATATGCAAGTGTTGTTGTTGTTCAGTGCCATTGAATCGTAGGTGACTCATAGCGACCCTTTGAACGAAAGTCCTCGACACTTGCATGCACCACTTTTCATCCTTTCTCCAGGTTCATAGGGTTTCCGGAGGCAAGCTATTTATGGACATGGATGCCATTCCTGCTTCCGAGCTTTATGCAAGTGTAGTCATATCATATGTGACCGTTTTTGTCTGGATAATTTAGCTTGACACATGTTTTCAAGGTTCATCCATGTTCATGTCTATGTAAAGCATTCGTTTTTTTACTGGATAAATAATATTCCATTGTCTAGACAAGTCACCTATTGCTTAAAGTATTAGAGTATTACACATTTACACATATTTGCATATTTGTATGCATTTCTACTAATTTGTATATGCTTACAAAGGCATAGATTTTTTTTTATCAATGATACTCAGGGATTTAAAAAAAACACACAATAGTGTTTCTAGGGACCGAGATTAGGAGACTAAAGTCTGGGGAAGAGAGAAAATTACTTTTCTATAGTTCAGTAATGCATAGAACATCTATTATAAAGATCAACAAGGAAACCAAGGGCCTGAGCCACATTGTAAATCCAATATCCATAGAAGTCATATACAGAGCACTCCATTCATCAACAGCATAATATACAATTTTTTTCAATGAATATGGATCATTATGATAGATCACATGGAAGGTTATCATTATTATAGGTCACAAAGCAAGTCTCAATAAATTTGGAAACAGTGAAATTATATAAACTATCTTCTCCAAGAAAATAATATAAAGTTTAGTAACAGACAAATGGAAAAATAAATTTTGTTGTTAGAAAACTACTTTTCATTGTTGTAAAAAATTGCTTTTTACTTTAAAAAAATTTATTTCGGGGAGCTCTGGTGGCCTAGTGGCAAAAAGCTGCACTGCA
>NW_006399881.1:8404396-8418218 GCF_000299155.1 Elephantulus edwardii | reverse complement strand
TAATTTAAAAAAAACAAAAAAAAGAGATTTTAGGCAATCTCAACAGGACCCAGAAAGTTATTTCAATATCAGGAATTTTCTGTGGTTGTGATATACTCTCAATGAATATTTGTTAATTTAACTTGTTTCCAAAGCAAAACTGCCTCTTCAGACAGCAATTAGTCTGATTAGTGCTGCAAAGGGACCAGAAAAACTGCAGGGGCAAATTAAGATAACATTGGGAATCATACATTAAACGTGCAATTTCAAGTACACCATTATACAAACGTGTTTTGCCTATTCCTTTAAAATATGGCTAAAGGAAGGTTCACATTTAAGTTTTCACTCCATTTGTGGACTAGATAGTTTTGTGGTAAAAGTATTTAGTCCATTAGATTTTAGGGAGAAAATATTTGTCAACATTCAAGGGCTCTTTTCCTAATTCTCATATTGCTTCAAGTCCTACTTATTCCATCTTATAAAACATTAATTCCTTAATAATGAAAATTACCAGAACTTAAATCAGATGTTTTGGGGATCTTGGATGGAAAATAATTTTATTATTTTAATAGCTATCAAAATGAGCATGTCAGGACTGTGAAGGAGGTTGTTCTGGAGAGTTCTGACTATGCTTAATTCTATTCCAAAGCAGTATCTGAACCATCTCTCCACCTTCAAAAATGTAAACCATTAGTGTTCAGTAGAAATATAATGTGAACCACATATGGCATTTCAAATATTCTAGTGGTTCATTAAAAAGATGACAAGAAACATGAAATTACTTTTCATAATATTTTTAACCTGATATATAAAAAATATCATTTCAATGTGATCATATTAAAAATTATTAATGAAATTATTTGTGCCACTATTAGAACCTCTACTCAGAATATTATTGCTTTTCAATTTTTGACTCATGCACTTTTAACTTGTTAGTTAAATTTGTATCTTCTAGGCTGCAACACTTCCATGATACATCTTCAAGGATATGAACATGTACAGCTAAGCACAATTGATAACAGTTGCCTTTGCCTTCGTTTTAAAAGTAAAAAATCCTTAAAATATGATATTTTTTTGTGCCACTGTTAGAACCTCTACTTGGAATATTATTGCTTTTAATTTTTGACTCATGTACTTTTAACTTGTTAGTTAAATTTGTGTCTTCTAGGCTGCAACAGTTCTATGATGCATCTTCAAGGATATGAACATGTATGGCTAAGCACAACTGATAGCAGTGCATCTAAATTCCAAAATCAATCTCCACAACAGTCTACGTGTTTCCTATTGCCAAAGGAGACCTTTAGAGTAGTGAGAGAAGATCTTCACCCTAAAGCCCACAGCATCCCTTTTCAGCAGGAAGTAGCTAAGAGAATACGCCATCCCCTTTTCCTTATGAATCAGGGTGAAGTCTCTCTGAGGGAGGAGTGATATATAGGGAATGGCAAAGGACACACTGACAAAGGAGATTAAACAGAATTGGTTTTGACAAGCACTGTGGCAATGAGACAATTAAAAGAGACTGTCAAGGGGAAGAAAAAAGAAAGGAATGAACTGGGGGGTGGGTAGAGAAAATAGTGCAACATGAATGAATGGAAATCCAAAATCTCTGTAAATGTTCATTAAAATTAGTAAAATAAAAAAACACAAAAAACCAAAACAAAAAAAAATATGGTATTTTGCACTTGTAGCCAGTCTCATTTTGAACTCACCCTCAATGTTGGACAGTAGCCCATGGCTACCATGTTGAACAGTGCAGGCTTAAATAGTCCTAACTTCCAAGGTGGTGTTAACATCATACCATATTAAATCTCTGTGATATTTACATGTGGTATAGTATTTTTGGATGATGTACTTAAAATCTTTTATAATTTAAAAAGAGATTAACATACTAGTTTTATGAGGTCTGTGGGAGAAAACTGAGCAAATCTGTACAAAACAATGATAATTAATATTAATGCCATAACTGGAGGAGAGCAATGGGATGAATAGTCATAAATAGGAGATAATCCAATGTTTTATTTGGAATTGGAATATAGCTCATAATTAGACATTTTTATAAATGTACTTACTATTCTGTAAATTCTCAAGTCTCTATATTGAACATTGGAGCCACACCTGAGATACCTGACTCAGGAGTTCCTTGAGAAATTGGCTGCCTTGTGAGGTCTCCAGGCCAACAACACCTTGACGTCCCAGGTGTTGGAAAGTCTCAAGCGAATACAAAGCAGCACCTCTTAAGCAGACTCTTTCTGTTTTCTTTCTCTCATTCTGTTTCTTTTCCATCCTTCTTTTGTCTTTGTCTGGCTCCAGATTTCCTTAACAGAAAGGATTTTCCTATTTATATGTCACTTCTTTTGGCCTACCATGACCAAGAATAATCATAGTTCAGTTAATTTCTTTCTTTTTTAAATTTTTTTTTTTAGTTAATTTCTTAATACCTGTTAAGAACAGTGTTTTTCAGTGAGCTCTGGTGGCCTAGTGGCAAGAAGCTGTAACTACCTTCTCAGAGGTGCACAGTTCAAATCCACCAGGTGCTCTGCTGGAGAAGGAGGAACAATCTCCTGTACCAGTCAGATCTGATTTGACGGTACACACAAAAAATAATGAAATAAAATAATTTTTTTTAAAAAAAGAACATAGTTTTTCATTCATTTAGTCACTAATTTAATTTGCAGTTATCTATTTGAATCTATTATATGTCACACATAGGGGTAAAATAGTCTACTTGAGAATAATTTAAAGATTATCCTGAAATAAAGCTACCTGAAATGTGCTTTTGCATGTGGCATCTTTATAATTTTCTGCATAATCATGTCTTTCTTCCCATTTCATTATATCTATTTCTCTGCCTCCCCCTCACAGATACTTCATGCTCATTATGTCTTAGCGGTGCTATTTGAGGCCAAGAAAGTCTTGATGCAAATGCCGAATATCTCTCACATAAAGACTTCTCCCTCCATAGAGATAACGATCTGTGGTAAGTTTCAGAGCAGAGTCACTAAATTAATACCGAGGATCCTGTTGGTCCCACATCATTTGCCCAACTTGAAAACTATGTAACTTGGACTGTGTAAAGCAGGGGGAGAAGTTGATATAGAGTCATCTATCATGATAATACTGTTCCTCATCTTGTCTTTGTTTTGCATACCAGCTGGCAGGAATTAATTATGTGAGAAATTAAAGAACTCATAGCTTTTTATAAAGGCAGACAGCATTTTAATACGGAAATCCACCCATGGGTGGAATAAGCATTCTTTGCCCTCCCTCTAGTTGTCATTATTGTTGTGTATTGCTCTTTCTAGCTGGGCCTCTCTATGCCACTCATTTGTGTTGAGAAGAGAAAAATCCAAAGCAGGGTAGAGATTAAACTCCTCACTGCCCTTGCCTGCTATTTTAGATTTTTCCAATTGGCCTCTGTAGCTTTTAGAAGAGTGGGAATGTCCCAGAAATCTGTTCCTTGTTCTTCTAAATAACAAGATTTGAGATTTTGTTATCATATAGGCCAGCCTGGCAGGATATTGCTTCAAGAAACAGTACACATTTAAATTCATCACAGTTGGTGCCCAGCATGCTTGCAGCTGTCTGAGAATGGGGTGCGTGGAGGGAACAGTCATCCTCATAACTTCTAATTAAGCCTTTAGGTTACAAAGCAGTTACTGTTATTCTCCAAATAAATTATTGACTTGTCTCTCTCTTACTCTAGCAGGTAGAAGTAAATTTGACAACCTAATTAAATGATTTCCTTTCCGAGCATCTTATAGTAGTGACAGGTCCTTGATGTAACAGTTTAAGTTCTGTAATGTCCTCTGAGGCAAGCTTTTGAAGAAAAAGTCTCTGGTGGCATCATTTCAGCTTGACCAGGCCACCACATTTCTGCCCAGCAGATGATAGAGCTCAGCCAGTGGGGCCTTTTAATGTAAGCTATTTACCAGGTCTTAACTTTTCACAGAGATACAGGAAACCATGCCAGCCTGGGAACCCAGAGCTGGATTTACTGTACAATACACCACAGTGTGATCTCCCACGCATTTCTTAATTACTTCCAATTGCCACAGAAGACTTACTTACCTTTAGAGAAGAGGATCTGAAAGGCATGGAGAGGGCCTGGAAGTCTTAGACTCACACAATGGAAGAACTGAAGGTTCTTACAGAGACCATCAATCTGAATTCTTATAAAGAAAATGAAGGCTTAGGGAGAGAATGGAATTGACTTCCATTAATTTCTATGAAGTAGCTTGTTCTTTTCCCCCATACTCATCCAACTAGTTAGTGACAGGGCAGAATTAAAAATCAAGTCTTTCAAATTCCAGATTAGAGTCAGGCCTGATCTCCTCTTTCAGATCCCATCATACACTTCTCTGATTAGCCACCATTAAACAAAAGATAGAGAATGGATTGATTGGATAATTCCATTCATTTAAAGATGTTCCACATCTTGGATCTTTATTTATTTTCAGACTTTTCCTATGTATCTCTCTTGGTAGAATATAGCTCCCCTTAATGTCTCATCTCATTGCTATGGAGTCAGAACTGGCTCATAACTGATCCTCCAGTTTCTAAGACTGCACATTACATGGGAGGAGATTGCCAATTTTTTCTCACACTGCTGGATTTGAACTGTCAGAAGAAGCCTTTAGATTAGCACTGTAACTCTTCATGGACTAGGCCACCAGAGCACCATATATAGTACAGAATTATTATTTTCTGTTAATTCTATAATACACATTTTGTTTAATATAATGTAGAATTTTCTCTTAATTCTGTTAAATAGTGTAATTCGGTACTGTTATTGTTTTTACAGTTAAGTTAGAATTGGCCCATAGATGACCCTCTATTGGGTTTTCAGAGGCAGTAAATTGCCTAGGGAGAAATTGACCATCTTTCTCCCATGGAGCAATTGGTGGATTTGAACCACGTACCTTTGCACTGCCAGCACAATTCCTTACTACTCAGCTACCATGAATTCTTAGTATAAAATTGTTACGATCCATTGAATTTAAGAAAATTTGGTCACTTAAAACAATTTCAAATTGTAACCTCTTTTTTTTTTTAAGCCTCTGTTTAAGACAGTATACGCAAAGCAGGGCTTTAAATTGGTTCATTCTGGTTAGATGCCCCTCCCTCCCCCTCATCATCTTGTCCAGGTGATTCTTACAGATCTTGTTAAAATATATTAATAGATTCTGATTCAATACTCTGGGGGGGAAATGCAAATTTTCAGCAGGTGGCCCACCTGGTTCCAGTGTGAAGTCTTAAAGGAAAGGGCGAGAAATTGTGATGAAACTTTGTCATTACTTAAATTTAGGATGCGTTTTTATATGCATATCTAAATATGCCACATAGTTCCCAGCATGCATGAAATATAGAAGGTGTTTTAGCCTACAGTTATGTTATAAATGATACCCATTTCTACATTCATGTTTATGTATGCAGTGAATATATCTTTCTGTGACTGTCTTATTGTGCAGCAACCGTGTTTTTTGCTATCTAGCTAGAATTGAAAAAGATTTTTGTCATTTCTACTCAATATGCTGAAAGAGTTGATTTTTAACATGCCAGTTATAACAGTCCTGCATCCAAATATTCAAAAGAAAAGTTACCAGAAAAAAATAAAGAAAAAATATCATTAAATGTTATACTAAGGTGATCAGAAAAAAAAATTCTTCCATCTTTCGTTTCTCAGTCTTGGAGAGAGAGTGTATGGAAGCAGTGAATCTCAAAATAATACGAATATGCTCTTAATAGTATAGTAATATTTTATAAATAAGTGTACATAAATTATGTAAAATTTTCATTTTATTACCCCATTATAATTAGAGTCTTCTTTTGTATATTTTTAGTTAACCTTTATTGTGGAGTTTTAAACAACCTGAGGAAAATTATTTCTAAGTTAAGTTCTATTTGGTAATTAAATTACAGAGAATCAAAATTTAGTAGCAAAAAAAAAAAAAAGTTAAAAAAAAATTTAGTAGCAGAGCTGCCTAGAAATAGTTATCCAGATAAGGCTTTTAAAATATCCACATAGTCACTCTTCTTTTTAAATCAATAGCCTTATATGAATACAGCAACTGCTCCACAGAAGGATGGGCAATCTCCTCCCATGTGATTTACTGACTCTGAAAATCTACTGAAGGGTTAGCTATGAGTCAGTTCGGACTTGAAGGCACACAACAGCATGTTCGTATGGCTTCCTTATAAACTAATTTTATTCTCATACCTACTTGATGGTACACAACAACAATCTATGGGTCTCATCAAAGTAATGTCAACCATCTACTCACAATTTTAAAATTTCGTATGATACTACTAGAGTGCAGTCTTTAAAATATGGCTTTAAATTGTGCATTTGGTAGTGAAACACATATTTATTGAATACCTGCTAGTTCTCAGATGCTCTGGTGGCCTAGTGGCAAGAAGCTGTACTGCAATCCCAGAGGCGCACGGTTCAAATCCACCAGATGCTCTGCTGGGGAAGGAGGAACAATCTCCTCCTGTACCAGTCAGATCTGATTTGATGGTACACACACTCAAATAATAAAATAAAAATAAAACAAACAAACAAAAAAAGATGTAATGCTGACTAGAGCTCTCTTGCCTTAGTCCATAGGGAGTTATGCTGCTAACCAAAAGGTGATGCCTCTCTGGTGGTTCAAATCCACCAGCAATTCCATAGGAGAAAGATGAGAAGTCTCCTCTCATGCGATTTACAACCTCTGAAAAATCTGCTGTGTCCATTCCAACTCAACAGCAGTGAGGTTTTTATTAGAAAATATGCAGGAAGCTCTGGTGGCCTAGTCAGTAGGCACTACTCAGCCAAAGGTTGCACCTCTCTGCCCATTCAAATCTACCAGCCATTTTGTGGGAGAAAGATGGACGATCTCTTCACTTGCTATCTACAAACTCAGAAAACCTGCTGGAGGGTCACTTATTTTTTTTTTTTCAATCTGAGGGAAAACTTTATTTTAGAGGAAAATGGTAACTTGAAATTACATTTAATTCTAAGTTTACAAAAATATATGTGAGATAATATATGCTTATAATTCTATTCGTATTTTAAATCATCATCATCATCATGATCCTTTATAAAATTTCACTGAAGAAAACTCAGAAATACAAAGAATAAATGAAAATCAAATCATCTCTAATTTCACAGCACAGAGATCCCAGATCTCAAAGCCCAGATCTGTTGTGCTCAAGTCTTTTCCAATAGGGACACTGCAGGACGACTCCACAGAGTTTCCACAATTGTCAGTCTTTACAGAAGCCACATAGCACCTCATTCTCCCACAAAGGAACTGAGAGCTCAAAGCACCAAGCGTTATGTTGGAAGCCACATGATCAGCCATTGCAAAGCAGGGCTCCTAATTACCACAGCAATAGTGTTGGTCTTGTGTGCCATCGAGTTGGAACGGACCCAAACCTGATCCCCCACCAGGTTTTCAGAATCAGTAAATCGCTGCCCATTCATCTCGTGCAGAGCTGGTGGATTGGAACCACATGCTTCTGAATTGTCAGTGCAGTTCTTTACCACGACGCCACCAGCACTCCCTAAGCACAGTAGCTAACACTAACATTTATCCTTTCAGTCATTACATAGAAATGCTTTATAGATTTAATGTTTTAATTTTACTTATGTCCTTTCTAGCAAAAAGTTGTTGTTGTTTTTGTTGGAGGTTCACTTATGAGTTGTGTTTGACTCGATGACAGTGAGGTTCAGTTTTGGAAATAGAGGCTGTTGCTGCCCTTCTTGAGATTGCAGGCAGTAGAAAATAATCATTAAAAGTTTGGGGTTTTAAATGAAATTTAGTATTAGCTGCATAGTGAAAGATTCACAATTGGAACACTCTGTCCTCCCTGAGGAAGTCTGCCCCCAATAAGGTTTATAGCTTTGGAAGCCAAAGGAAGGTCCCCATGAGTTAGAATCAATTAAAAGGCAGTGGGTTAAGGTTGGGTTTGAATTCTTGGTTGTTGGGATAACTTTGCATCACCACAGCAATAACAACTCATTGCTGTTGAGTTACAACTGACCTACTCTAGTGGGTTTCCAGACAGGAGATTGTTCATCTTTCTTCCTTGGTGCAGCTGGTGGGTTTGAACCACCTGCCTTTGGGTTGGCAGCACAATTCTTACTAAATCACCTCTTTGTCTCATTTGGAAAATGACGAATACAATACCTATTTCATAGAGTAGATGCAAGGATTGAACAAGGTAACTCTTGTAAACATTTAGCCTAATAACTGACATGGAGTAAAGGAAACCTAGCAATATGGCAGAAGGAAACAGGTATTGCAATACAAAGTGTTCTTCTCCTATAAGAGACAGAAAGAGGGCTATGACACCAGTTTGTTTATTAATTAATAGCACCATAGGATAAAAACCCAATGCCCTAATAACATTTGGAGCTGTTAGTAGTATTTCACTTTTAAAATTCTGCAACAAAATGGACAATGCGTTTTGTGTTCTACTGAACATTCCTTTTTCCTTTGTACTCCAGGTGATTTACATGGAAAACTGGATGATCTTTTGTTGATCTTCTATAAGGTAAATTAGTCACTTGCTAAATATTTACATTGTTGTTGGGAGAGGCCAGTCCTAGGGCAGGAAACAATATTAGTTGCATTAGGATATATAAAAATATAAAAGTTTTTTTATCCAAGAAGCACAAAGATTACTAGAGGTGTATTTCTAAAAACGGTGTTTTTTTTCTAAAATAGTTTTTGTATATATGTCATAAATATAAAAAATCATTTAAGTCTTTGTTCAGTATTGTTGCTATGTGTGTATCCATTTTGATTTCTACGTGGTTGTGTCTTGGCCTATAATATGTCATAGTACAGGACAGGCAGGGGAGCAGTCAGTTTTATTTTATTTCAGTACAGTTTTATTCAGTAGTGAGCATGTCACATACTAATCCTCTGAAATTAATTTCCTCCAGCAGTTTCCAAATTGTTCCCATTCTACTCAGATTAATCATTACTTGGCTCTTCCAGTACTCAGACTGCTTTCCTTTACTGGGTTTGGTTGGAGGAGACAGCACAGAGGGCTCAAAGTGTCTTGTCGAGCGTGGAATTTCCGTGCATCTTGCTGACTGGATTCATTGATTCAGCCAGCCATTATGGTCTAAACGTTTGCTTCTGGGAAGAGCGCATGTAGGAGACAGCTCCCGAGGTGGCCCTTGCCTTCACAGTGATACTCCTTTAGACTGCTGTTCTTAAGTCTTATTCTGATTAAATGCTGTTTTTCCTACCCATCCCTGACAACCCCAAAACTAGTATGTTAAATCATTGACAACATAGGCAACTCAGATGGATTGAAGGAAAATGCATTCAATTATGATGACTCATCAGTTCTACTCTTTAAGACTGTGAAAGCTTGAGTAAGGCATAATATAACCTTCCTGAAATTAATTGTTTTCAGTATTATCTTGAGCTTGCACCTCATAGGAAGTGGTTACATGGAGAAAAAGAACATAAATATGTCGAAGCATTTTTACAGAAGATAAATTGTAACAGTAACACAAGGTTTTAATGTCATTCCTTAAGAAAGGAAGCTTGGAAGGAAATGGGGCAAGGCTAAACCAGGCTTGAATGAATGAAGCCAGTCCATGGGAGTAGATTCTGTTGAGATTGCAAGAGGTCTAAACAAAGTTTGAATCCTCCAGTGGCTCTACGGGAGAAAGATGGAAAGTCTCCTCTCCTGAGATTTGCAACCTCTGAAAACCCACTAGAGAGTCAACAATGAGTTGGTTCCAACTTGATGACAATAAATTGAGAAGCTTAAAAGGCAGTGTTTTCTCAGTGATAAAATTCAAAAGGCGGGAAGGGATAGGAAAAGAAGATAAATGAAAAGAGGATTTCAGGGAAGAAGGAAAAAGGCTGTTGCAATGTGGGGAATGTAATCAGTGTTAGAAAACAAAATGTATATAATGGATTGAATGAGAAACCAATATACTCTAAATTTTCAATAAAATAACAAAAATTTTTTAAAAGGTAGGTTGGTCACATGGACTGAAGAATGATGAGGTAGGCAAGTAGTCATGGGAGGAAGTCTAGTAAGAAGTCCTGGGCATCAAAGGAGGAAAGAGGCTTTCCCCTGAGGGTGGCCAAGTACTGGTCTGTTGAGGTGTGGGGAGGGATCAGGTGGGTCCTTCTCTACTCCTGATCCTAAGGGTGTATGTCTTGTGGAAGAATGTATCTCTTTCTCTGACAGGGTCTTGTGAGTCAAGAGCCTAGTACTGTCTTTAAGGAGACCTAGACTTGAAGAGGGAAGTCTTTCTAAATGAGTTAAAGACAAAAAGGAGTTTATTGCTCATGATAGGTTGTAGTGACCAAACAGGCCAGCTGTGCAAGAGGTGGAAGAATGCACTGGTAGAAGAAGTCAAGGAGTTGTACAGCTGGGAAATGGATCTGTTTAACTGAGTATATAGCTCCACACCAAATTTCCTGATGTTCAGGCATGCTGTTGTTGACAGTTCTGATCTAAGGAAGGAGAGAAGCAGAGATTTAGAATGAACAACAGCAATGGTAGGTCTTTTTTTTTTTCCCCCAGAGGTTTTGAGAAGTTTAAGGAAGAGAAAACCAGTTGAGTAAATTGAATTGGGAAAGTAACTTTCAAGAAACTTGGAAAATATCTTGAGAGAGAATTGAAGATCTTGAGTAGACAGATGAGAAAAGAGAAAATGTCTACATATTTCTTTAATTTGTTCAGTAAAACTATATAGAACATATAAAACTGAGAAGTGCTAATAATGTGAAGACTGAACAGGAGGAGGTGGGTGGTAAGAAACACTATAAAAAGAAGTAAAGGTGAATATATAGCATTCAAATGAAAGCAAAACAATATTTTGAAGGTTAGCCAGTGACAGTGTTCAGGAAGTGGAGAGTCACAGCCGAGAACGAGTAGGACACTAAGATTTAAGATGGATTTGGGTAGAGGGAGGTGAGCGAGGTGTTTGGAAAACAGAAATACACAACAGCCTTGAATTAGCATTTTGGCAGGTTTCATACATGCCAGAGTTTTGAAATTGCTTGGAATAAAAAGGGAAACTGAGGGGAGGAAAGAGCTATGATCTTTCAGAGGACAGCAAGGTTCTATGTTAAGAAATGGAAAAGATGGTGCCTGGGCAGGGAGATTGACCTGATGAACTTGAGATGATGAGTCACATAGCTTTTGATAAATGAATGTACTAAATTAGATATGATGAAGTGGAAGGATAGGACACAATGATGTTTACGGAAGCTGTAGACATATCCTGATCTCTAGCTCCACACATTGGAATCTTGTCTTTTTATATCTTATTGCATGGCACAATGTACATTGAATGTACAGTGTACAGAAGAAATGATGATAAATTACATGAGTAAAACTACAAATACAGACCCTACTGTAGGCAATATTTAGATCAGTAAAAATTTTTTTTCTATAATTACATTTTATTAATTTTCATAAACATTTACAGAGATTTTGGGCGTCCACTCATTCATTGTTGCACTATTCATCAGTTGCAACATGCATCAGTATTAGGTTTTAGGACAGAAGGATGAAGAAACATGAAAAGAGAACGAGATGAATTGAGAGAAGAGTAATGAGGCAGTAAAGTAGTTGAGGAGGAACAAAACGAGGAGAGAGAAAAAGATGCTTGGGTAGGGAGTAGTAGATTTCTCTTTGTGGCAAAAGGCACAAACTTTCCTGCTCATGGATGATATGCAGTGCACATTCAGATGCAAGACATTCCAGATTGCTTCAGGAAATGTAGATAGTGATGGTCACTGAGTCCAGTGGCAGTGTGTACTCAGTCAGTGTGCCAGCAACCTATTGACTGCCTGTCACAATGCTTCCTCAGATTTGTCAACATAAGATCATGAAATTGGATCATGTCAGCCTAATCCCTGAGCTCCCAGTGTTTTCCTTGGAAGTATCTCGTTACCATGCTGAATTTGTATTTATTTTATTAATATCTTATAATGGGAAATGGAGCCTGAATTATGGGAATAGTCTGGCAAACTATACTGTTGGAGACTTATAGAGTCATAAATAACCACATTTTGTATCATACCATGGTTCCCGTGATTTGTGTTATCCCAAGCATTTCCATCACCACAAGAGAGAAACCGGCCAAAGTTATAAACTTTACAAGGATTTCTGATGACTTATTGGTAAGGAGTTAGGCTGCCAGCTCCACAGGAGAAAGAGGTGTGATTTCCTCCCTGTGATTTACTGCCTCTGAAAACTTGCTGGAGAGTTAGCTATGAGTTGGTTCCAGGTCAGTAACACACAGCAGCAGCAGCAGCAGCAACAACAACAACAATCTTTTCAGGAGCAGGCTGCTGCTTTATCCTGTGAAGCTGATGATGGTGGGCTCAAACTGCAAATGTATCAGAGATTCATTCAAACAATTGTATTTGATAGTTTGTTTTCAGATTTGTATTTCTTTAATATTGAGTTGTTTTAAAAAATTGTACCACTTAGCACTTTAATACTAAATTAGATATTTTCAGTTTACAGTTCTATCCATATGAGTTTGAAAAGAATTCTTTTCCTTGGGTACCGTGCTTCATCATGACAGACTTTTGTTAAAAGGGCATCTCAAATTTACATGGCTTCAAATATAATTTTATCATCAAGTGAAGCAATTTACATAGCATTAGTGAGGTCAGAATTTTAGATTTTTTTCAAAGGTTTATTTTAATCAGCTACTTTTGCCTAATTTGTTGTTGTTATGTGCCCTCGAGTTGCCTGTGTACAACAACCCTGAACCCTTCTCTATCCTGAGCCAACCTTATTGTGTCTGACACACCTACCCCCATTACCCCAGCCACTGAGTCAATCCATCTCATCAAGGGTCTTCTTCTCCTGTGCTGTCCCTCCACCCTCCCAAGCATAATGTCCCTCTTGAAGGACTGATCCCTCCTGGTCACATGCCCAAAGAATGTCAGATGGAGCTTCAGAATCCTTGCCTCCAAGGAACAGCCTGGTTTCACCCTCTCAAGGACTAACCTGTTTGTTTTCTTAGCAGTCCATGGTATATTCAATACTCTTCTCCAGCACCACAGCTCAAAGGCGTCAATTCTCCTTTTGTTATCCCTCATCATTGTCCAGCTTTCTGATATGTAGCAAGTAATTGTGAAGACCGTGGCCTGGATTGGGCACACCTTAATCTTCATACTGACATTATTGCTCTTCAGTCCTCTGGAGAGGTCTCTGACAGCAGATTTTCCCATGCAATTAATGTTTTTTTTTAATTTCGTGGTTGCTGGTCCCAAGAGTGTTGATTGTGGAGCCAAGGTAGCTGAAGCTATTAACAATCTCAATCTCTTCACCTTCTATCAAGGTGCTGCCAATTGGCCCAGTGGTAAGAATCTTTCTTTTCTTGATGTAGAGCTTCAACCCATATTGAAGGCTACAGCCTTGACCTTCTGCATCAAATGCCTCAGGCCCTCCTTAGTTTCAGTAAGCAGGGTTGTGTCATCTGCATAATGCAGTTTGTTGATGAGTCTTCCTCCAATCCTGATGCCACGTTCCTCTCTCCTGTGTGATTTACAACTTCTGAAAATCTGTTGGTCAGCTCTGAGTCCGTTCCAACTCAACAGCAATGAGTGAATGTCATTCTACTTAACCTAGCAATATTCTGTGTGTGCATTATGAGTTTGAAAGCAAGTCTCTATGATCATAAAGCTAGGTGTCATTAAGACAACCTTGACTCATAGTAACTCCACATATGCCAGAGTTTTTTAAAACTTATTCATTCATTGTTGCACATTTTCCTCTCTCCCCTTTCCTTGCCCTTCCGGCAATCTACTTTGCAATGCACCTCTTGTTCCAGATTAGTGTGTGTGTGTGTGTG
>NW_006399881.1:8399400-8400701 GCF_000299155.1 Elephantulus edwardii | reverse complement strand
ATGGGTGTGTCAGAGGCAATGAGATTGGCACAGGATAGAGCAGGGTTTAGGGCTGTTGTACATAGGGTCACTATGAGTCGCAAATGACTCGACAGCACATAACAACAAACAACAATATATATATGTAAAATGCCTAACCTTATTCCTTTGGGCAGTTTTTCACCTCATCTGTTCTACTGCAGTGTTATTTATCTACTCTTTTCCTATTCTTCTCCCAATGCTTCATGCCAATCCTGCTGTATAACGACCAGGTTTTGCAGTATTTGTCCTTTTGTGACTAAGATATTTCACTTAGCATGCTCCACAGGGTTTTCAATACCTGACGCTTTGGAAGTAGATGACTGAGGTGCCTTTGAATGAACTTGAACCATATAAATATGAGCAGTTGAGTATGTGCACCAGTTTCACCACCCAAGGACTCCTCCACATTCTTGATGTTGAGGTGGGTTTTTTTTAGGTGTCATCGAGTTGTTTTGAATGAAACACTACCAGTCCTGTCCCATCCTTATAATCTTTTCTATGTTTGAGCCCATTGTAGTAGCCACTGTGTCTGTCCTTCTACTTAAGGGTTTTCCTCTATGTTATTGTTGTTGTTGGGTGCTGAGAAGTTGCCTCTGACTCATAATGACTTATTGTGCAATAGAATGAAACTTTGCCTGATCCTTTGCCATCTTACTGCTATGCTTAAACATACTGTTGCATTCACTACATCAGTCGGTCTTATTTACTTACATTCTTTACCTTTCCAAGCATAATGTCTTTCTCCAGGGAAGGGTCCCTCCTGATTATGTGACCAAAATATGTGAGATGAAATCTCACTGCATTTACCTCTAAGGAGCATTCTGGCTGTACTTCCTCTAAGACAGATTTGTTTGTTCTTTTGCCAGTATATGGCATATTCATTTTTCTTTATCAACACTACATTTCAGAGACATTAATTTGTCTTTGATTTTCCTTATCCGTTGTTTAACTTTCACATACATATGAAGCAATTGAAAATACTGTGGTTTGGGTCAGGCACACCTTAATCTTTAGAGTGACACAGTTGCTCTTTAGCACTTTAATCAGGTCCTTGGCAGCAGATTTGCTGAACCCAATCCATTGTTTCTTTTTTTTTTAATGTAGTTTGTTTATTTTTCATTTCAATGAACATCTACAGAGATTTTGGAATTCCATTCATTCATTGTTGCACCCTTCCCCCCACACAAACCCCTCCCCCCCTCCTCCCCCCGTTTGCTCCTCTCCTTGAAAAGCGAAAGAAAAACTCCCTCATTGGTACACAGTCCCCCAACACGTCCCCA
>NW_006399881.1:8371977-8398755 GCF_000299155.1 Elephantulus edwardii | reverse complement strand
TGGTTGTCTTGATTTGCATCTCTCTCAGGGCTAGGGATTTTGAACATTTCTTCATGTGCTTGTTGGCCATCTGAATGTCTTCCTTGGTGAAGTGATTGTTTCATTTTTTTTACTGTTGAATCTATAGATGTTGATTGTACATCTTAGTGAAAATTAAATCTTCTAAAATTTCAGTCTATTCTCTATCTTATTACTTGTTGTACCAGTTATGAGGATTTTTTATTTCTTTATGTTTCTTTATGTTGGTGTGTAATCCATACGATATAGTTTTTGAGTTTCATCAATAAGTGTTTAAAGTTTGCTTTTTGTGCAAAGTTGTATCATCTGCGTATTGCAGGCTGTTGATGAGTTTTCCTCCTATCCTGAAGCCACATTCTTCTTCAGATAATTCAGCTTCTCATATTATTTTGTTCCACGATTGGATAGGTGTGGTGAAAAGATAACCTTGGCACACACCTTCCCTGCAATAAACCATGCAATATCCTCTTACTCTATTTGAATGACTGCTTCTTGGTGCATGTTCAAATTCTGCATGAGCACAAGTAAATGTTCTGGAATTCCTTCTCTCATTATTATCCTTAATTTACTGTTATCTGTATAGAGCAATGTCTTTGAATAGTCAGTAAAACACAAGTAAACATTTCTCTTGTTATCTGCTTTTGAACCGAAATTTGTTTCTAGATGCTTCCAAAGTAAGTTTTAGTGTTCTTTTAGCTTTGAGAATACAGAAGACATTTTCCTACAGTTTTTCTAGTAATATCCTCATGCTGAGAGGCAGAGTCCCCATAAACAAGGTGTCTACAGGCTCCCTCATGTCCGTTCTAGTTCTTCCATTCTCACCCCAGGGCGTTTTTGCTGCTACCACTCTGACCTCTTTCCAGCCTGAACATCTCAAAGAGGAGCCTGTAACTTCTAATATCCCTTAGATGCTTCTGGTTTCTTAAGTCCCACCATTTAAAGACTAGGGAAATGAAGAGTATTAGAGATGTATCATCTCTCCTTATCCCTTCACATTTGGATGAGGTATATTTTTAAGTTGATTAATACTAAAGCTATATGGATAAATATGTAAGAAAATATAAAACAATGGGATCTCAAATTGTAAAGTATCATGGAGGTAACAATAAAATTAAAATAGTTGATTATTTTGTTTAGTGTTTTACAGTGTTTATGCAGTTTTATATTAATAGTTATATTGTTGTTGTATACTATTGAGTTGGAATCAACCCGTAGCTGACCCTTCAACAGGTTTTCAGAGGCAATAAATTCTACAGGAGGAAATACCACAACTCTAAGCAGCCATGTATGGTAAATTTGGATGTTATTGTCACATCTGACAGCTCACAAAAGTTAAGCAGCTTGACCAAGGAGATATGACTAGAGAATAGGCCTTTTTACTTCTGGCCCAGGACACTTCACCACTCTTTAGATTGCCTTTCCAATTGCTTTCACAATAACTTAACTTGTGTAATAATTTCTAGAATCCCTAAAGTATATATGTATTTGTTGTTGTTTGGTGCCGTCGAGTCGTAGACGACTTATAGCGACCTTATGAATGAACGGCCTGAGCACTGTTCGTACATAGAGTTTCCGGAGGCAAGCCATTTCAGAAGTGGATGCCACTCCTGCTTCCAGGCTTGTTTTAGTCGGGAAGCTTCAGCCAACACTGTCCACCATGGGTACCCATTACCACGATTGGCACATCACTGTCACAGTCTTCAGCATCACAGCAACCACGAGTTACCTCTGTACAGCAACGGACAGACCAGTGCTATACCACCTAGAAGAATGTTTGACAGGAAAACAATTTGAACCTGGCCGAGGGCCGCAGATGAAAATCACCCACCTTCGGCTTGGTAGCATAACTTCCTTTCCACTAGGCCAACATAATTGTCATTGTTATATATATGTACTAACCTGTATTATTCTTTCAACAATTTCTATTATATTGATCTGTAGAATTTAAAATGTAAGTATAGCACATTGAGTATAGAAGAATAAGATTTTCTTACATAGTTTGATAACTTTGCAAAGCAGAGTTAAAAGGTGGTTTGAAAAATATCAGTATACCTAGAATATGTGTATTATTTCCAGAAGGTAGTAATTTTCTTTTAAGGAGGATATACCTTTGGTTATGTGAGTGCTTAAATTATTCTCCCTCCATATAATGTATTTTTAAGCATTTATATTTATTTTACTATGCAATAGAAATGCCTATTTCCCATCAGGTATTACATTAAGAAAGTGTAATCATATTGTATGTTTGTTTTGTCTTAAGAGTTTTGTACTGTGGGAGTAAATGAATTGATAGCTGTTATAAAGACCAGACCTTTGTCCTTATCTCAACTGTTTTCCCTACTCAAACTGTGCTTACAAGTATTCATACTCAGGAGTGATACTGAAAATATTTAACACCTACTATGACATAGTCAGTGATCAAGCTGAACATATTTAAATAAATATGATTGTTTCGATGCCTACTGGTACCCCACAAGCTCTGTTCAGTTACACAATGACTTACACTTTTCCAAGTACTTTTATATTCATTCTCTCATTTGCCCTGAAGAGAAGCATAGTGTCTTTCTCCATTTCCAAATTAAGGTTATCACAGCCAGAAGAAGTTAAACATAGGGTTCTTTAAAATGAAAAGACTTGGCTGTTAATTCTATCTTCCTCCTTTAGTAGAAGTTTCCCTTTTTTCTTCAGGGAGAATGTTGAGATGAGAGGTGCTATTTTTGATTGGACAAATGTCAGCGCCTTTCAGAGAAAATGCACAGAAGGTGATAGGCAGAAGGAGTAACCCCTATTCCCCCTGAAATCTTTCACTTCAGGCTCCTTTCAGGTTATGCCTGCTTTTGAGAGTAAGACTGACTCAAGAGAATAGCTTCCCCCTCCCCCCCAATGGAGTGACTTATCCAGCCTCTTATCTCCATATTCTCAAAGACATTTTAAGTACAAAGCTTTACTTTAAAATTATTCTCTATTGGCAACATGTTTTTTCCTCTCTCCTTCCACAGAATGGTCTCCCCTCAACAGAAAATCCATATGTTTTCAATGGCGATTTTGTAGATCGAGGGAAAAACTCCATAGAGATCCTGATGATCTTGTTAGTGACTTTGCTTGTCTATCCCAATGACTTGCACTTGAACAGAGGGAACCATGAAGATTTTCTGATGAACCTGAGGTAACTTAGACCTTTAGATTTCTTTATTTTTTTTAATTGTATTTCATTCATGTACATTGTGTTTTAGAAATCATTCAAATGCATTGTGTTTCATTCATGTGTGTTGTGTTTTATACAGCCATTCATTTACACTGTGATTTATATAACTAAATTACTATTGATTTATGCATTTTATCACCCACTCGTCTCAAGTCCTCATTGTACCTTGCTTATTCCTTCACACCCCCCATCTGCTGACTAGTCTCTTATCCCAGTGATTCCCCCATTTTTTTTCTCCCCCTTCTCTTTTGCCCCTTCCCTTTTTGATCCCCTTTACCTGTATTGTTCCTATTTGCTAATTTCAAAAGCCATCTATACTGTCGTTATCCCTATTCTTCCCGGGTTGATCCTCCCTCATCCTAGTCCTGTACAGTGTTCATTGTCTGAACATTCTATTTCTGTTCTCCTCCCTCCCATCCAACCCCTCAGTTACCTTCCTGTTTTCACAGTAGCAGTCTTATGCAATAATTATCCTTTTGTGATTAGTTACTTCACTTAACATAATTCCCTCTAGATTCTCCCATGTTGTGTAGTATTTTACGAATACTTTATTGTTCTTTAGTGCTGCATGGTTTTCCATTGTGTGAACATACCAATTTGTCTAGCCATTCATTTGTTGATGGGAATTTAGGCTGTTTTGATTTTGTTATTGTGAATGATGCTGCAATGAATATATATGTTCATATCTCCATTTGGGCCTTGGCTCTGATTTCCTTGGGGTATATTCTTAGTAATGGAATAGCTGAGTCATAAAGGATTTCTATATCCACCTTTTTGAGGAAATGCCAAACTGCCTTCCAGAGTGGTTGTACCATTTTACAATCCCACTAACAGTGTATGAGAGTTCCAATCTCTCTGCATCCTCTCCAACATTTATTGTTTGCTGTCCTTTTCAACTTTGCTATTGCTGCTGTAATGAGATGGTATCTCGTTGTTTTGATAAGCATCTCTCTGATTGCTATTGATTTTAAGCATTTTTTGTTGGCCAACCTAGTATTCTTCTTGGAGAAGAGTCTTTTCATGTCTTTTGTCCATCTTGTAATTGGGTTATGAATCTTTTGTTTTGTGTGGCAGCATGGTGTTGTTGTTGTTGGGTTCCATTATGTCATAACTGGCCCATAGCTGACCCTCCAGTGAATTTTCAGAGGCAGTTGATCGCACAGGAAGAGATTGACTATCCTTCTCCTGCAGAGTAGCTGGTGGATTTGAACTGCTAGCATGGTAGTACTCTATAAATTTTAGTTATGGGATCCTTGTCTGAAATGCCATTGTCAGATGTTCTTTTCCATTTACAAAAATCAACTCAAAGTAGATCAGAGACATAGGAGTAAAACTAAAACCAATAAATCATTAGAGAAAAAAAAACCAAACAAATTTAGAAATCTATGGCATGGATAGGCTTGCAAACATAGCCAAAAATGCATAACTAGGAGAAGATAAAATAGATAAAAAGGGACCTTCTTAAAATCAAATCCCTATGTGCATTAGATTTCTTCTTTTACCTCTTGTTCCAAAAAATGCTGTTCAATTGCCCGCTGAAACTTGGCTATAAGGATGGTGGAAGGGAGGGGTAGATCTGAAGGAAGGCCTCAACTCTTACCCTTATTTATGAACCCCAGTCTTCTGAAGCCTCCTTCCTAACTTTTCTTCCAGTTCTATTGTTTTCCTCATTCTAACTTCTATTTTGTTCTTTCTTTCCTTCCTATATGCACTCTTCACAGTCAGTGTTGTGTGTTGGGATGTGTTAGGCCAGGTTTGGAGGTATGGTACATTATATGAGCCATCTAGGGCTCATTCTGTCACTGCTATTTTGGATTTCCTCAGATTTTGTCTCAGAAACTACTGTTGTGATAGTCACTAATGTGTTTATTTTGTATGATGTGGTAATAACTTCTGGCATACTTGTTCATAAACATATTTGAGAACAGCTGTAACATAGCATTTCAACTCTCACTAAAGATTTAAGGAATAAAGATTGGATAAATGGTTTCAGAATTTTTGCTGAAAGCCATAGTAAATGGAAAATGTCCTTTTTCTTTCTTTCTTTCTCTTTCTCTACATCCTGTCTTTCTTTTTTTTTTTATTTTATTTTCTGACAACCAGAACCTGGTTTGCTTTATTACAGTTGAAAGCATGGTATGTTTTTGCTTAGACTTGAGAAAAGCTCAGGAAGGCAAGAGTATAGAATGAGGGACAGGATAATACTTTATAGAACTGGAAAAGTAAGAATTGCTTATTTGCCTTTTGTCTGAAGTCAATAATTATCTCTCTGTTGTTGTTGTTGTTATTGTTGTTGTTATGTGCCGTCGAGTCGTTTCCGACTCATAGCGACCCTATGCACAACAGCCCTAAACCCTGCTCTATCCTGCGCCAACCGCACTGCCTCTGACACACGCATCCCGATTACCCCAGTCACCAAATCAATCCATCTCAAAGAGGGTCTTCCCCTCCTGCGCTGTCCCTCCACCTTCCCAAGCATGATGTCCCTCTCCAAGGACCCGTCCCTCCTGGCAACATGTCCAAAGTATGTCAGACGAAGCCCCAGAATCCTTGCCTCCAAGGAGTAGCTTGGTTTAATCCTCTCCAAGATGAATCTGTTTGTTTTCCTGGCAGTCCATGGTATATTCAGTACCCTTCTCCAGCACCACAGCTCAAAAGCATCCACTCTCCTGTCCTTCCTAGTCATTGTCCAACTCTCTGATGCATAACAAGCGATTGCAAATACCATGGCCTGTATCAGGCGCACCTTAGTCTCCAGAGAGACACTGTTGCTCCTGAGTACCTTTGAGAGGTCCCTAACAGCAGACTTTCCCATCGCGATACGCTTTTTGATTTCCTGACTGCTGGTGCCAAGAGTGTTGACTGTGGAGCCGAGCAAACTGAAGCTGTGAACACTCTCAATCTCTTCGTCATCCATCCTGACGCTGCTAATTGGTCCAGTGGCGAGAATCTTTGTCTTCTTGACATTGAGCCTCAGTCCATACTGAAGGCTGCAGTCCTTGACCCTTCGCAGGAAGTGCATGAGGTCCTCCTCATTTTCAGCAAGCAGGGTTGTGTCATCTGCATAACGGAGATTGTTAATAGATCTTCCACCAATCCTGATGACACAATTCTCCTCATAGAGCCCAGCCTCTCGGATAATCTGCTCTGCTTACATGTTGAAAAGGTATGGAGACAGGATGCATCCCTGGCGTACACCCTTCCCAATTTTGAACCATGCAGTGTTACCCTGCTCTGTTCTGACTACTGCCTCTTGGTCCAAGTATAGGTTTCGCATTAGCACAATTAAATGTTCTGGGATTCCCATTCTTCTCAGAGTCAGCCACAGTTTGTTATGATCCACACAGTCAAATGCCTTTGCATAATCAATGAAACACAGATAGACATTCCTCTGGTATTCTCTGCTTTCAGCCAAGATCCTTCTAACATCAGCAACAATATCCCTAGTACCACGACCCCTTCTAAACCCAGCCTGGACTTCCGGCAGTTCTCTGCTAATCGTTTTTGGATGATCTTCAGCAGAATCTTGCTTGCATGTGAAATCAATGACACTGTTCTGTAGTTTCCACACTCAGTTGGGTCACCCTTCTTTGGAATGGGAACAAATATAGATCTCTTCCAGTCAGTTGGCCAAGTGGTTGTTCTCCAGATTTCTTGGCACAACTTGGAGAGAGAAAATTATCTCTCTAGAGTATTATAAAATTTGTGCTTTAAAATGCAATAGGGCAGATTGGGATAAAATAGAAGTAGCTATATCTGTTTTGGGGTATTGTAAATGGTTAACAAGTTTGACAGTTAACTGAAAATTTGAGTCCATTCTCAAAAGAAAAACCTGGGAATCTACTTCAGAAAAGTCAGCTGTCAAAACCCCTAGGAAGCACAATTTTACTCTGGCACATATGGGGTTGCTATGAGCAACTGGGAAATAAAAGAGAGTGCATATACAAAGGCCAATTAGGAAGTCATTAATAGATTCTCCCTTAAACTAGAGGGGTAGTGATGTAGAAGCAAAGCAGTGGATAGAGTCAGGAAGAATTTATGCCTGATGATTTCGAACTGGGTAACATGATACGGCAGATTTGGAAGAGGAGAGAATCAAAGATGAACTCCAAGCTCCTGGCTTTAGTTTGGGGTATTCAAACGTGGAACATGAAAAGAGGGATGTGTTGCGATGAGTTTGGTTTGAGGTAAGCTTATTTGGTGTGCTTTTGAAATAGCAGTTGAGTTTGTGTGCAAAGCTCAGAAATGAAGTGTGACCTGAGGATTTGCTCTGTGACATTGATAGTAACAGAAGCCTTAGGCAGGGATGAAGTTGCCAAGGTAGGAAGTGAAGGGCAACAAGGGCCTAGGGTACAACTTGAAAGAACACTACCATTTAAGGCTGGGCAGAAGAGGAGAACTTGCAAAGGAGATTCACAGTAGTCAGAAAGGAAGGAAAAAAGCCAGTTTGCTGTCACAGAATCCAAGAGAAGAATAATCCTTTAGGAAGGACAGTGTAGTCAACTGTATTTAATGCTTCAGAGAAGATGAAAAAGTGGAGCTTGCTAAGTTCCCTTTGTATTAACAATGGTGGACACCTTTGGTCAGTGCTGGACTGAATTCACCTCTAAAGTTACCTTGTAGATGCCTAACATGACAGGGCTTGCATGTGAATCTGGAGTAAATACTGTGTCCCAAATTCCCTGTGTTGCTTTTTAAGGGTACATGTGATATTCTAAGACAAGGAAAAAAGTAACTGAAAAACATTCACATCATCAAAACTCCCTTAACTACTGCTACTCAAGCATTGAAAATTCTGACATTTCCTATTTAGAACCCTGACCGCCATTACAAGAACTGTATCAGAGAAAGCATAAAGAGCCAACTTGTTATCTTCTAGGCTTTTCCTTGCTCAATCTTTTTAAAAAAATCATGTAAAATATAGGATACCTGAGAAATTCTATCTAAATGAAAAGCATTCTCCTACACAGATTCTCCTATTAGAACACAATTCTCTGAATATTTGCAGCACTTGCCAACCTGTACCAACCACCTATTTCTGAAATTGTCTTCTTATTGTTTCATGAAGATTTATCTTCTTCCCCTAACTATATGATAATATAGTGTACATATATCTTATAAGACCCTTGAGAGCAAGGTGAAGCTGTTGTTTGCTTGTACTCTCTCCTATCATTTCTAATAATTTCTAACTAAAGTCATATTTCTCGAAACTTGTAATAGAGAGTGGTCAAATACTGCCCTTGTTGCATAATTTAGTTAAGTATGAGTTATCTATATTTAATTAAAGAGTTTTAATTCCCCTTCCCTTTTTCTCAGATATGGCTTCACAAAAGAAATTATGCAAAAATATAAGGTAAGCCTTATATTCTTTTTTCTCCTCACTCTCTTTCTCATGTATAGACACAGTCCACACCAACAGACTGAAAAAGCACACCAAGGAAGCCCTGATCATGCTAGAGTCTTGTACTTACTTTCTATACTAAATCAAACTTGTTGTTTTGCCTTCAAATAAGATATATACAGAAAGTATTCCATCCACTAATGAATTAAATTCCAATTGTTTAGGTTATGTGATTTCTGAAAAGTTGGGGGTAGCTTCAAGCCCTAAAGCGAGTGAATTAGTAACAGTAGGCTATTAGCTCCTGTGCCTGTATCATTTAGGCAGGATTGAGGTCAGTACAAGTTATCACAGAGGCAGAAGTGGTAAACAATAAGTACATGATTTGTCCCCTGAGAACTGTAATGGAATGATTAGATTAAGATTAAAGTCTGTATAACCTTGGGTTGGAGGCATTGGTGGTTCACTGGTAGAAGTCTCTCCTTCTATATGAGAGATTCGGCTTCAATTTCCAGTCATGGCACCTCATATGCTGCTATTATCCATCAGTCAGTGGAAGCTTACATACTGCTATGGCATCAAGAGCATTTCAGCAGAGTTTTCAGGCTAAGATAGACTTGGGAGAAAGGTGTGATGATCTATTTAAGTGTTGATCAATGGAGTTTATTCCATTGTGCATTCCCCATGTGCATGGCGTTGTCATGAGTTAGGGGTTGACTCGATGGCAAGAAATAATAATAAAAATAACAGGATGAGAGTTAAGAGCCTAAGCTCTTTGCGTTGTGTAACAGAATGAAATTAAAATTTTGGTTCCCTATTTATACTTTATGTTAGCTAATACAAGTTATCTTTCAGTAAAATGGAGATTATAATAATACATTTTTCTTAAAGACTGTGAAAATTAACCCTACACAATAACTGGTGCATATTGTTGTTGTTAGATGCTGTTGAATTCAGTATGACTCATAGCAACTGTCTAAACAACAGACGCGAATCCCGTCCTATGTTGTCCCATCCTCATTATCTCTAATACACTTGAGCCCATTGCTGCAGTCACCTTGTCAATGCTTCTTCATAGTGCATGTTGTTGTTGTTGTTTTGTGCCATTGAGTCATTTGTGACTCATTACGACCCTATATACAAGAGCCCTAAACCCTGGTCTATCCTGTAGGAAGCACAAAATAAATGGTAGCTAGTAGTACTATTAGCAAGTTCTAGTGACCTAGTGGTAAGAAGCTGCACTGCAATCCCAGAGGCATATGGTTCAAATCCAATAGCTGTTCTACAGGAGAGGGATGGGCAGTACCCTCCTGTGCAATTAACTACCTCTAAAAACCCACCATAGGGTCAACTGTAGGTCAGTTCTGACTCGATGGTACACAACAACAACAGTAATACTATTAGAAATATTAGTATTAAAAAATAGTAATTAGCAAAAAACATATTGCGATGGGAAAGTCTTCTGTTAGGGACCTCTATAAAGTACTCAAGAGCAACTGTGTCTCTCTGGAGACTAAGGTGTGCCTGATACAGGCCATGGTCTTTGCAATCACTTGTTATGCATCAGAGAGTTGGACAATGACTAGAGAGTATAGAAGGAGAATTGATGCCTTTGAGCTGTGGTGCTGGAGAATAGTATTGACTGTACCCTGGACTGCCAAGAAAACAAACAGATTCATCCTAGAGAGGGTTAAACCAGACTACTCCTTGGAGGCAAGGATTCTGGGGCTTCGCCTGACATACTTTGGACATGTTGTAAGGAGAGACAGGTCCTTGGAGAGGGACATCATGCTGGGTAGAGTAGAGGGACAGCACAGGAGGGGAAGACCCTCTATGAGGTGGATTGATTCAGTGACTGGGGTAATCGGGATGGGTGTGTCAGAGGCAATGTGGTTGGCACAGGATAGAGCACAGTTTAGGGCTGTTGTACATAGGGTCGCTATGAGTCGCAAACGACTCGATGGCATATAACAACAACAACATGATTAGTAGTACTATTGGGAAAAGTACGATTGAAAGTAGTATTAGAAAACATTGAAGTTTTTAGAGATTTCATTTCCTTGGATTGACTTCTATTTTCATGGAAGTGGCAATTAAGAAAAGAATGTTTTGGGTAAATCGGCTACTAAAGACCTCTTTAAAGTGCTAAAGAACAAAGATATCTCTTTAAAGACTAACATGCATCTGCCCCAAGCCTTGGTATTTTCAATTTCTTCACATGCTTTTGCAATTTAGACAATGAATAAGAATGACCAAAGAATTGATCCCTTTGATGAAGAATACTGACTATGCCATAGACTGACAAAAGAACTAGAGGCAAGATTACTGAGACTTACAATCTTACATACTTTGAGCATGTTATCCAGAGGAGCCAGTCCTTGGAAGAGGGGCATTGCCCTTGCAAAGGTGGAGGGTCAGAGAAGAATACCCTCAGTGAGACAAATTGATGCACTGACTGCAGCAGTGGGTTTAAGTACAGTGGGGACTGTGAGGAGGGCTTGGGATCGGATTTTTGATACATAAGACTCAACTCAATAGCACCTAGCAACAGTAGTAATATTATTTGAAGGAAAAACACAAGTGTGAACAAATGTGAGTGAAAATCATTATACACATGAAAACAAATACTTCCATTAAGGTGGAGTACAAAAGAAGACACAAGGTAGGTCCACAAAAGATGTATGGAGCCAAGTTTATGGTCTTCTATTGTCATGACTGACCTCATACCACAGTACTTGTACAGGAGGCCTCAAAAAAGTTTCCCTTTCCATTAGAGCTCTTTTGGCTTAAGAATCCAGAGTTATTTTATAATCCTGTGGTTTATAAGTATTTGTTTAATGAACATTGGCTGGAAGTTCCTGCCCTTTTAGAAAATTGGTATCTAAATATGTTGCCTTTAGCCAATGAACAAAGCAAGCTAGTGTGAAAACACAGGAGATGAAGAAAGAGCTGTAGTTACAGGTCCAAGAAGGTAGTTTGCAGTTCCTAAAGTAACTATTATTCCAGGACTCTTGGCACCAGGATAGCAAAAATGGAATGCCTGTTCCCTAAATAAAATATGGTACATAGTTTCTGAGGCAAGTTGCAACCTCCAGGCTTTTTTCCTACAAATATTTTTTGAGAACCTAAAATACATCTGACCCTATGCTGACATTGGAGATAGAGAAGCAAATATGACACAATCCCTGTCTTCAAAGAGCTTATATATAGTCCATTGGGAGACCTTGATGTATAAAGAAAGACAACCTTTTCTTTGACTCTGGCCATGATCACAGACTAAATTGATGGGCAGAATTGCTTTGGCAGGTTCCTGATTGGGGGAAAGAGAAGAGGCAGTAAATAGCTATAAAGCAAATTCAAATGGAATCTCCATGCACTGAAATGACAATGGGAGATTCTAGAAAGACTAAGCTGTCTATATAACCTTGACCATGACACTTCTGCACTAAAAAGAGGCTGGAGGAGTTATAAATGTTTAGGGACTTGGAATAATAAGAATAATAATTTTTAAAAGAATAGAATAAAACCCCACATCTGCAGACTTACTAATCTCAACTCCTTGTTTAAACAAAGGACCTTTGAAATAAACGAATCATGTAGGGTTGGTTCTTAATCTTTATGGCAGGAAGCATTCCTCTTTAGTTACTGGTTAAGCATTCTTTTTTCATGGAAACAGGAGTAAAAACCCAGTCATTCTTATATGGCCTCAGGTCCAAACCCAGTGAGACATTGTGATCAGAAAAAGAAATAGTCATAGAATTCTTAGAAGAGGCAATATGATTATTTTAAAGGTTACCAGGCTGTACAAGGTGATGGAGAATATATAAGATATTTGAAGTCATAACAAAATATGTTAAAATCCTGATTCTCCTATGATTCTCCTATCAGTGGCATCTTGGGATGAGTTTCTTCATCTGTATAATGAAATTTATAATTTCTGTTTCATGAGGAATTTACAAAGGTCTAGAGAAAGAATGCATGTGAAAATGAATTTCTGTTTTATTCTCTTGTTTGACATAAAAATAGGTGATGATTTAATGTAAAGATTAGACCACGAGAGAGATGGACACTCTTTCAGATTCACTAGAAAGTAAAGTTGATAGAAACATTGTCTCCCTAGAGTGGGGTGGGGGTGGAGGAGGTGGTTCTATTTGGTGAGAGGTATCAGCAGGAGAATTCCCAAGAATCCTGATACAAATGTCTTACATTCCTTGTCTTTTTCCACCCCTCCCCCCAGTTCCTTCTTTTCTAGACGTCTCCATTTGATGACCTGTAATTTTGCATTCCTACTACAGTCAGATCAAACTATATAGAAAACTTTACTGTTTAAAAAACTATACAGTAAAGTTTTCTGTGATTTTTTAAAAAGGAAGTTTAGAGTGCTTATTTGATGAGGGCATTCAACCAGGATTGGGAGTGTTATTTCAGAATAAACTTTAAATCACTTAGTCTGTCATATAAAGGTCCTAGAAGATTGGCCTACAAATTACTTTCCCGACTTTACCTTTCTCTCTTTTCTCAGGTATCATTTGAGCTTTAGTAAAAATGACCTGCTTACTGTTCTCTGAATTCGACCTCTACTTGCCAGCTTTAATTCCTCTTCTAAAGCTACAACCTCTACTCAAAGGACTCTTTTCACATCTCCAATAGTCATAAATCCTAGTCATTCTTTAGAGTTCAATTTAGATGCTATCTCCTCCACAGTGTTTTTTTTGAATTTTCAGTAAGGCTTCACTTTCTTATCCTCTTTATTCCCAAAGCCCTAGATTCAGAATCACTGAGACTGTGGCACTCATTTTAGCTATTAGTATACATATCTCATTTCTCCTATTCAATTATACATGTCTAGAGGGTACAGACTATGTCTTATCATACAACATCAGAAAGAGTTTGTCAGACCTAATTATTTTCTTGGAAGTTATAGAGAACAAGAGTTATTCAGAACCAGAGCTACAGAAGTGACCACTTCACTGGTATTCTTTTAATGGATTAATATTTGACTCAAATTTGACACTAATTTGCCTCAAAATTTGCCTGGTTTAAGGTCTCTTCAGCTGCCTATTGATGATTTCTCTAAAACGTATTCAGTGGCCTAATCTTGCCATGAAATCCTTACTGGTTAGCTGAACATTCACATTGAAACATAATCCTCCTTAAAAGGTTCTAGTTGCTTAATGACTCCATACTACAATCCCTAGAGCAGGTGGTATGAAAACAGTTGCTTTCTGTCCATACACTATGACAGGTAAGCCTAAACCTGTCAGGAAAACAAAACTTACTCAAGCTCTTTCTTTACAGCTATATGGAGGGAAGATCTTGAAAATATTAGAAGAAGTCTATCCCTGGATCCCAATTGCCACAATAATTGACAATGAAATTCTCGTCATACATGGCGGGCTGTCCGAGTCCACGGACTTGAATTTACTCCACCGTATAGAAAGAAATAAAGTAAGACCTAAAGTCTGTTTAAATCTTATCTCAGCCATATAAGGAAATATGTGCCTCTTTGTATATATTGTCATATATTGATTTATGCTTTTAAAAATTGCTTTGTGTAGAGGAAAATACCAGTAAAACTTTAGGGAAAATGTGTGATTTACTGATAAAGAACTAAAGGAGGAACTTCCATATATGAAACATTTTTTTAAAAAATTCATAATAGAAGTGAGGAAATGAAGAAACTTTGCTGTTTCATATAGTTTCCAGAAGTAAAATATTATGGCATTTTTACAAGGGAAATAGCAGTTTCTTTTTAAATTAATATAATTTCCTTTATACTTAAAATGGCTCAGGAGGATTTTAAACCCAATTCAAGAGCCCTTGGTGGCACAGTAAGTGACTGACATAGTAAGTAACTTACATACATAGTAAGTTAGTTACCTGGTTGACTGCTAACCCAAAGGCCGGAGGTTTGAATTCACCAATCTGGGGAAGAAAGTGAGACATCTCCACCCACAAAAATGTACAGGTTCAGAAACCAAACAGACGCCCACTATGGGCTGCAGTTGAATCAATGGCAGTATGGGTTTGGCTTCTATAATAATCTTATTTATAGGAGGTGCTGAACAGGAAAACATGTCTACAACCCCTGAGAGAATGATTACATGATGTTCACACTTAGTGAAGGGCTTTCTCCAGTAGACCTTGATGAGTAAGCTCTTCCACTACCAATGCTAAGCAGAAGCACCCAGACTATAGGTGAAGGCTGTGGGACAACACGTAGGTGTGAGGACCATTAGTAGCTATAATAGGAAATATGATAGCTTTATCACTAGGATTGTTGTTATGTGCTGTTGAGTCAGAACCAATTCATAGCTGACCCTCCAGAGGGTTTTCAGAGGCTATAAATCACTCGGGAGGGGACTGCCCTTCTTTCTCCCACAGAGCATCTGGTGGATTTGAACCACTTGCATTTGGGTTGACAGTGCAACCTCTTACCACTAGGCCACCAGAGCTCTAGAAACCATAATAAATTATTAGCAGGGTTCAGTTGAGAACCACACAGCATTTCATTTCAAAGAAGAGTTTCAAAGTTTTTCAGTCAGTGTCCTCTTTGAGAACTTCCCTAGATACATACAAATATACTTTCTCTCATTTCTCTAGGAAAATACAATTAAACTCCTAAGAATTATTTTTAACTCCTCAAAACATGGTTCTTAGTCCTACTATAGCTAAAGGTTCAGAATGCCTAGTTTTTGCTACTCTTACCAGCTTCTATTTCCTGTGGTTGTTGCCTCAGAACATGTTTAGCACCTGCCTCTAAGGTCCTCCTAGAGCTCTAAAGAGAAACTATCCATATAAAACAATGTCTCTAGTTGAAATATAAACCCCAAATTAACAATCCTGCTTTACATAGTAAACTGTATCAAAGAGATGGCTGATATGTCTTTCCCATATGTCTGTCTTTTACTGGATTGAGCAACAATACAGACCACACCAACTGGTACTAAATTGTCTGCATGCAACACACTAAGCATAGGATTTGACTAATGCGGAAATTTGTTTTGCAGGTGAAATCTGTGCTAATGCCACCTATTCAGACAGATGAAGACTTTCCTCTTGAGTTTATGACAGATAAAAGCAAGAGAGAGAGGTCAAGTATAACTCTTTCTGAACAGTTATTACAGCAAGAATGGGATCAGGTTGGTAACCAAAACTATATAGAAACCAGATGTCCACCAAAGTGATAACACTGACATAATGCAACCCCTGGCAACCTACATATAAAAAGTGATTTTACCTTTATTAACAGATTGTAACATTTTAATCTGAATTCCTCACTATACTTTTGCAATTTTATTGAATTTTATGAACTCATATACTTTATAACTCACCCATTTGAAATGCATAATTCAGTAGTTTTTAATATATTCATAGAGTTGTGTGACTATCACCACAGTTTAATTTTAGAATGCTTTCCCACACTTAAAACAAAGTAAAAAAAAATTTTTTTAAAAACCCACAAAGTCCATCCACATTAACAAACACTCCTCAATGCCTCCTCCTCTTCAGGCTTTAGTCAAGCACAAGTCTGCCTTGCACAAATTTGCCTGTTCGAGACATACTGCGTACATGAATGGACTCAGAAAATATGTGGACTGTGTTCATTCATGCTATGGAATGTATAAATACTTATTCATTTTTAGTATTGAATAATATTCCATTGTGCAACTACATTTTACTTACACATTTAGTAGCCATATGATCTGTTTGTAATTTTTAGCTATTAATAATGCTACTGTCAGCATTTTTACACAAATTTTTGTTTGGACTTAGGGGTTTTTTTCTCAGTTATGTATCGAGGAATGGAATCACTAGGTCTTAAGGTAAACCTAAATTGAACATTTCCAAACTGTTTTCCAAGTGTTGGCATCATTTTACATTGCCACCAGCAATGTATGAAGATAGGAATTTCTATGCAATCTTGCCAACACTTGTTGTTGAATGTCCATCTTAGAGGGTATGTGGTAGAATTTCCTTGTGGTGTCATCAAAGTAATATATTCCCTTAGTGACTAGTGTTGTTGGACATCTATTAATGAGCTTGTTGAATGTTTACATATTTTTTAATTTCTAATAATATCCTTTTCCCATTTATAAATACCTTTTATTGTGTTTTAGATGAAAGTTTACAGAGTAAATAAATTTTCTACTCAACAGTTTGTACATTTTGTTTTATGCCATTTATTGCAGTCCCCACACCAACACTCATCTCATGTCCTCCCTGTGTTTCAGGTTTCCATGCATCTTTTTCCCTGTCCCTTTCTGCCTTCTGAATTTTTGACCCTGTAAAAAGCTAGCCTTTTAATCTTGAGTGGTTGATTGTTATAAAGAATCTATACCTCCCTGATGTGTCACTGTTTACCTAATGTTGCTGTTGTTAAGTGCTGATGAGTTGAGCACGACTCATAGTGACCCTATGAACAAAAGACCTGAATCCTGTTCTATAACTATCATTGTTTCTCTAAGTTCATAGAATTTTCCAGGGGCATGTTGTTTAGGAAGTGGATATTCACCTAATAGACCTATTGTTTTATTGAAAGTTGAGTACAGCATAAGTTCAATTGGTTTCTGGCTTGAAGAATAACTAAAAGCCATAGTGTAGGGGTTTCCACCAGTCTCCATCTGACAAATGAGCCCTTAAATTATTTTTCTATTATCGCATTGTAAGAATTCTTTATGTACTCAACATATAGGTTCCTTATCAGAGCTTATCAGATTATTTAAATTTACTCCTGTGAATTCACGCCTTTTCATTTTTAAAATGGTGTTATTTGCAGCACAGAAGTGTGCCATTTTATTTATTAAATGTAACTTACCTGTTTTTTCCTTTGATTAAGCAACCAAAAGCCATTAAGATTTTAGCCTAACCTGAAGCCATAAAGATTTATTCCTGTTTTATTCCAAGTGTCTGTAGGTTTTGGTTCCGGTTTTGTTTTTGGAGGTTTTTGGTGAGAAAAAATTTGTATTTTGAATTAGCCAGCTGGACTCCGTTTACATGATCCTAAATTTGTTGACAACATTCAAGGCATCATAGTCAGGAGCAAGTCAAACATAGGCCTTCTTGTTTCCATCAGGCCTAATCAAGGTGTGTTGACCTTAACTACATCAGTGTCCTAGAGCTTCTTTACAGCTTGTTTGATCTGGTTGGCCTTGTCATCCACAGTGAACACAACTGTGCTATCTTCTATCTTCTTCATGGCTGACCCAGTGGTCAGGGAAAACTTGATAATAACATAGTGGTCAAGCTTTGTTCTCCTGGGGGCCCTCTTCTGGGGGTATCTGGGCTGCCTTCAGAGTCTCTGTGGCTTAGGCCACAAGAAGGTGGGTGACGTGTGCATCTTCTTTTTTTTCCCTGTGGCTGTGCATACACTTGTGGATTGCCTTCTTGGCCTTTAACGCCTTTGCTCTGGTTTCTGTTTTGGGAGGGGCAGGAGCTTCCTTCTTCACTTTCGGTGCCATCTTCATAGAAAGGGCAGTGTCTATAGTTTTAATGCTTTAATTTAGGTTGACAAACCATTTCAAGTTAATATTTGTATATGATATGAAATAGAGTTCAAATTCATTCTTTTGCTTCTGGAAATCCAGTTGTTCCAGCACAATTTATTGAAAAGAATTTTTTCCCACATTTATTTTTTATCCTTATTAAAAAGTCAATTAATTGTAAATGTGAGGGCTTATTTCTGAACTTTCAACTCTGTTCCATGATTTGTATGTCTATCTTTATTTTAATACTACACAATCTTGATTGTTGTTACTTGGCATAAAGTTTTTAAATCAGAACATGTGAAGTTTTCAGCTTTGTTCTTTTTCAAGATTATTTTGGCCATCCCTGGTCTCTTGCATTTCTGTATGAATTTTAGGATCAACATATCAATTACTGCAAAAACAACAACAACACAAAATCCCCAATTGGGATTTTGCTAAACATTGTATTATAAAAATTTGGGCAATATTATTGTATTATACCTTTTAGTCTCTGAATATTAATGTGGTTGTTGTTGTTATGTGCCATCGAGTCACCTGAAACTCATAGTGACCCCTATATACAACAGCCCTAAACCCTTCTCTATCCTGTGCCAACCTCACTGTCTCTGACACACCTACCCTTGTTAGCCCAGTCACTGAATCAATCTGTCTCATCGATGTCTTCCTCTCTTGTGCTGTTCCTTCACTCTCTCAAGCATGACATGTACAAAGTATGTCAGATGAAACTTCAGAATCCTTGCATCCAAGGAGCAGCCTAGTCTCACCCTTTCTAGGACAAACCTGTTTGTTCTCCTAGCAGTCCATGGTATATTCACTACTCTTCTCTAGCACCACAGCTCAAAGGCATTGATTCTCCTATCATTCCTAGTCATTGTCCAGCTTCCTGACCATAGCAAGTAATTGAAAAGACTATGGCCTGCATCAGGTGCAAGACAATCTCCAGACTGACATCATTGTTCTTCAGTACTTTGGAGCGGCCTCTGACAACAATTCATCTTTTAATTTCCTGGCTGCTAATGCCAAGAGTGTTGATTGTAGGGCCAAGTAAACTAAAGCCGTTAACAGTCTCAATCTCTTCACCATCTATAATGATGCTCCCAGTCAGTCCAGCAGTGAGAATCTTTTGTCTTCTTAATGTTGAGCTTCAATCCATACTGAAGGCTGCAGTCCCTGATCTTCTGCGGCAAGAGCTTCAGGTCTTCCTCAGTTTCAGCAAGCAGGGTTGTGTCATCTGCATAACACAGATTGTTGATGAGTCTTCCTCCAATCCTTATGCCACATTTCTCCTCACAGAGTCCAGCCTCTGTAAAAAAAAATGAAGCTGGAGATAGAATAATAAAGTTTCGCACAATTAACTTATTCATTGCAAATACGTTTTATAAGAAACATAAATGCAGGCTATACACATGGATTTCATCTGATGGTATATATAGGAATCAGATTGATTACATCTGTGGAAAGAACCGCTGGAGAAGCTCAATATCAGCTGTGAAACTAGGCTAGGTGCTGATTGTTGAACAGACCACGATCTACTCATATGCAAATTCAAGCTGAAACTAAGGAAAATTAAGTCCACAGGAACCAAAATATGACATTGAGTCTATAACCACCTGAATTTTAAAACCATCTCAGGAACAGGTTTGAGGTCTTGAACACTAATGAGTAAAGACCAGATGAGTTATGGGAGTATATCAAGAATATCATCCAGGAAGATTGCAATTTTATTGAAACCTATTGATATCTTTAATTTTAACAGTATTAGGTGTTTTATTTTGTATTTTTAGATTTTCTTGATTGAATGTGGAGTGTGAGGGAAAGAACAAACTCAATAATGACACCAGTGTTTTTGGTTTGGGCAATGGGAGGGATGGTCTTACTATCATTTGACATAGCTAAGTTGGTTTGGGTTTTTTTTAATATCAAATGTTCACATTGGGACATGTTAATCTTGAGATGTCTGTTAGTTGTTGGCTAGTAGTTAGATACATGAGGCCATGTTTTGAGCTAGAATTCTTTTTTTTATATACACTTTGTATCTTTTATTCAAATAAAAAAGAGAATGATAATATTAAAAAAATAATAATCATGATCACAGAATGCAATAAAAGACTAGGAAGCATACTTTTTTAAACAAAAATTAAAAACACACCATAGTTGAGAAAGAATTACAGTGTCTACTGGCAAAAGCAGTTAAAGCAATAATAGACACATAACATACCCCCGGTGAGCATGGAAACTAACGTGATGTTCAAAGTCCGGGTAACAGCCAGGCTGCAGGCTTCATTGGTCAGGTGGCCAAACAATGCGCAATTGATCAATTAGAAAGGGAAACAACTTCCAATAAAAGGCCCTAAAATTGAGAATTGAGAAGGACAAAATATTCCATCTTTTTTTACGGCATTGAAGTCTATGGGGGAGAGAATAGTCTAAAAGATGGAGCTAGAATTCTTAGCCTAGAGTCATCTGCATGGGACATGGTGAGATCAACAAAGAAATGTGTATAGCTAAAGAAGAGAATCAAGGACTGACCCCTGGAGTGCTCAAAAACTAAGAAGTCAGATAAGCAGTTCTTTCCTTCATCTGTTCCAATGCAATGGTCTAAAGGAATGTCTAAAAGGAATATAGGATTAGGCATTTATATGTATGGCAACAGCCCAGAATAAGAGGTACATCATTGCAAAGAGGAGTTGGGGGGAGGCAAGTAATTGTGCAACAATGAATGAATATTTTTTTTAAAAGTGAACTAGGGGAGGGGGAAGGGAAGGAGAAGGGGCAAACTGTGCAACAATGAATGAATGGAAACCTAACTTCTCTGTAAATGTTCACTATAATCACAACGTAAAATTTTACTTTTTTAAAAAAGAAAAAGGTAAGAGGAAGAACCAATAATGGAACTTGAGAAGGAACAACCGGTGAACTAGGAGAAAACCAGAAAAGTGTGGTGTTCTGAAAGCCAGGTTCACAAACAGATGTTAGACTGTGTTCTCTAGAGAAGCAAAACCAGTAGGGGTGGGGGAAATCTGTATCTCAACACAATAGTTCTCGTGCTTGTATAGGCTTGCAAGTTCCAGGGCTGTAGAATGGACTCTGAGAGAGGTGTTTGGGGAGGCTAATGAGTCCGTGTTATCAGCAGGCACGCAGGATCTCAGCTGCTGGGTTTTGGGGGCTGCCAGCTCCAGAGGAGTCCAGAGGTCATTGTGGGAAGCAGGGTCGCATATGGCCGCCTTTGGGGACTGCTGGCTTGAGAGGCTGACATCCAAAAGTCAACATGGGAAAGCAGAGGCCCAGATGACTGGCTCTGGAGATCAATGAGTCAAAAGTTGGCAAGTGAAGCAGGCCACTGGTTCAAATCTGGAGACTATGAGCCAGATAGCCCAATAGAGATGAGACATAAAACTCTCTAGCTTTTTTCCAGAGTCCAAACATTTCCCATGAAGGGATTTCTTTCTCCTCAATCAAATAAGGCTGATTGCATCTTTACAAAACCACTTCTAATCCTGCCTCATTAATGCCATAAAATTTGAAAATCTACAACACCTAGGATTATACTGAGTGTCATGGCCATACTGGCATATAATCACAGGTACCAAGGGCAGGGGAAAAAATGATAAATTATGCTAAATGCTTCTGAAAGTACTGTTAAGATGATGACTAAAAATGACAGTTGATATTACAACAACTAGTAGTCTTAAAGAAAACAGTTTGGCAGAAGGGTAAAGGTCTGGTCAGATTGGGCTTAAGAGTGCTCTCTGAAGAGAGAAAGAATGAGAGACAACTTTTTAAAAAGTTCTGTGGCATAGAGAAGTAGAGGGATAGAGATTGGCGAGCAGCTAGCAGGGGAAGTGATATCAAGAGGAGCATTTAAAAATATATTAATAGCAGTATGTTTGTATAATGATGGACATTATTCAGTAAAGAAGAATATGTTGACATCAAAGACCAGAGGAGAAGTGAGAGCAATGACCTTGAGTCACAAAAGGTTAATAGAATCTAGTATTGCAGTGGAGGATTGACTTTAGATAGGAAAAGTGATGGGTTCATCCATCACACAGGCAGGCATAGTTAGATAGGCATGTATAGTATATACATGCACTTGTTGTGATAACATATCCCAAGTCTAAGGCTCATGTTCCTTGTGTGAAGGGACAAATAACTCGAGTGCAAATAAGAGGTCTCAAGAAGGAGATGAACTATTGCAGTCACCCCTCATATGAGGTATAGGAGGAAAGCATTTAAATTTGAAAAGGTTGCAGAGATGTTTCAAAGCCTCTTTCATCTTTCACTGCCACTTCCCAAAGTCAACATGCTCATCCACCACTTATATACTTAAAGAAGTCTAAAAAATGGAGAGAATGGTTCTGGGTAACATGAACACTATTTTAACTTGTCTCTTGATTGTGTTTAAAGGTGACAGAAAGTTCAAAGAAAAGAGGTACTATCACATAGCCATAGGAAACCAACAGAAGTTAGGGTTTGGGTTGTTGGGTTTTTTTTTTAAAAAAAAAGTTAGTTTGCTGGGTACCATTCTGATTTCTTTTCACCTTCCATCCTATGTCATCTCTACAAAGGGAAAAGTGAAACTCCATGGAGTGAAGGGACTTGTTTGAGGTTACTTGGTCTATCAGTGAATGCTAGATCAGGACTTGGTCCCAGGTCTGACTTTGTAAGTAAATCTAGGTACCTGTCTAGAAGGTATGGCCTGAGTAGAACTTTTAAATGACATATTCAAAAGCTGGAAAGAGGATACACAAGTAAAGGGAAATACAAAAGAATAGAAACTCTGTAATGTTAGTTTCTTAAAAGAGAACATTTAGAAACACCTTCCAAAGCTAAAACTCTCCCACAAAGCATACTTTTGGAAACTGGGTTACTTAGAACTTTAGACAAGCACAGGGTACTTTTTGTAGGATTTAGTTTGGATTGAAGAGGTATTAAAGACTGAGACATCAATAGATTTTGTTGTTGTTGTTGACTGTGTAGTTCAGTGTGCTGTGTATTGGGTTGTTGAGCAGAAAGTCAGAAGTTTGCATCCACCAGTTGCTCCTTAGAGTAAAGATAAGGCTGTTTCCTCCCATAAAGATTTGCAGCCTAAGAAACCTGCTGGGGAGTGTGCATAAGTTGGAATAAACGAAAAAACAGTGGGCTTCATTTGGGCCATAGAAAAGGATCCCTGGTGGTACAGTGGTTAGGCACTTAGATACGAACTGAAAAGTTAGTGATTTGCACTATCCATCTTCTCTGCAAGAGAAAGATAGGGCCATCAGTTTTTGTAGAGTTACCAGCCTGGGGAATCTTATTGTAGAAGTTCGACACTGTCCTTATTTAGGGTCACAGTGAGTCAAAATTAACTGAATGACAATGGCGGTGATGGTGTCCCATAGAAAACCTATGTTATTGTTGTATACCATTGAGTCAGAATGGACCTACCCCTTACCCTCCAGTGGGTTTTCAGAGACAGTAGATCACATGGGAGGAGATTTCCCATGTTTCTCCCACACAGCAGCTGGTGGATTCAAGCCATGTAATTTTGCATTGACAGTGCAATTCCTTGTCCAAACAGAGCAAGGCTTAAAATCAGGAGAGGTGTATGTCAGGGTTGTATTCTGTCTCCATACCTATTCAATCTGTATGCTAAAGAAATAATTTGAAAAGCTGGACTCTATGAGAAAGAATGTGACCTGAGAATTGGAGGAAGACTCAACATCCTGTGTTATGTAGATGGCACAACCTTGCTTGCTAAAACTGAGGAGGACTTGAAGTGCTTGCTGCAGAAAATCAAAGACTACAGTATGGATTAGTGGGTCAATGCAAAGGCTACTCGGGGAAAACTCCATCCCGCCCCATAGGTAAACAAGAAGGCCCAAGGCAGTGCAGAAATTGTTCAGGCCCAAGGACCGCAGGGCCAAGAAGAAAAAATACAATCTATACACCAGTTCTACAGGACACATCATCCTCGCTTCAGAAACATTACCACTGAACTCAAGAGACACTGGTCACAGCATAAGGAATTGTCAGCAGCTGACATGTTTGGAATCTCAAGTGAAGAAAACAAAAATTCTCACCACTGGACCAATAGACTATATCATGATAGATGGAGAAAATATTGAAACTGTCAACAAACTCATCTTACTTGGATCCACAATCAACACACTTGGTACCAGCAGTCAAGAGATAAGGAAGCATATTGCATTGAGAGAGTCTGTAATCAGGGACCTCTCCAAATTACTGAGGAGCAATATGTCAGTTTGAGGACTGAGGGGCACTTGATTGAGGCCATTGTCTTTTCAGCCTCTTGCTATACATCTGAGATCTGGACTGTGTATAAGAATTACAGGAGAAAAATTGATGCCTTTGAGTTGTGGTGTTGGAGAAGAGTACTGAATATCCCATAGAGTACCAAAAGAATGAACAGGTCTGTCTTGGGAAAGTACAGCCAGAGTGCTCCTTGGAGACAAAGATGGCAAAACTTCATCTCAAGTACTTTCAGCATGCAGTTAGGAGAGGCTGTTCACTGAAGGACATCATGCTTGGAAAACTGAAGGGTCAACAAAAGAGAGGAAGACCCTCAGTGAGATGGATTGACATAGTGACTGCATCAATGGGCTCAAGTATGTCAGATATGATGAGCATGGCACAGGATAGAACAGGGTTAAGATCTTTTCTTAGGGTCGCTATGATTCATACTCATTTCAGTGCCACCTATCAGCAACAATAAGCCATCAGAGTTCCCTAATAAAGCTATAGTTCAATAAAACTTTCCCATTTTTCTATGTAAAACATTTCAGAAAAGTATCATATAGTTATTCTTTTGTACAATTACCACACAAGATCCCTATATGTCAGAGCAAAGAATAATGTTGAAAGGACTGAAATTCTCTCTCTGCTGAGAAATCTATCTCAGCAAATCTATCAAGTGCCAGAATAAAGTCTATGTTACAATTATGATATGGGTAAATCGAAGAGAACAAATGGATTCTAGGCAGAGACCAGAAATGCTGAATTCTTATAATGTATTATGAAGAAGTTTGTTTTTATAAAACTGATACACCATATGACTAAGTCAAAAAATAGCAAATGTTAGATATATAGTCCTCATTTCACTGATAAACCAACAAAGGCCAATGTGACATTAGGTAATTAAAAGCAGAGTTTTTCCTTGGCAGAGGCCTTTTCTAGTTTACTAGAGTTCCATCATGATGTTACTGTTGTTATCTGCCATTGAGTCAGAAATGATGCATAGTTGACCCTCCAGTGGGTTTTAGAAGCTAGAAATTGCACAGAAGGTGATTGCTCATTTTTCTCCCATGAAGCAGCTGATGGATTTGAGCCCAGTGCCTTTGGATTGGTAGTGCAACTCCTTATCCCTAAGCCACTGGAGCTCATTCATAGGTATATTTAACTTGTGCAAATTCAACTATCTACATATGGCAATAAAAGATGAAATACCAGACAACTTTATTTCTATACCTTTTTTTTATTATCATGTCCTCTATGATATGTTTATAGGGAACTTTAGTGGCCTAGTGGCAAGAAGCTGCGCTGCAATCCTGCAGTTCAAGGCAACTAGCTGCTCTGCAGGAGAAGGATGGACAGTTTTCCTCCCGTGTGATTAAATGGCTCTGAAAACCTTTGAGAAGGTCAGCTATGGGTCTGTTCTGACTCCAGAGTACACAACAGCAACATGGCATGTATAGAGAGCTCTGCTGGCCTAGTGACAAGAAGCTGCTCTGAAGTCGCAAAGGCACATGGTTCGAATCCACCAGCTACTCCACAACAGAAGGATAGGCAGTCTGCTCTCATGTGATTTACTGCCTCTGAAAACTTGCTGGAGGGTCAGCTATGGGTTCCAACTCGATGGTACAACACAACACAATGTTAATACATGGTATGTATAAAACACTCGTCCATGTTGTTATATAGGTTGTATGCACAAGCCATGTACACTATACTTTAAGGGTAATTTAAGAGGTCTTCAGGGGTAATTTTTGTTATAAATTATTTGAATCTCATGGAGAAATTTAGAACTATATCTCTTAAGAAAATACAGCTCCTCATCTCTTCAAAACATTAATTCATGGTGTAAGAACCATATATGATTCTGTTTAAAATGCAAATTTATGATTTTTTTTTCATATTCACCAACAAAGTAAAAGGATTTCATTGCATTTATTTATTTATTTAGTAGGACCATGTTAAATTTTTAGTTTAGTGGGGAGAAGGGAAAGTTGTGACCTGAATCTTATTTGAGTAGTTTTAATTTTCACTTCAACCAGTCATCAAAAACTCTACAAGTCTCCACCACAAGGTAAAGGTAAATAACCCAACTGAGAAATGGGCACAGGATATGAACAGAGACTTCACCAAAGAAGACATTCAGATGGCCAACAAGCACATGAAGGAATGTTCAAAATCCCTAGATCTAAGAGAGATGCAAATCAAAACAACTATCATCTCACCCCAGTAAGAATAGCAAAATATAACAGGACAGCAATCAACAAATGCTGGCGAGGTTGTTGAGAAACTAGAACCCTTATCCACTGTTGGTGGGAGTGTAAAATGGTGCAAACACTATGGAAGACAGTATGGCACTTTCTCAAAAAGTTGCAAATAGAAATACTATTTGACCCAGCAATTTCACTACTGGGAATACACCCTAAAGAAACCATAACCGTCACTCAAACAGAAATAAGTACACCCGTGTTGATCGCAGCTTTGTTCCCAATAGCAAA
>NW_006399881.1:8365197-8370962 GCF_000299155.1 Elephantulus edwardii | reverse complement strand
GGGACGGCGTATTCTCTTAGCTACTTCCTGCTGAAAAGGGACGCTGTGGGTTTCAGGGTGAAGATCTTCTCTCACTACTCTAAAGGGCCCCTTTCGCAGTAGGAAACACATAGACTATTATGGAGATTGATTTTGGAATTCAGATGCACTCTTATTGATTGTGCTTGGCTGTACTCATTAAATCCATTTTAAAAGCAACAACACCTCTACAAGTCTCTACTATGTGCCCACAGCAAGGCTTATAAAATTGTGACCAGATGCTTATTTTAGAGTAGCACCCGTACCAGTTTTATTCTTGTCTCTATCACATTGTCTTTCCTCTTATTTCTAGCTCCCCTTCAATACCAAACATATGAATCCATGTACAGTCATGTTTAGTGGAGCAATTGTTTCTAGTTCTCTTTTTAAGATCTGATTTGGACCTCCTAGAATAATTACATAACTTTAAAAGTATGCTTCTTCATGCCCTCAGAAGAACATGTGGATAGATAAATCTCAAAGATATTATGCTGAGTGAAAAGGACAAACATTGTGTAAGAACACTATTATAAAAACTAAAGAAAGACTTAAAGACAATCATTCTTAGATGGTTACCCGGGCTGGAAAGGAAAAAGGAATAAAAATTAATAAATAATAGACACTTTATTGAAACCAGTCAGTAGCTAAAAGTAATAGAGTGTAAAACCGAGAGTGCACTTACCAAGGAGGCAGAAAGTTAAATAGATGCTTTAGAAGGTAGTTTTGGATGAACAGTTATCTGTCTGTGCTGGTGTTGGGAAAGAGCAAGGACTTCCTCAGGTTGTAAGCTCAGCAGGACAAAAACCACGGCTAGATGGCCTGGCTTATCTCTTTCAACAAATTAAGAACACTGTTAGTTTCTTAGAGCTACTGTAACAAAATACCACAAATTGGTAATTTAAAAGGAGATAAATTTATTGTCTCATAGTTATGGAGACTGGGAGATCAAAACCAGGGCATTGGCCAGATTGATTCCTTCTGAAGCTTGAAAGAGAATCTTATGCATTCCTCTTACTTTTCCTGATAGCTTGATTGTTAGCATTCTTTGCCTTGCAGCTCTAATCTATGCTTCTGTCCTCACTCTTCTCTCTGCAAGTCTCTGTATCTCTTTTACAAGGACACTACTGAGATTTAATTAGGACCTACCTAACTGCACTGTAATCTCATGTTAATTGATAACACTGCCAAAGAGCCTGTTTCTAACTAGGTCATGTTCACAGATACAAGCATTAGGACATATCTTTTGGGGGTCACAATTTAGTCCACAATCAACATCCAATGTATGTCTACTATGACAAGTTGCTTTCTCCTCTAAACATGAAAATGGAGTTCTTATAGAGAAAAGGCCTTTGTAGATTCAATAATTGTGGCACAAATGTGATAAGTATTTCTAAAGGCAAAAAAGAGACAGAGGGAGGTAAAGAGGAAAGAAGCGGGGGGGAGGGGAGAGAGAGACACCAAGAGCCTGATTCTTTATGATTACCAAGTGTATTGCTGATTGATTATTGTTATTGATCAACTGGTTTTTTGAGATGAGTGGAAAGGGATTAGAGGGGTGTGGGGCATTAAAGGATTTATGGAGGCAATGAGTTGGAAACCATTCTGAAGGAAAAATGAGAAAATTTTAGGATAACTTGGGTTGCTGTTTCTGGCACATAAGTAGGAACCTAGAAAGATAGCTTCTCACTTGTAAGCAACAGTCTAATCTGGTTTTGTTGTTCAAAGGTAATTGATCTTCTGTGGAGTGATCCCAGAGGCAAAAGAGGCTGTTTCCCAAATACAAGTCGAGGAGGTGGTTGCTATTTCGGACCAGATGTTACCACCAAGATTTTAAAAAAATATAATTTGAAGATGCTTGTTAGATCTCATGAATGTAAGCCTGATGGTTACGATATCTGCCATGATGGGAAGGTAAGTTAGCCCTGCTTGTCATGTTCTCCCAAGCAGTCTTCTCTTGACAGAGAGATCATGACTGGCCCAGAAGCCTATGGAAAGATGTGCTAAAACACAAGACCACCCTTGGATTCACATAGGCTGCTGGAACATGCCTCACTGCCCTTTACTCTAAGAAATATTTTACTTTTCCACCTAATCAGAAATTCTGGCAGTGGGCACATATGTACAAAAAGGTGTCATTCTTTATAAATCATAAGGCAAATCTCTAGTACAGTGAGATTAAGCAGGCCTTTATCCTCAAAGAATATATAAAAGGTAGCAGTGAGTTTTCTCTCTTCTATATTTTGTACTTTCTCTCTGTTGGACATGAGTCACACAACATTCTTCCTTTTAATCTGCCAAGTAGGTGATCTCCAGAAATTGCTTACCGTGATCAGTTTAGTTGCAGTCAACAAAATGGAGTGTGTAGAAGAGGTGAAGACTTAGGAACTAGTTTGTTGTCCCAAATTGTCCTGGATGCTCTGTTTTCAAGTGGAAGTAAATAAAAATTAACATAAGCATTCATGAAATTCCCTTCTATGTTAATATGATCACTTTTCTTAATTCTATTAGTTCATTTTATACAAGTATTTTTCAGAGTTTTTTTGTAAGACAATTGCTATAGAAAATTCCTGACCAAAATGGTCAGCATTCTCGTGACTCCAGATTTTCTGGAGTTTTTGAGACTATTGAAACTATTGACCTGAGATAATATACAAGCTTTGAACAATAAGAACAAAATAACTCATGAGGTCATCTTTAAACCAAATGAGTTCTCTGTGACAGTGTCAAATTAGCAACAGAACTTGAAAGATTAAATAGGAAATTTAGATGGCAGTGAGTTTATGTTGATGAGGGAGAAACTGTTCATGAAAGAATGGTAGTACAACTTGAGGAACTTAATCATGTTAGTAAATTGTACATGGAGAAATTGTTGAACTTGTATATGTTGTTGTTGTTGTTGTTGTTGTTGTGTGCCATTGAGTTGCCTGTGACTCATAGCAGCCATATATAAAACAGCCCTAAACCCTGCTCTATCCCTTGCTACCCTTATTGTCTCCAACACACCTATCCCCATTATCCAAGTCACTGAATCAGTGCATCTCATCAAGAGTCTTCTTCTCCTGCGACGTCCATCCTCCATCCTCCGTCCCAAGCATGACGTCCCTCTCCAAGGACTGTTCCGGCCTTGCAACATGTCTAGAGTATGTCAGATGAAGCTTCAGAATCATTGCCTCCAAGGAGCAGCCTGGCTTTACCCTCTCCAGGATGAACCTATTTATTTTCTTAGCAGTCCATGGTATGTTCAATACTTTTCTCCAGCACTACAGCTCAAAGGTGTAAACTCTCCTTCTTTCACCCCTAGTCATTGTCCAGCTCTCTGATGCATAGCAAGTGACTGCAAAGACCATGGCCTGGATCAGGTGCACCTTAGTCTCCAGAATGACACCATTGTTCTTCAGTACTTTGGAGAGGCCTCTGACAGCAGACTTTCCCAATGCAATACATCTTTTCATTTCCTGGCTGCTAGTGCTAAGAGTATTGATTGTGGAACCAAGCAAACAGAAGCTGTGAACAATCTCAATATCTTCTCCATCTATCATAATGCTGCCAATAGACCCAGTGGTGAGAATCTTTGTGTTCTTGGTGTTGAGCTTCAATCCATATTGAAGGTTGCAGCCTTGACCTTCTACAGCAAGTGCTTCAGGTCCTTCTCAGTTCCAGCAAGCAAGATTGTGTCATCTGCATAACGCAGATTGTTGATGAGTCTTTCTCCAATCCTGATGCCACATTTCTTCTCATAGAGCCCAGCCTCCCAGACAATTTGTTCCACATATAGATTGAAAAGATATGGAGATAGCACACATCCTTGACACACACCCTTCCCAATTTTGAACCATGCAGTGTTGCCCTGCTCTGTTCTGATGACTGCCTCTTGGTCCAAGTATAGGTTTCGCATTAGCACGATTAAATGTTCTGGGATTCCCATTCTTCTCAGAGTCAGCCACAGTTTGTTGTGATCCACACAGTCAAATTCCTTTGCATAGTCAATGAAATATATGTATTCTTTTTTTAGTGTTTTTAATTAATGTTTTTATTTTTATACATTGTGTTTCATGCGTGTACATTGTATTCCATACAGTCCTTCATTTACATTATATTTTATTCATTTGTATTGGAGAGGTTTCCCCCTCCCTTCCAATCATCCTACCAACCAACTACTTTTATGAAAGTGTGTAGGCTAGCTACTTCAGGCCTCATGTCCTAATATACCCCTTGTAGACAGCCAGTTGCTGATTGGCCCATCCTTATCAAACCAGTACTCTGAGGAACAACAAATAAAACAAATTTGGGGAGGGAAAAAATTGAGAAGAAATTGGCAGCAGCTCTGGTGGCATAGGCCTTAGCAAATTGCATTGCTATTCCAAATATGGTTTGAATCCAACAGCTCCTTTGCTGGAGAAGAATGAGCAATCTCTTCCCATTTTTATTTACAGCCTTGGTAACCTTCTGGAGGGGCACTGTGAGTTGGAACTGACTCAAAAGCAATGAATGTGTTGTCTGAAATGACATAGTCATTAAGCATAACTGAGTCTAAGCTAGCTTTTCAGTCACAAATAAGGGATGTCTTCCTACATGCCACCAGTCTCTGAAGGCTGATTCCTTTCCAAGATAGAGGTCAGGGCTCTTTACTTTAGCTACCATTTCATTGTGCTTAAAACACTGATTTTTTTTTGAACCCTGAACTCTGTAAATCCCTCAACACCAATCAGAAGAAAAAGACAATGGTAGTTGACAGGTTTTATTCTGAATGCTCAAATATTGTAGTATATCTCCTTGGAAAAATAGAATTTGTAAAACGGAACCAAAAAAATGGATTCTAAGACATGACAGGAGACCATGCACTTTTGGGTGTGTGGAACAGTGATTTTTAAAAGCCTTTTTCCTTTTGATAGTATCATGGGGAATCAGATCAGACTTGGATAATTTTCAGTGAGTATGAAGTTTATTTTTGCTTAAGAATCTATTGAATGACCTTTTAAGAATTTATTTTACATGAACCTGACCCTCTTTTTTCTTTTGTCAGGTTATTACCATATTTTCTGCATCTAATTATTATGAAGAAGGTAGCAATCGAGGAGCTTACATGAAAGTGGGCCATAATGTACTCCCTAGATTTGTCCAGTATCAAGTAACCAAGTCAACGTGCCCAAGGTCTCTCTGCCAAAGGTGTGTATAATCTAGGTTTAGCACTGGTGTTGAAAGTGAAGAGAACTACTTATTGGCAACTCATGGACGTAAACAAAATGGAAATGGTTCTGGAATCCAAGTGATGAATGTGCCCATATTTAAAACCAAAAGAGCGAGAGCTCTGGTGGCCTAGTGGCTAGAAGCTGCACTGCAATCCCAGAAGTGCGCGGTTCAAATCCACCAGATGCTCTGCTGGAGAAGGAGGGATAATCTCCTCCTGTACCAGTCAGATCTGATTTGATGGTTGTTGTTGTTATGTGCCATCGAGTCATTTCCGACTCATAGTACACACCAAAAAAACCCCAAACAAAACAAAACAAAACCCCCAAAAAAACAACAAAGAGCAATTTTCTAGTCATAAACTCTTGAGATGGATAAAGATAGATATGTTGTTGTTGTTATGTGCCATCAAGTCGCTTGATGGAGAAGGATAGGAAATTTCTACTTGTGATTGTTGTTGTTGTTGTTATGTGCCATCGAGTTGTTTGCGACTCATAGCTACCCTATGTACAACAGCCCTAAACCCTGCTCTATCCTGTGCCAATCGCATTGCCTCTGAC
>NW_006399881.1:8345472-8347704 GCF_000299155.1 Elephantulus edwardii | reverse complement strand
TATAATTATAGAAAAAAAAGAAAGGTGTGGCAAAAAAGAGGAAGATCCTCAATGATTGCTAGAGTGACTAGCAGTGGGCTCAAGTATGTCAGAGATGATGAGGAAGTCATAGGATAGAGTAGGGTTTAGATCTGTTGTTCATAGAGTTGCTATGAGTCAACTCAGTGCAAATAGCAACAACAACAGCAACATCTATTTGCTTATTTCACTCCCCTCCTTATACCCTCCTATCTCTGGTAACCATCAAAGAATACTTCTGTGTGTGAACCTTTCTGTAATAGTAGACTCATACAATATTTGTCCTTTTGTGACTAACGTTTTGGGACATGTTATCTGGAGGGGCCATTTCATGGAAAAAGATATACTGGGAAAGATAAAGGATCAGAGAAAGAGGGAATGACCCTCAACAAGAGGATTGGCACTTTCTAATGATGGACTTGAGCATGTTGAAGATCACAAAGATGGCACCCAAGGGCCAAGTTCATGAGGTCACTATGAGTCATAATTGACTTGATGGTATGTAACAACAGTTGTTGCTAGGCTGAGTGCCGCACCTGTTTAATCTGTATGCTGAGAAATTGTTTTGATTTGCATTGAGCTGCCAATTCAGAGGCAAGTGGTTAGAATCCACCAGCTACTCCCCGGGTGTAAGATGGGCAATCTCCTCTCATGCAATTCACAATCTGAAAACCTGCTGGAGAGTCAGCTGTGAGCCAATTCTGACTCAATAGCAATGAATTGTTGGTTTGTTTTTGTTTTTCCTAACAAAGAAGGGAGCTCAACTGGTGTCATTGTTGGTAAGGAGTTGTGCTTCTAACCCAAAGTCCTGTTGTCTCTGGAGGTTCAAATCATTATGCGCTTGACAGAAGATATAGGGACAATCTCTTCTCATGCAGTTTATAGTCTCAAAAACCTAGTGGAGTGTCAGCTATTAATCCATTCTAAATCAATGGTAATGAGAGAGAGCAAGCAAAGGAAAATAACTAACAATATTAAGAATTTCTTCTGTGTTTTTTGCCACCTGAATGTCTTCTTTAGTGAAGTGTCTTTTCATGTCCTCTGCCCATTTTTTTTTATTTAAATGGTAGATTTTATCTGTTCTGCAAAAAGAGGACTATCTGGTTTCCCAGAAGGTTATGGGTCCATTAAGACTGTTCATTTTACACCTCTATGTACAGTTTTTCTCAGAGATCAGGAGAATGTCAAAGGCTTGAGAACATGGTCACAGACGTTCCTGCCCTAGTTACTTTCCTGGTGTTTCAAGTGTGGAGGAGCTGTGAATGCTGGCTTTCTCTTTCTGAGCGAGGTCTTGCTGAAGCCCCCGCTGCAGCTGGTTTAGGAGTGTTAGGTTGCTGTCTCTGCGAGGCAGTGGCAGGGGTGGGAGGCAGTTTTCCTTTGCATTCGATCACTGCCATCTTGGCCCGATCCTGTTCATTTCTATTTGGGATCTGCACCATTCTTGTGTAGCCTCCATTATGACCTTGGAATCGAGGGGCTAGCACTTTAAACAGCTTTGGAATCAAATCCTTCTCCATCAGCCAGAAGTCAGCCATACGCATGGCTCGTTCGTTGGTGTCTCCCAGCTTCCCATAGTCGATAAGCCTCTCGGCGTAGCCTCTCATCTCGTCCACGCGCGCCCATGGCGCCTCGATGCGTTCGTGTCGCACGAGTCCCGTAAGTAAGTTTCGTAATAGGTGAATATGTGACTCTGGACCAAGGCCCAGCAGCGAAACACGTGGCCATGGGAAATGGCGGCAGCAACCGACAAACGCATCTTCCCAGCTTCTCCCCGCCCCTTGGAGCCGGAACTGGAAACTCCCTGCCCATTTTTTTGTAATGGAGTTATTTGTCTTTGTTGTTGAGTTACTAACGTTTTTTGTGTGTCTTAGAGGTTAGTCCTTTGTCAGATGTGTTGTTAAATATTTTCTGAGTATTTAGATGTACTTTTTACTCTTTGTGTACAAGATTTAATTACTAAGAATTTAATTTTTAAAAGAATTCAGTTGACTAATTTATCATCTTCTGTTTGTATATATTTTGTTATGTTTGATAGTCTATTAATGCCATTCATCAGGGCTCCGAAGTTTGCCCAACTTATTTTTTTTACTTTTTTAAGTAATTTTTTTCATTGTTGAACATTTCCTTCCCCTCCCTTCCTTTTCCCTCCCCAAACCCAGCCTTCAATGCACCCCTTGTTCCAGATTGTCATCTTACATATAATGCCTAATCATA
>NW_006399881.1:8337335-8345372 GCF_000299155.1 Elephantulus edwardii | reverse complement strand
TTTTTTTTCATTCCTTTCAGGCAGTTCTTCTCATCTGTTCTATTGCAGTGTGCATTTTCTATCCACTCTTTTCCCAATCTCTCCCCAACTCCCCTATGTCTGTCTTATTTTAAAACAGCAGTGTTATGCAGTGTTTGTCCATTTGTGACTGAGATATTTCACTCAGTGTAATGTTCTCCAGGCTTCCCGATGTTATGTAATGTTTTACAAGTTCATTGTTTTTCTGTCCTGCACAATATTTCATTGTGTGAATGTACCATAGTTTTTCTATCTATTCTTTTGTTAATGGGCCCTTGGGCTGATTCCATCTCTTTGCTTTTGAGAGTAACACAGCAATAAACATGAGTGCACACACATCCGTTTTAGTCATGATTCTAGTTTCTTTAGGGTATATTCCCAGTAGTGGAATGGCTGAGTCAAATGGTATTTCTATTTCTAACTTTTTGAAAAAGTGACAAACCATTTTCCATAGTGGCTGTACCATTTTACACTCTCATCAACAGTGAATAAGAGTTCCAATCTCTTGCTGTCCTGTTAACCTTTGCCACTGCTACTGGAGTGAGATTGTGGTTTTGACTTCCTTCTCTCTTATTGCCAGTAATTTTGGAGCATTTTTTCCTGTGTGTGTTGGCCATCCAAGTATCTTCCTCTGTGAAAATTCTTTCCATGTCTTTTGCCCATTTTGTAATTGTGCTATCAGTCTTTTTTTTTCTTGTGGAGGCCTTGATATTAGACCCTTGTCTGAAATGATATTGCCAAATGTTTAATAAATATTGTAAAGGATGTGGCGAGTTAGAAACTCTTACACATTGTTGGTGGGATTTTAAAATGGTACAAACACTTCCTCAAAAAGCTGAACATAGACATTCCATATGACCCAGCTTTTCCACTTCTTGGAATATACCCCAAGAAAATGAGACCTGAGGCACAAACAGAGAATTGTACACCAGTGATCAAAGCAGTGTTATCCACCATCACAAGAACATGGAAATAGCCCAAATGTCCAGCCAATCGAATGGGCTGAGAAATTATGGTACATTCACACGATGGAATACTATGCAGCACACAGGCACAATGATTTTGTAAATTACTACCTAAGTTGAGAGGGACTGGAGAGCATTATGCTACGTGAACTAAATCAGTCCCATAAGGACAAATACTATAAAAAGACTATTATTGTAGAATGAGTATGAGGATCCAAGGGGGATGGGTGGGAGCAGAGAGGTGGGGGGGCCTTAATCATAGGGTCACACAATTTGATGGGTGAAGGGAGAGGGGTGAAGGAAATGGGAAAGATCTGGTGTGAAAAACAATACTTTGTAAATAAACCAGTATAATTTTTTTTAAAGAGTTCCAGTCTCTCCACAACCTCATCAGTATTTGTTGTTTGCTGCCCTGTTAAACTTTGTTATTGTTTCTGGGGTGAGATGATGATCTCATAGTTGTTTTGTCTTTGACTATTTTTATAATTTTAGGTTTTATGTCTAGGTCTTTAATCAGTCTTAAGTTAGTTTGTATATGGTGTGAGGTATGAATATTGTTTACGTTTTCTACACATGGGTGACCATTTTTTTTTATTTTATTTTTTTCCACACCATTTTTTTAAATAGACTACCTTTTCCTCACTTAATGGATTTTGTCTCTTTGGTAAAGATCATCAGTCCATAGTCCATATCTCTAACAATTCCTATCTAATATTTTGAGTTACTTTCGTCAGTTTGATCCTATGTAGACAGCTTTTAAAAAAGCATAATGCTCAAGGACGGAAGACCTTTTTTTACTAGTTAGGCTAAAGTATTGTTTGGTTTAAAGAATACTCCAAGAGATAGTTGTTGCATAAGATTTAAAGATTACTTCAGGACAATTGTTTCAGGGGCTCATACAACCTTTATGGCTCAAGCATGCCTGGAGTACATATTGTTGTTGTTGTTGTTATATGCTGTTGAGTCAACTGTGACCCCTAGCTGCTGTGTACAGCAGCTCTGAACTCTACCCTGTCCTGAGCTAGTCTCACTAATTCCAACACACCAACCCCCATTGCCCCAGTTACTGTATCAATCCATCTCATCTGGGGTCTTCCTCTTTCTCCTGCACTGTTGCTCCTCCCTTCCAAGCATGATGTCCTTCTCCAAGGACCAGTGTCTCCTGGCCACGTGCCCAAAGTATGTGAGATGGAGCTTCAAAATGCTCGCATCCAAGGAGGAACTTAGTTTCATCCTCTCCAAGACAGACCTATTTGCTCCTCTGTATGTGTTCACCTAGTTGTGCCAAGAAATCTGGAGGACAACTACTTGGCCAACTGATTGGAAGAGATCTGTATTTATTCCCATTCCAAAGAAAAGTGACCTGACAAAGTGTGGAAATTATCTAACAGCATCACTAACATCACAGACTAGCAAAATCCTGCTGAAGATTATCCAGAAACCACTGGAACAGACAGAGAACTACCAGAAATAAAAGTTGGGTTTAGAAGAAGTCATGGTACTAGAGACATTATTGCCAATGTCAGATGGATCTTGGCAGAAAACAAAGAGTACCAGAGGCATATCTATGTATGTTTCATTGATTATACAAAGACATTTGACTGTGTAGCCACAACCGATTGTGGCTAACCTTGAGGAGAATGGGAATCGTAAAACACTTGATTGTGCTTATGTGAAACCTTTACCAGGAAGCAGTACTAAGAACAGAGCAGGGAAACACTGCATGGTTCAAAATCAGGAAGGAAGTGTGTCAGAGATGTGCCCTGTCACCATACCTTTTCAATCAATATGCAGAACAGATCATTTGGGAAGCAGGGCTTTATGAGGAGGAATGTGGAGTATATGAGAATTTGAAATTCTGTTCTGCATTTCTCCTCCTTTGATCAGGATTCTTTTGTGGAATCTTTGACAGAATTGTGCACCATCCAATTCTTTTAGATTCATGGTAAAGGAGGCAGTTAGCATGAAGACAATTTTTTGTATATTCTGTATCTTCTTTGTATTTAATTAGTCTTTTTTACTTGTTTCAATGTTGCAGCTCTATTCATATTTTCTATTTCATTTTTAATTATATTTAATAATTTGCATCTTTCTAGGCATTAATTTGTCCATTTCATCTTGGTCATTTATTTTGTGAGATTGATGTATTTTCATCTGAACAATAAAAAAGGAAGTTTATCATTATTAAAACCAAGAGTAAAGGATGAGATATAACTATGAATGTTCACTGATATTAAAAGACACTTTATAATACTATCACTTATATACATATTGTGGTTTCATGGAGTGTCATTACTCTACTGAATTGTAATACTTTATCATATATATATAATTTCCACATGTTGTTGTTATGTACTGTCAAAGCGCTGCAACTCATTGAGACCCTTGTACAACAGCCCTAAACCTTGTTATATCCTGTGCCTATCTTATTGTCTCTGATACACCTATCCCCATTACTCCAGTGACTGAATCAATCCATCTCATCAAGGGTCTTCCTTTCTTGCACTGTCCCTCCACCCTCCCAAGCATGATGTCCTTCTCCAAGGACTGGTCCCTCCTTGCTACATGTCCAAAGTATGTCAGATGAAGCTTCAGAATCCTGCATTTCCACATAGTCAGCAATATTTATGAAATTTCTATTATGGTATACTTATATATTTGTCTTCTCTTAGGCCAGTACCTGCAATTTTATGGTAAAGTGGAATATCTAGTATAGCAAGTTCCTCTTTATTTTCCTCTTTTTAAAAAATTATCTTAGATATTCTAAAAAATTAATTGTCCATTTAAATCTTTGAAGTAAAGAAGAAAATTCACTAGTAATTGGTTTTTAAATTTCACAAAATATGTATACATACATATATGCATGCATATATATATATACATTGACCATCTTGTAAATAGATATTAATTTAAGCATTATAATATTCATTTAAATAGCTCATTTGAAGTAGAAACTACTAAGTGATACAAAGCACATTAAAAGGAAGCAGATTTGCTTTTGCTTTTCAAGAAAAGGAGCAAACTGGGGGTGGGGTGGGGTTGGGGTGGGTGGGGAGAAAAGTGCAACAATGTGAATGGAATTAAAAAGAAAGGAAGCAGATTTATGCAATGTTTGTATAATTGTTTTCTTGACACAGGGTGAGTACTTTTGAAAGCAGTGCCATCAGGATATTAAAAGAAAAAATAATATCACGAAAAACTGACCTCATTCATGCTTTTGAACTTCATGACCGCAGTAAATCAGGTAATAAAATTGTGTAATGTTTGCTATTTATTAGCATAGCAAGTAATAATACTGATCAATTTTTGTTCTTTTTGCTTTTTCAATATTTCAATTCTTTATTTTTACTAGAAAGGAAGATAAACTATTATGTGGGGAAAATGCCACATTCCTCTTTGTCAGTAAATCTCTTTTCATTAAAACCAGCAATAACAACCTAGAATTAGATTCTGTTCTGGTAGTATGTCTGACTAGACCCTCTCCAGGGCTCTTCTGTTAAACAACTAGCTTTTGGAAGAGGCAGGATTTTAATGCATTTGCCAAAGTCACCATAAGTGAGGTCAATCTTCAGGCTGTATCTCCTCTCCCTATGAAGGACCATTTCAGACCACATCTGGAACATGAAGCAGAAGCAAGCACAAAAGGCTGAGCTGCTCTAGAGCTAATATCAGGGTGGCAGTCAATCCTGAGACGAAATGATGGGGTAGAAAGATGCAAAAGCTAGATTTTAGACCTCCACACTAATCCTGGACACTCAAAATGTCTAAAGTAGACCTAGGTTTGCAGTACAGCATGGTTTCTGGAAGAAATCAGATGCAGATCTATCTTTACAAGAAGTATCCCTACTTGTGTCTGTTCATGTGTTCAGAGATTATGATCTCCAAATATGACTGTACCACTAAAGATTATCAAACAAATGAGGGGGAAAGCTCTACATTATTTGCTGTTTCAGGATAAATACAAATAATAGATTGAGTTTCTCAAGGACATCAGATGTTGGAATTGTCATGTACACAATATAAAATAACTAAGTAAAAATGTCTTAAAGGTTGGAATCACACAGGGAAAGAAGTATTTTTTAAAACTCTGATATTTTTAAAATATCTTTTAAAATTAAAATTAATATATAGTTTAAACAGAAGATTTAAGACTTATTAAACTAATTCTTATTTAAATTAAAGAGACTAAGAGTTACAGCAATCAGGACGGAAAAATTTAAATTCATAATCATAATCTCAGGAGAGAGGAGATAAGAGTCCAAGAGAGGAAATATTTGACACAATAATGGCTGAGATTTTTCCAGAACTGATGAAAGCCTCAAAGTCCACAGGTAGAGAGGAACAATGATTCTCAAGCAGGAAAAATAAAATTAAATCTATACCTACAAATGCTTGTGATGAATACCAATACAAAGAAAAAAAAATCTTTAAAATGGTAGGGTTGTTATGTGCCATCAAGTCAAGTCGATTCATAGCAACCCTATGAACAACAGGTCTGAATCCTGTCTTATCCTGTCCCTTCCTCACAGTCTTTTACATCCTGAAGTTCATTGCTGCAGAGAGAAAACAGTTTTTGTCTAAAAAGAGACAGTAATTAAACTGATAACAATTTTCTCACAGAAGCAATAGAAGTCAGTAGCCAGTGGAATCACATGTAAAATATGTTGGAAGTGAAATTTGAAAGAAGATATACCATGCATATTTTTAAAAGGTAGCTGAAATATTTGAATTAATATCTGTCAAAGTAGATTTTGAGAAAATGTACATTACTAGAAATAAAAAGGTATACTCTGTGATCATGAAGCCAACTGTGAATTCAATTTAATAAAATAGCCTTTAAATATATTTAAAAAGCACTAACAGAACAAGTAGTAAAAAAAATACACCATCATAGTTGTTGTTATGTGCCATTGAGACCATCATAGTAGAAAATATTATTGTTCTCTCAGGAACTGAAACAGAAAAAATATATTAAAAATAATTAAGGATATAGAAGATTTTAACAACAAGGTTGACCTAAAAGATATACAATTGCAGTAATATGCTCTGTAAAAATTTGTGAGTTCTGAATTACCACTATAAAGTTATAATAGAATTTTTAAATCCTGATCAGAGAATGGTTCATAGCAGATGTCAATGACATAGCAAATACAGCAGCTTCTTGCTCATACATGTGTCTCAGGTCTTTTGTATACAAGGAAATTGTGCTGTCAGGCATCCAATGATATAGTGCATACATAAAAAATAATCCATATGTCTCGATGGTCATAACAAACTATATTATTGGCTTTGTGTGTACTGTACTTTATCTTTTATTTATTATGAAATTTTCCTACTTAAAAATGAGAAGTTAACACATAACAGCTGCCTTCAGCTTGTTGGCAGCAGCATCCAATTTTGTGTATCACATGGCTCTTGAGTGTTGTTGTGTGATCTGTTTGTTTTTCAAAAATATCACCATGAAGCTCATCATGGTTCCTAAATGCAGCAAGCCAGTGCTAATGATAGCAATAATAGGAGGGAAAGTAGGAGCATCCATTTGGAAATTAAACAAAAGGTTATTAAACAACATGAAGGTGGAATAATCAATGAATGCTATTACTTGTGATTAGGGCACATTCACACAACATCTAAGTCACACAGTATCCTAGTTCACAGAATGCATTATGAACGTTAAGCAACCATGACTGTATATGTGCAAGAAAAAAATAAAACCAGTTTTTAAACAGACTCTCTTAGAGAACAGAAATAATGGGAATGCTTCCCAGGTTGTTTTGGAATGTCAGCATAATCTTGATACCAAAACCTACCCAAAAACATTATAGAAAAGGAAAGGTAAAAGAAAATCAAGCTCGAACATTAAATTTAAAAAATCCTAAATATGAGCAAAAAGTTAATACTGAGCCTTTCGGTTCATAAACCAAGATCAGTTTATTCTAGAAATGCAAGATGATTTTAACCTAGGAAAACCAATCAATGTAATTCACTACTTCACAGGGTCCTTCTCTAGTAGGTGGTAGGTGGTGGTTTTTGATTGCCATTGAGTCGAGCATGATTCATAGGGACCCTATGAACCAAAGACCTGAAGACTTTTTATAACTATCGTCGTTTCTCAAAGTTCGTAGAGTTTTCAGAGGCATGCTGTTTAGTAAGGGTAAATTTGGAGCAGAGTGGAAATATATTGATAACTGATATAACCAGCAATGGTGGCACACTGGTTAAAGAGTTATAGAGTTTGGCTGCTAATCAAGAAGTTGTCAGTTTAGATGCATAAGAGATCGATGTGGTAGTCTGGTTCCTTAAATACTTATAGCTTTGGAGATCTCACTGGACATTTATACTCTGTCCTATGCAGTTGCTGTGAGTTGAAACTGGCTCCACAGAAATGGGGTAGGAAGCAAATAACATAATATAATGAGGATTTTAAAAGATACTATTCACAATAGATTAAACTTTTCTGTAAAATGCTGGCCTGTCTGATACTTCTCTATATCTGAACATTCAGACTAAGACAGACTAGGAAGAAGGATTGGCCATCTACTTCTGAAATAGCAGGCCTCTGAAAACCCTATGTACAACAGAACACATGTAGATAACAGAAAGGGCAACTGAAGTAAAGCTTTCAGGTATGGAAATACAACGGAAGAGGAACAGTTGTGAGAACCATGAATGTAGGAAAATTAGATATTGTTAAGGGAGAAATGGAATGCATAAATGTTGACATACTAGGCATTGGGGAGATGAGATGGAATGGCATGGGGCATTTTGAGTTGCTTGATCATGTGATATATTACTCTGGAGATGAAAAGATGAGGAAAAACGGAGTTGCTCTCATAGTCAAGAAAGCCATTGCTAGATCCATCTTGAAGTACAATATTGACAGTGACAGGATAATATCCATACGCATACAAGGAAGGCCAGTGAATACCACCATCATTCAGATATATGCACCAACAACCAAAGCCAAGGAAGAGGAAATAGAAGATTTTTACCAACTTTTACAGCTGGAGATAGATCGAACATGCAATCAAGATGCATTGATAATAATGGGTGA
>NW_006399881.1:8332151-8335657 GCF_000299155.1 Elephantulus edwardii | reverse complement strand
CCCATTGGCAGCATCCGGATGGATGGTGAAGAGATTGAGATTGTTCACAGCTTCACTGTGCTTGGCTCCAGAGTCAACACTCTCGGCACCAGCAGCCAGGAAATTAGAAGATGTATTGCCCTGGGAAAGTCTGCTGTTAGGGACCTCTCCAAAGTACTGAAGAGCAATGGTGTCTCTTTGGAGACCAAGGTGCGTTTGATACAGGCCATGGTTTTTGCTATCACTTGTTATGCATCAGAGAGTTGGACAGTGACTAAGGAGGATAGAAGGAGACTTGATGCCTTTGAGCTGTGGTGCTAGAGAAGAGTATTGTGGGTACCATGGACTGCTAGGAAAACAAACAGATTCATCCTGGAAAGGGTCAGACTGGGCTGCTTCTTGGAGGCAAGGATTCTGCGGCTTCGTCTGACATACTTTGGACATGTTTCAAGGAGGGACAGGTCCTTGGAGAAGGGACATCATGCTTGGTAGGGTGGAGGGACAGCACAGAAGGGGAAAGCTCCCTATGAGGTGGATTGATTCAGTGACTGGGGTAATCGGGATGGGTGTGTCGGAGACGGTGCGATTGGCATAGGACAGAGCAGAGTTTAGGGCTGTTGAACACAGGGTCACTATGAGTTGCAAGCTACTCGATGGCACATAACAACAACAACGTAGGAAGAAACCTAATCAATGATGTATGAGATTTCTTCATGGAAATGATAACATAGTAAGAGAAATTGAATCTAAGTGAAATAGTGGATGGATATTACTTTTTCTTGGACTATAAAGTTGTCAAGATATAAGTTCTCCCCAAGTTGAACTAAAGATTCTAATACAATCCCAAGCAAAATCCCAACATGGAGGGACATTTTTAGTAGATTTTGAGTTGTTGCATCTAAAGTGTATATAAAAAATGCAAAAGGCAAAAAATAGCTACAGCATTCTTGAAGAAAAGTAATATGATAGGAGAACTTGTCCTGCTATATATAAAAACATAATACATGTGCATTTATTACAACAGTATAGAATGGGCACAAGGATATTGTATATACAAAGGGAACAAAATATAGAATCCTGAAGTAGATTCAGTCATATATTGGCACGTGAAGGTGCTACTGCTGAGCTGTGGCTACTAAAGGACAGTCGTTCCAATGAGTGATACTGATTAAGCCAAATGAATATCCATTTTAAAAAAAGGGAATGGCCCATTACTCAGGTTGTATACAAGAATAAGTTCCTGGTAGATTGTAGATCTAAGTATGGAAGACCAACAACAAGACTTCTGGAATATAATATGAAATTATTTCTTTTTGCCATTAGACGTGTCAATGATTTCATAAATGAGACTGGAAAGCATTAATGACAAAGAAAAGTGACAATATACAATATAATTACATTGTAATTAAGAACTCTTTTCGTCAAACTATAGTACTTAAGAAGTGGGTGGGGGAAAGGCAAACTACAGGATGAAATAAGATATTTTCAGTACATGAAAAGAACTCATATTTGCAGTACATGACAAAGAAATCATATTTCTAAAAAATAGAAATAATTTCTGCTAGTCAACAAAAAAGACATAAAAATCCAATATAGACTTTCACCCAAATCACAATTAAAAGATAAAGGTATTAAAAAGTCAGTTGTTGTTGTTGTTGTTGTTATGTGCCATCAAGTCACCTGCAACTCATAATGACTATGTACAGCTGCCCTAAAACCTGCTCTTTCCTGTGCCAATTTCACTGTCTCCGACACACCTACACCATTACCCCAGTATCAGTGTGTCTCATTGAGGATTTTCCTCTCCTGCACTGTCACTCCACCCTCCTAAGTATGACGTCCCTCTCCAAGGACTGGTCCCTCCTTGCAACATTTCCAGAATATGTCAGACGAAGCTTCAGAATCCTTGCCTTCAAGGAGCATCCTGGTTTCACCCTCTCCGGGATGAACCTGTTTATTCTCCTGGCAATCCATGATATGTATATTCAATATTCTTCTCTAGCACCACAGCTCAAAGGCATCCATTCTCCTTCTATCATCCCTCGTCATTATCCAGCTCTCTGATGCATAGCAAGTGATTGCAAAGGCCATGGCCTGTATAAGGCTCACCTTAGCTGATTGTGGAAGAGACCATCAACTATCCATATGCAAGTTCAAACTGAAGTGAAGGAAAATTAAATCAAATCAAATCCATGGGAACCAAAATATAACCTTGAGTCTATCCGACCTGAATTCCAAAACCATATCAGGAACAGGTTTGAGGCCTTGAACACTAATGAGCAAAGACCAGATGAGCTGTGGGAGGATATCATGAATATCATCCAGGAAGAATGTAAAAAAGGTTATTACAAAGACAGAGGAGGAAGAAAAGACCAAGATGGATGTCAGAAGAGACTCTGAATATTGCACTAGAGTACCGAGAAGCCAAAGCAAAGGGAAGAAATTAACATCTCAAGGAGCTGGACAGAAGAAGGAAGGGCAGCGTAGGAGGATCAAGTAAGAGGTCAAACTCGCTCAGCATTTCTTTTTTATTATTATATTTTTTACATTTTTTAATTTATTATTAAGTTCAATGAAAATTTACAAAGACTTTGGATTTCCATTCATTCCTTGTTGCACATTCCCCCCCTCCTAACCCTGCCCCCTGGTACACTAGCCTCTTGGAAAAGCAAAAGAAAAATTCTTACACGGTTTTGTTTTTTTTTTTAATTTTTAAAATTTCTTTTTCTTTCATTGTTTTACAATCCCTCCCCCTAGGTCCACTCCACTATACAGCCTTTGCTCTACATTCCTGTCATTACGAAAATACCTAATGATTTTCCTTCTTAACCAGTTTTCTCCCTCATCTGTTTCAGAGCAATATACATTATCGAACCCCACCTTCTCAGTCTCCTCCCAGCACTGAGGTCATTCCTGCTTTACAACAGTGGCAACATGCAGTATTTATCCTTTTGTGACTGAGATACTTCACTCAACATAATGTCCTCCAGGGTCACCCATTTTGAATAATATTGTATGAGTTCCTTGTTTTTCAATCGCTCAATATTTCTTAAGCTCAAGGAACTGAAGAACAAATTCAAGCCTCAAGTTGCAATACTTAAGGATGCTTTGAGTGGAATGTTAAATGATCCAGGAAGTATTAAAAGAAGACAGAAAGAGTATACAGAGTCATTATACCAAAAGGAATTGGCAGACACAGAAGAATGCCATGGAACAAAAAGTCAGTTACCATTAAAAATCCAGTAGAGAAGTTGGCAAATAACTTCTATGGAAAGCTCACTAAAGGATGTCTAAATAGCCAGTATATGCAACAGTGTCCAGCTCTTGGGTCATCTAGGACATACAAATAAAATCCACCATGAAATATTACTACATGCTCCCTAGAATGACTGAAATGAAAAATATTGACAATATCAAATGTTGGCTAAGATGTGAACAAATTAGAATTTTTATATACTGCTGGTGGAAATCTAAATTTGTACAGTCACTGTAGAAAACTGGAGTTTCATATGAAACTATATATATAT
>NW_006399881.1:8305623-8329130 GCF_000299155.1 Elephantulus edwardii | reverse complement strand
CAGGATTTAGGGCTGTTGTACATAGGGTCACTATGAGTCGCAAGCGACTCGATGGCACATAACAACCACAACAACAACTGTGTGTGTGTGTGTGTATGTATATATATATATATCCCATGGTCCAGCAATTTTACTCCTAGGTATCTACCCAACAGAAATGAAGATAGATATTTGCACCCAAAAGTCATAGACTCATGTGCTTGTTGTAGAGCCTGGTAAGTCCCGGGACTGCTTATAATAGATCTCATCAAGGAAATTATTACATCACGCTTCATAAAGGGAATGACTACATCATAATTGTCAAATCAGAGAACCAGAGGCAGCCAAGTTTATACACAACTTTAACCATCACAATATGTAAATTATGGCTATTCATGCCATGAAATTCTATATGAATCAATGAAAATTAGCAAACTACAACTAAATGGAACAACATGGCTGATTTTTATGAATTTACTTTTCCACATAGGAGCCAAGCCCCTGTCCCTGAATTGTACACATGGTACAAATTCTGATTGTACAACAGAGAAGAAAAAAAAATGGCAAAATAAACCATAGCATAAGAAGTTAAGATAATGGTGCTCCTTAGAAAAGTGGAAGGTGGTAGTAATTACATCAAGTGATGTAGGAGTTCTTCTGGATACTAGTAGTGATCTACTTCTTGTACTTGGTCGTATTTACACAAGAGTTTGCTTTGTAATAATTCATTGAGTTCTATTTTTGTTTTGAGAACTTTTCTGTAGGTGTTAAAGTTCATTAAAATACCATAAAAAAAGAATTTTGTCCTTAGCTGCTAAGTTGGGAGGAAATGGTCTGAAGAGAATGTAAGTGGAGAGACTTTCTCAAAAGTAGTTTAGCATTCTGTATCAACAGAACTCTGCTTGCCCTTTGGTCCAGCACCTCCCTTTTTCCAGGAGTATCCTAATGATATAAAAGTTTGATAGCCATTAAAATTCTGTTATAGATATCCATTATTTATTGTAAGCAAAAAAAGGAGGTTTAGAGTAAGTATGTCTGTGTGCTTTACAATATACAAGACAACTATATAAAACGTGGTAGAGTATAACATAAGACAAGCATATTTTTAATATTAAAAAATTATATAGTCTGAAAAATTACATTCAGTATTAGGGGGTAAAGCATGTTACATAGGAAATGACAGATATATGATACATCAAACTTGAGAAATGAAAGCAATTGTTTAAAAATCTTTTGTGTTTTCAAGTCTTCTATAATAAACATAGTTTACTTTTTTGATCAGAAAAAGAATGGGGGGTGGGGGGGAATCACAGCCAAACTGTGATTCCTTAACAGCGAAGGTGAGAGAAAGATTTGTGGCATATGAAAGACTGTTAGACATGATAGGGTAAAAGTGACAAATAATGCCTTTCCTTATCAACAAATATAAACAAGCGATGTGAGCTCCTTTTTGTCCTTGTTAGGAAAAGTTTCTCTGAGCCAGTGGGCATTTTCTATGGAGAGCATTTTGGGACTGAACTTGCCTTGGAGATCCCTGAGCACTCACCTGGTAAACACAGACACAGATGGAAATATTGACTACTTGTCCAGCTTCCAGGATGTCCAAATTGAAAAACCTGTGGAAGAGGCAAGTGAAACAAAGCTGCTGCCAAACCTTGGCGGGGGAAAAACACCTTCTAGATAGCATAAAAGAGTTAACTTGGTCCTGCTAAAATTGGGAGAGCAATTAACTGATCAATTGGGGGAGTTGTCTTGGAAATGAATGAAAAGATTACACTGTGATCTTTTGGGGAAAAGTTGTGTTTTAAAGGTAGGCAGGAAGGAGTCTTGGTGGTAGATTGTGCAATGTTACCTGCCTTCTAACCTGGCACTTGGAAGCCACCAGGTGCTGTTTGGAAGAATGATGGGCAGGCTCCTGGAAAGATAACATCAGTGACCAATGGAAGGGCGTGATGAGTGGAACTGACTCAGTGGGGTGGGGTGGGTTTGGTTTTAAGGATAAGTAAGAGCACTGTTGATGCAGTGGTGCTAACTAAAAGAACAATTTGGTGGTCGGAGAAACATGGGCAATCGTCTCCTTTGTGATTTACTGCCTGTAAAAACCAGCTGGAGGGTCAGCCATGAGTCAATTCATACTCAACAGTAGGTAACAACCACTGGGGGAGAAAGACCAGGCAGATTACTTTCAGGAAGACTTCTAGCCATGGAAGCACAGTCCTATCCTACAGGACTTTATGAGTTAGAATTGACTCGATGGCAACAGATTTTTTTCTTCATCTAAGCCATGCCCTCTGAGAAATACAGACTATGAGGGGCTTTCGAACACAGAAAGCACAGTCTTCAGTTGGATTAAAGATGGTTGGCCTCCAAGGAAAGCTTGCCTTCTCTGATTTCTAGGTCATATAATTTGAATTGGTGATGGTATCTCCTGTTTCTTATGTTTGCTCTTTCTTCAGTTCTATATGTTTTAATACCTAGAAAAATCTTTATTTTTAGGTCCATTCTTCTCTCATTGAGACTCTCTACCGATACCGATCTGACCTGTACATTATATTTAACATCATTGACACTGATCGCTCAGGTAAATTTAATTTAATTTATAGATGTTAGTCTCTGAAACCAGAACTCTGTTCTCAACAGCTTTATCCTTCATGCAAAGCTGACTATACTGAGGGGAGAAATCAATTCCTATTATTATTATTATTATTATTTTATTTAGCTTGTCCATAAACTCTGTATTCAATGTCATAAACTTCAGCATAAGCCTGTGTATCTATTGGTCGATCTGGAATCACCTCTTTTACATATTACAAATAAAACGATAATTCTCTGTCCATTTAAATAACTATATCCCTGCTAAAGCAACCCATTCCTAGAGTTCTGATTCTTTTAGTGGGAGTGAGAGTGATGAGAACTGATTTTCTAATAGCTTTGATGCTCAGTTACGTCTTTTTTTTTTAAATAGCATTCAGTTTATTACAAATATTTAGTATTGGCTTCCCATATTTCCCCCTTTTGTTTTTATCATAATTGTTATCATCTAGATGAGCATCCTTTATACACAAACAAATAAAACAAATTAAACATAATAAACTCAAAGAAATACTTTTAAAAATCTCCATATGATCAGAAGGATTCATGCTGAATATTCCTTGAAAGTCTGTTTAAATTGTCCCATTGCCACAATGCTTGTCAAAACCAGTTCTGATTAATCTCCTTTGTCAGTGTGGCCTTTTCCATTCCCTGTCACTCCTCCCTGAGAGAGATTTCACCCTGATTCATAAGGAAAAGGGGACAGCGTATTCTCTTAGCTACTTCCTGCTGAAAAGGGACGCTGCAGGTTTCAGGGTGAAACTCTACTCTGAAGGGCCCCTTTGGCAATAGGAAACATGTAAACTATTGTGGAGATTGATTTTGGAATTTAGATGCACTGTTATCAGTTGTGTTTAGCCATACATGTTCGTATCCTTGAAGATGCATAATGGAACTGTTGCAGCCTAGAAGACACAAATTTAACTAACAAGTTAAAAGTACATGAGTCAAAAATTAAAAGCAATAATATTCCAAGTAGAGGTTCTAACAGTGGCACAAATCAAGTTACAGAGGGAAGGTAGTTCTTAAAATAAAAGGCTTGTTGACTAGCACTTTGTCTATTATAGTATAAAGGTTAGGAACCACAAGATGTAGAGGCTCAACTATGTCATTTCTTGTTCTTAAGTCCTGGACCAAATTCCATCTACCACTGGGTTGTTTTACAGCTTGGAAGTCCGCATACAAGGCAGAGGTGAAGTAAAGAACTGCTTATGAGGTTTTCTGTCAATTCCAACAACTAAGAAATAGTGAGAAGAGTTGGGACCTCAGAAGGCTTTTAGGACTAAATAATAGGCTCTTGTGTCCAGGAGAAAATGAATATACTTACCAGTAGCAGTTACTCATTTTCAAACAAAAAAAGAAAACCCCATCAGGTGAAGAGATCCTTTTTCAGCACTCAAACACACATGTTATGTGCATGCCTATAAAAAGACAGAGCCATTTTTTGTAGTCCTCTGACGGAGGCTGAGATGCCTTCTTTGTCTACTTTGATATTGTTCTCTTCTTTGTCCTCTTTCCTTTTTCCTTAAATTTCAGATCTTAAAAATTTCTGTACTACATATATTCCCTCAGTATACAATATCCTCCTTTTTCTTTACTATGTACTCATTATGATTTTCTAGTGTAATTTTAGGATCATTTGGTACTTGGAAGTGGCATATTATTTCTAGTGTTTATGGTTTTTATCCTTCCATTCCTTCAGTGTCTTCTTGGTCATACATGTTAGTGAGCTTCTAGTTGGGACTATGCACTCAGTATGGCTTCCCCACTCTCCCCTCTCCCTTAGGAAGGTCATAAAATGAACACTCACAGAGTTCTCCTATAATCTTTTAGGGTTGATCTCCGTGGATGAATTCCGTGCCATGTGGAAACTTTTCAAAACTCACTACAGTGTTCAGGTTGATGACTCTCAAGTTGACGACCTTGCTGACAAGATGGACTTGAACAAAGATGGAAGCATTGACTTTAATGAGTTTTTAAAGGCTTTCCATGTAGTGCATAAATTTGATACAATGCATAAATCAGACACCTACCTTGCTTCCCAAGAATGAGGGACTTCCTCATTCATACACAGAGCCCAAATACTCATTCTTTTTCCAGGACCTTGCAATCTACAGTCAGTAATAGAGAATACATCCTAACTTACTTCTCAAATGTGGGTATAGGATGTGCCTAGTGAATTGTTGTTGTTAAGCCTAGGTTAAATGGCATCTGCTTAGATTTGGCCCTAGTGTTAATAAAAACCAAGCATTGCCAAGCAGGAAGTTTTTGGGGGCCTTATATTGGTTATCTTGTATGTCACCTAACCAAGAGAACAGAGAAATTTGGAAACATACTAAAAAACAGAAAACCCACAATAGATCAGTAAAACTATCAAGTACACCATCTGTGAGTGGCTGAGGGTTAGGAGAAGTTAATACCAAACTGTTAAACAAATAAAAGAATCCCATATTCCATTTGGCGTTTTCTTTGGAATCAGTGATTCTCAATCATGGAGGAACCCTTCAGGGATAGAGGCTACCTCCAATTTGTGAGGGAATCCTTGGAGTATGTCAATTGAAAATGATATTTCTTTAGCTCTTTGGAGTGTGAAGTGAAAACATTCAGGTTGAACCTTACAACTAATAGGAGTTGACACCTTCATTGTTAAGATGGGCTTTGGTTATGCATGCATTATGCAATTTATTCTGCTATTCTTTTTTTAAACTTTTTAAATGTTTGATTTGCATACAAATTCATATACATGTGTTTCTTTCCTGTTTCACACATCCCTTCATTCACATCGTGTTTCATAAGATCATTCCCATACACTGTGTTTTATGAAATTAATCACTGTGGATCTATGCCCACTGTCATTCTGTCTTTGCAGGTCGCCACATAATCTATTCTAATTCCTTCAGACCCACCCCCCACCCCGCCCACCAAACTCTGCATCCCTATGATTTCCCTCCCTTCTTCCCTTAAGCCCCTCTTGTTGCATAGCAAACATAACAAATTTCTGTTTAAGGACAAGTATTATGTTTTATCCTGGAAGCAGGAGCGGCATCCACTTCAGAAATGGCTTGCCTCCAGAAACTCTATGTATGAACAGTGCTCAGGCCTTTCATTCATAGGGTCACTATGAGTCGTCTACGACTCGATGGCACGTAACAACAACAACAATTGTGTTTTATATTTCAGTTTGATAACTTCAAGATCTATCAGTATGTTATACTAAATATCCACTTCTTCTGCCTGCTGTAAACACCAGAAATAATAGGTAAAATATAGTAAATACATATTTTTAAATGTATAGCTGAACTTACAAGAAAGCAAAAGAAACTGCCAGAAGACAGGATAGGAAGAGCATATTCAACTATATTAATGTCAGCACAGGCTTTAAGAGAAAGACTATCATTAGCGATATAAAGGGTCATGCTAAACAATTCATAAGCAGACACAGCAACCTGTATTCATTTAATAACAGGTTTAAAATTTATAATGCAAAAAATGATGTAACTGCCAGGAAAAAGGATATACAGAGGTTTTTAGTATACCTCTATCAGTAAATGAAAAATCAGTATATAGAAGATTGGATAGCCCAATTAATTTATCCATACGATGAAACACGCACACACTCACACTCACACTCACACTCAATTTTAGAGAAAATACATTCTCTCCAAGTACACATGGAACAATTATTAAAGTTAATCATATACTAGACCATAAAATATATCTCTAATACAAAGCAATCAATATCAGAGACTACATTCTCTGATTATAATACAATTAAATTAGAAACTAATTTAAAAAGATAACTGTATTAATGAATTCATGAAAAGTGGATGCAACTGTAGATATATCAGGACATCTTTCCTTTGTTTTTTAGGATCACAAGAATACTCTGACTTACTTTATGCCAGTAAATTTGATAAATTATATGAATGGTCTGTCTCCTAGGCAAAATTTTCATTTACTGAAGAGTATTGAGAATACCTTGGACTGCTAGGAAAACAAACAGATTTGTCCTGGAAAGGGTTAAACCGGGTGGCTCCTTGGAGGCAAGGATTCTGAGGCTCCGTCTAACATACTTTGGACATGTTGTGAGGAGAGACCGGTCCTTAGAGAGGGACATCATGCTTGGGAGGGTGGAGGGACAGCGCAGGAGAGGAAGGCCCTCGATGAGGTGGATTGATTCAGTGACTGGCATAATTGGGATGGGAGTGTCGGAGACAGTGCGATTGGCAGAGCAGAGCGGAGTTTAGGGCTGTTGTACATAGGGTCGCTATGAGTCGCAGGCGACTCGACGGCACATAACAACAACAACAACAACAACAAAGTTAATTTAAAAACAAATAGTATCTCTAAACAAACTTAACTACTAAAGAATGCCACGGCTTCATCATACATCAGCTCGGCTAGGCTGACCTACTTTTCTCAGAATTCACTTTCTCCTATGTTTCTGGTTAGGCTGGGCCACCAGGTACATCTGGAATATGAAAAGGAAGCAGTGGCTATTTTGTTGGTAGCACACTGTTGCTGATCTGTGATTCAACTTGTTGGTATGAAAGAACTGCTCTGTCAGCTTCTGTAATTTCTGGGTGTCTGTGTATGTTTGTGACAAAGGGTCCTGACTTTAGCAGGATATCCTTGTCATCAAGGTCAGAAACAGCAAGAACATCTGTGGGCTTCTGGCAGTCCTGTTGGGGTTCTAGTTTGTGCTTGTGGGCTTCAGTCAGCTTGGGATCTTCTCTTCATGACCACCTGCCCAGTGGACTTAGAGCTTCAGCATATGGAGACAATAGCCTGTAAGATTGCTTAACTAGCTCCCATATTTGCATAAGACGCCTTTCCTGTAGCAAATTACAGCTATATCTTCCCACTAGAATTTCTTCTCTGGTTGAATATGATGTTGTTATGTGCTGTCAAGTCACCTACACCTCATAGCAACCCTGTGTATAACTCTGAAGCTTACCCTGTCCTGAGCCATTCTCACTGACTTTGACACACCTACCCCCATTGTCCCAGTTACTGAATCAATCCATCTCATCCAGGGTCTTCTTCTCCTGTTCTGTTCTTCCACTCTTCTAAGCATACTGTCCTTCTCCAAGGATTGGTCCCTCCTGGCCACATGCCCAAAGTATGTGAGACAGAACTTCAAAATCCTAGCCTCCAAGGAGAAACTTGGTTTCACCCTCTCAGACCTATTTGTTTTATTGGTGGTCCATGGTATATTCAAGATTCTTCTTTAGCACCACAACTCAAAGGCATAGATTCTCCTTCTGTCATCCTTAGTCATTGTCCAGCTCTCTGATGCATAGCAAGTAATTGCAAAGACCATGAACTGGATCAGGTGCACCTTAGTCTCTAGTCTAACATCATTGTTTCTCAGCACTCTGGAAAGGTCCCTGACAGCAGATTTTCCCAGTGCAATTCGCCTTTTGATTTCCTGACTGCTTATGCCAACAGTGTTGATTGTAGAGTCAAGCAAGCTGTAACTGTTAACAACCTTAATCTCTTTTCCATACATCATGCCAATGGCCCTGTGGTTAGAATCTTTGTCTTTTTAATATTGAGCTTCAATACATATTGAAGGCTACAGCAAGAACTTCAGGTCCTCAATTTCAGCAGGCAGGGTTGTGTCATCTGCAACGTAGGTTGTTGATGATTCTTCCTGCAATCCTGATGCTATATTCTTCTTTATAAAGCTCTGCTTCCCGAATGATCTGTTCTGTTATAGATTGAAAAGGTTTGAAGTCAGGACACATCCCTGATGCACTCCCTTCCTGATTTTGAACCATGCAGTGTTTCCCTCCTCCGTTCTGAGGACTGCTTCCTGGTCCAAGTTTAAGCGCAATCAAGTGTTCTGAGATTCCTATTCTCCTCAAGGTTAGCCACAATTTGTTATGATGCACACAGTCATATACCTTTGCATAGTCAGTGAAACACAGATAGACATTCCTCTGGTATTCTCTGCTTTCTTCCAAGATCCATCTGATATTGGTGATAATGTCTCTAATGCCATGACCTCTTCTAAACCCTGCTTATATTTCTGATAGTTTTCTGACAATGTACTATTCCAGTTGTTTCTGGATATTCTTCAGCAGGATTTTGCTAACATGAGGTATGAGTAATACTGTATTATAATTTCTACACTTTGTCTGGTCACATTTTTTTGGAATGGGAATAAATATGGATCTCTTCCAGTCAGTTGGACAGGTAGCTGTCCTCCAGATTTCTTGACACAACCTGGTGAGCACTTAGCTGATAAAAAAATTTGGCACTGAACTTGGTTCCAAGAGAATAGAATCGAAGGATGAATGCCACTAGTTTTCTGAAATTGTTTCTTTTAATTTGATTAAGTTTTAAGGTATTAATGACTCTGTTCTTAATGATAAAGAAGGCATGACGTACCAGGACAATCACTGCAGTCACCACCTTTAGATACCTGTAATCAGGGTCTGAGTGACCAAGCATTTTAGTCAAAATAAGAAGTATAATCGGTTTGGCTGGATGCTGGAGAACATGGGGAAAGAAAATTATTAGCTCAGAGCCTTAAATTCCCAGCTCAAGGTATGCATAAATGATTTGAAAACGTCTATGACTACCCTGAAGACACCTTAATCCTCTGGATGCACAAGGTTGAGATTTCTGAAAGCAAAAATCCTACGACATCTATTCTTGCAAATGGACTCCCTAAGTGCTGCAGTTAAGCGCTGGACTACTGGATGAAAGGCTGGTGGTTCGAACCTACCCAGAGGTTCCCAGAAAGACAAGCCTCACAATCTTCATCTGTAAGTTACAGCTTTGAAAACCTCTTGGCGCAGTCCTATCGTGCTCAAATGAGGTCACCATGAGTCTAAATTGCCACTAATAACAATAACAACATTCCTACAAACAGTTGAATACAATGCAGTTGACTTTCCAGCCTCCCACAGTTTCTTTTCATGAAGGTGGGGTACTGGCTGGGGAAGAAAAGGGGTCTTGAAAATTAGTGTAAGGGCATATGAATGGATTGGGATAAAGCTGGCGACTTCAGTCATCTTTACAGGAGAAGCACCTCTCCTGCTCCAGCCTGAGAAGGTTCATTGTTTTCCTTGGCCTCAAGAACTTATAACCAGGACCCACTGCTATGGAGTTGATTCCAACTTCTAATAATCTTGTAAAACAGAGTTTAATTCCCCATAGGATTTCAGAGGCTGTAACTCTGTAGAAATAGACTGTCATCATTTTGCCCAAAGTGGCTGGTGGGTTTGAACCACTGACCTATTGGTTAGCAGGCAAATGCTTTGAACCTCTAAACCACCAGGACTTCCTTGTAGATCTATAAATAGACTAATATCCCAAGAAGTCTCAAAGAAATGTTACTCATGTTACTGTGATGGGGTATGATACATACCAAAAGAATTGCATGGATTTTCCAATGTTTATGAACAGAAATCTGAGAATATGTGTAAGAATTAATTTTATGTGAGTGGATCAATATGGCAGAAATACATTAGATCAAGCTGAACTTATTTATATGGACCTACCTGCTTTGAAGGACATGGCCAAAAATAAGGCTCCAGGAATAGATGGTATACCAATTGACATATTTCAGTTAACAGATGCTGCCCTGGACGTGCTCACCAAGTTGTGCCAAGAAATCTGGAGAATGACCACTTGGCCAACTGACTGGAAGAGATCGATATTTGTTCCTGTCCCAAAGAAAGGTGACCCAACTGAATGTGGAAACTACAGAACAATTTCACTGATTTCATATGCAAGCACGATTTTACTGAAAATTATCCAAAAACGACTGGAACAGCACATCAATAGGGAACTACCAGAAGTCCAGGCTGGTTTCAGAAGGTGTCGTGGTACTAGAGATATTGTAGCTGATGTTAGATGGATCTTGGCTGAAAGCAGGGAATACCAGAGGAATGTCTATCTGTGTCTCATTGAGTATGCAAAGGCATTTGACTGTGTAGATCATAACAAACTGTGGCTGACTCTGAGAAGAATGGGAATCCCAGAACACTTGATCGTTCTAATGAGAAACTTATACTTGGACCGGGAGGCAGTCGTCAGAACAGAGCAAGGGAACACTGCATGGTTCAAAATTGGGAAGGGCGTACGCCAGGGATGCATCCTATCTCCATGCCTTTTCAACCTATATGCAGAACAGATTATCCAGGAGGCTGGGTTCTATGAGGAGAAATGTGGGGTCAGGATTGGTGGACGATTTATCAACAATCTGCGTTATGAGGATGACACAACCCTGCTTGCTGAAACTGAGGAGGACCTGAAGCGCCTGCTGCAGAGTGTCAAGGACTGCAGCCTACAATATGGATTGAGGCTCAATGCCAAGAAGACAAAGATTCTCACCACTGGACCAATCGGCAGCATCAGGATGGATGGTGAAGAGATTGAGATTGTACACAGCTTTAGTTTGCTTGGCTCCATAGTCAACAGTCTTGACACCAGCAGCCAGGAAATTAAAAGGCGCATTGCCATGGGAAAGTCTGCTGTTAGGGACCTCTCCAAAGTGCTGAAGAGCAGTGGTGTCTCTCTGGAGACTAAGGTGCGTCTGATACAGGCCATGGTCTTCGCAATTTGGACAATGACCAAGGAGGATAGAAGGAGAACTGATGCCTTTGAGCTGTGGTGCTGGAGAAGAAGAGTACTGAGAATACCATGGACTGCTAGGAAAACAAATAGATTTGTCCTGGAGAGGGTTAAACCGGGTGGCTCCTTGGAGGCAAGGATTCTGATTCTAACTTACTTTGGACATGTAGTGAGGAGAGACCGGTCCTTAGAGAGGGACATCATGCTTGGGAGGGTGGAGGGACGGTGCAGGAGAGGAAGACCCTCTATGAAGTGGATTGATTCAGTGACTGGGATAATTGGGATGGGAGTGTCAGAGACAGTGCGATTGGCACAGGACAGAGCAGAGTTTAGGGCTGTTGTACATAGGGTCGCTATGAGTCACAGGCGACTCAACGGCACATAACAACAACACAACACCAAACAAGGATGCTGGATTCAGTGTTTTAGCTCTGTTATATGAACCACAGATTGTTATGTTAGTTGCTATCAAGTCTGTTCTGGCTCATCGCATCCCTCTCATGAGCGAAGTAGAGATGCTCCAGAGATTTTCAGGTAATGACCTTTTAAAAGCAGATCTTCAAGCTTGTCTCCCCAGGTGCTGGTGATCTGCTTAGGGAAATTGCAATGGTTAGAGCAGGCTTATTATGCAAGACTTGATCATGATGGAAGGTCCAAAGGAACACCTTGCATCATGGTTTCTAGAAGCAAATTTGTGAGAACTCCAGCATTCCTGAAGAGCTGTGTGATCAGAAGAATGGAAGTGCTACTGTCAAATATAAACTCTCACTGCCATAGAGCCAATAGTAACTCAGTAACCCTTCATCAGTTTCTGAGGCTCCAAATCTTAACAGGAGGAGACTCTCATGGAGTCATGTCTGCCATGGAGTTGCTGGTGAATTTGAACCACCAGAGACACGTAGTCTTTTGCTTAAGCAGTACAACATGCTAGGGCCTTCAGTACACTGCTAGAGCTTCTTCCCATCAAACTGAGATCCCAAAATGCAATGCAGCTAATGGGATTCCGAGGTGGAAGGGCCCAAGTGATGACCCATAATCACCAAAGACAAGGTGAAAATGGTTCCAATAATGGACAATGGAGTCAAAGCAATAATTGGTCTTCCACAGACCTTTGGTATAAGCTGAATTAGAATTCACAGGCAAGGTCATTAAAATAGTCTTTATAACTGAATTCCATATGCCTAAGGAGCTAAGAAGACACAAAATAAGGAATATTACTTATAAGATTGGTGTTTTAGTAAAAACCAAACTGTATAAAGATACTGGAGTAATGGGGGGTGAACCCAATCAGAGCCCAAAGAGAATGGTGATACATTGTGAGAAGTGTAATTATTATCCTTGAACAATTTGTGTAGAAATTGTTAAATAGGAACCTGCTTTGCTTTGTAAACTTTCAACAAAAGCACAATATAATATGTATTGTTATGCGCCATTAGAGTCTCTCTGTCACTGTGTGTGCATTAAAGCTAAGAAGGATAGAAAAAGATCCAAATACAACATCTAGAGTTAGAAGCTACAATGTTTGAGATGAAAACCACTTGGATAGGACTAATGGTGGAATATATATATGTTGAAGAAGGAAAAACTTGAAAGGGAAAAAAAAATCTCTCTTTCTTTCTTACTGCTGTTGACTTAGTTCTGACTAATAGCTAACCCTGCAGTAGCCTTCCAAGACTCTGAATCACAGGGAAGGAGACTGCCCATCTTACAGAAATAAAAAATATCGGAAATGAAACAGAAAAGGATAAAAAAGAATTTAAAAAACCAAATAGAGTATTCATGATCTATGGAGTATTTTTCAATAGGCCCAAAATATGCTTAATTGGAGTATCCAATGAGAGAAACAGGAAAATATTTGAAGAAATCATAAACAAATGTTTTCCAAGTTTAGTAAAACTGTAAACCTATTGATGGATAAATGTCAACTAACACCAAGCACAAGAAACTGGAAGAAACAACACTTTGCATCATAATTGCTCCAAGTCAGTGATAAAAATTAGTTAAAAGTGGCCAGAGAAATACAACACATATGTATATATGTATAAAGATGAGAGCACTTTTCTTATAGAAAATGCAATCAAGATCTTGAAGAAAGATCTTGAAAGTACTGAAAGAAAAATCTGTCAGCCTAGAAGTGTAGACACAAAACATCTTCCAGAAAAGGTTAAATAAAGGCTTTTGCAGACATTCAAAAGCTGAAAGAATTCACCCCTAGCAGACCTGCAATACCAAGGAAAAAACCCCAACTGTCAAAAGAAGTCTTTCATGTAGAAAGAAAATGCTACTAGAGAGAACTAAGGATCTACACACATGTCTGTAAAACGCATTAAAGAGTGTGTTAATGGACAGCAGCTGGAAAACATTGCTTGTTATCCCTGGCAGGAGAGTCAGTAAGTGGAATATCTGTGTGCCCACAGACCTCCAGGTGGTGGTGGTGGTGGCGGTGGTTAGGTCCCATTGAGTCAAGTACAACTCTGAACTCTGTCCGATCCTGTGCCATCGTCACAATCTCTGACATAATTGACCTTATTGCTATAGTCACCATATCTGGCTAAAGGTCTTCCTGTCTTTCGCTGACTTTTTGCTTGACTTTCCAAGCATAATTGCTCCTTCCCGAGGAATAGCCTCTCCTAGCAACAATCCCAAAGCATGTGAGGTGAAGCTTCACCATCCTTGCCTCCCGGGAACTCTGGATGCACCTTCTCTTAAGACATGTCTGTTCTTGGTGCAGTCCATGGGATAGTCAGTTCTCTTCTGCAACACCATAAGCAGTGTTTATAGGGGAGCTCACAGAAGGGAGGCTCCAAGCTCAGTTCACTGAAGGGAGCTCTGAAAAGCACTGGAAGAACCACTTAGATTAGACTTGGGGAGAGGAGTTCTGAAAGCTAAGCTTAAGTCGTTAGAAATGAGACACACTTGGAGCCGGCTGACTTTACCCAGACTCAGCTGTCACTCCTTAGAACAAGGCAGCCCTGGCACGCCCCGACATGCTATTGATCTCAGCTGGTCCCTCAAGTCCTCGCTTCTGCTTAGTGCACGAGCGTTTAAAAGCCCGAGACACTTGGCGTGTGCAAATAGAGCAGTCTGAAAGCAGAGTTTTTACTCCATTTTAAACATGAGTTGGAATCCATATTGGATTTTATACCTGCCTTTTCCAACAGCAGTTTCTGTAATTTTGTTGCTGACTTAATTACCTAGCTTGGAAGAGACATGGTACAGGATATCACATCCTATTCCCAGAGGATCTTTCCACTACAAATAGTTGCAACGTATGATAGCTTGTGCCCAAAGGATCTGGATGCAGACATGATTGAGAAAACAATACCACGGACCGCCAAGAGAACAAACAAGTCTGCCTTGGAGAGGGTGAAACCAGATTGCTCCTTGGAGGCAAGTGTTTTGAAACTCTTTCTTACTTAATTTGGGCATGTTATCAAGAGGGGTTAGTCCTTGAAGAAAGACATGGTCAGAAGGGTGGAGGGTCAATGCGGGAGAGGGAGATCATGGATGAGATGGATTGACATGGTGACTGCGGCAATGGGGGCAGGTATGATAGAGATGGTGAGGTTGGCTCAGGATAAGGCAAGGTTCAGAGCAGTTCATTGTTCATAGGGTTGTTATAGTTGTGGACTCAGCAGCACATAACAGCCTAAAGCACTTGCCCTATGGTCATCTTGTAATCAACTGAAAAGCAAGTATACTTGCAATTACGTACCATTAACCTATCTTGTCACCCCACTTACGCATACCTGCTAAGTCCCTACTCTTAGATTTCCTGATTGACCTTCTGCCTATTACAATTTTGTAAGTAATCATTCTTCCTCCAGTTATACAAAACTGTTTTCTTCCTCACTGGCCAGCAGAGCAGCCATCTTACTGTGAATTTGGACATTTTTTCAGGCCAAACTGTCTCTATCCCTCAAGCAACTTCTTTTCGCTTTCAGTTTCGGCAGAATCTTGATGTTGTTCATCAGATATAATCTGTCTCCCTCCCATCTCAAATAAATTTTATTATATTTTTGGATCATATAAACCATGCTTTTCAAATGTATGCTTCAGCGATTTTTTTTAAAAGTTACCAAGTTATGCAGCATCAGCATGAATCCATTTTGGAACACACTTGTCACATCAGAATGATCCCTTATGCACACTTGGAGTTCCCTGCCATCGCTTCCTAGCCCCCGATTCCATTTCTAGTGGATGTTTGTCGTCTTACTGAATTATGACAGACAGCCCCAGACTCATTGTTGTGGAGTCAGAACCTACTCATAGCTGAGCTGCCAGCAAATGAGCTTCGAGCAGATTTTCAGGGGCTGTAAATCGCACATGACAAATTTGCCCACCTTTCTACCCAAGAGCTGCTGGTGGGTTTGAACCACTGGAGAGTTTGCATTGGCAATGCAGCTCCCTGTGGATTATGCCACCAGAGCCCCCTGCTGATCTTGCTTCTTGTTTTGTGCTATCAGGTCAGAAATGACCTATAGCTGACCTTCCAAGTTTACAGAGGCAGCAAATCGCAAGAGAGAAGATTGCTCGTCTTTCTCTAACGGAGGATCTGGTAGATTTGAACTGCATGCCTTCAGTATTGCAGCGCAGCTTCTTACTACTTTATACTAATCCTCTGTCCCTTTTTAAAAACATGTTTTCTCCCAGTCTGAGATATGATTGTTCCACTTTCTTTCTGGCATCTAGTTTCAAAAGGTTTTTAATTTTTACTTGTCAAATCTGTCACTCTTTCTTTATAATTTATGCTGCTTTGTGTCTTGCATAAAATCAACAAAAAATTCTTTTTAATCTTGGAAATATTACAAAGATATGGTCTAACATTTAAAAAACTATTTTCAAGAGCATTTAACTCTTGAATCCACTGGAAATGGTTTTGGGGTGTGAGTTGAAGATCTATCTAGTTTTACCTTTCTTCCATGTGGAAACACTAGAGTAATATTTCATTAGGAAATAAGACTAAGGCTTTTAGTGAAGGAGTAATTGCATTTCACGCTATGGAGTCCACACAGCATCTTATTGAGAAAATGCTCTAGTGTCTTTCCTTGTAGAAAAAAAATTCCAGTTTTGCTTGGTAAAGCAAAGGAGATATGAAGTAGAGTCTATTCCAACCTAGCCCCCCTCCATTGTGTTTCAGAGGCTGGAAGTCTTCATGGGAGAAGACTACCCATCTTCTCCCACATAGTAAACCCCGAGTTAACTAAGGCAGCATTTCTTTTTTTCTTTTCTTTTTTTTTTTTTTTACACCACAGGTCTCATATATTTATTGAAAATGTGGGTGCATAACAAAGCACGTTCCGTGGATAGTGATCAGATGGTGACAATCACTATCAGATTAACCGATATGGCCATTCAACTTGACACAGTGCGATACTAATGAACCAAGGATCATTATGTGCGCTGCCATCACGCGTGCAACTCCTTAGAGACCCAGCTTGGTTCTTCTCCAATGTCTTCTCTTGGAGTTGTACCTGATCTTATTGCCAGTTTTCATTCTAATCCACTGAGGAATGGGCCGGTTCTGCTTCTGTTTCTTGGCCAGGAACCTCTTAATCCTGAAAGTCTTAAGAGAAGACATAATGAAGACAAAAAGGAGCCACACTTACTACGATGGCGGAGGAAAAGAAAGAGAGCAGGCAGCATTTCTAAAACACATTGTGTAGACATTTTGGTGTGGGTCTCTTGTGCTGGAATATAGATCAGGCCAATTTTAGTTGCAGGCCTGGAATTGTGAAATTACATGTATTTAGTTGAACTCAACTCTAATCTGAAGCCTTGAAATGCTCATCTGGTGATTTCAGAAGCAATTTAAAAAGCAGTAAATTATTTCTCTTGTTTTTGTTATTTGAATACTAACAGACTGAAAGAAAAGGCCTGAATGACTTCAGCTGGTTTTACTCTTGTTGTTTTGGGTCCTTGAGCCAGATCATGATAGATTAGTTAATAAACACAGGTAAACCCATGCTTACCTTGGTCACTGGATACTTCCTTCCTGTCACAGATTATAAATTGGAAGAGAGATTGATTCTGTAGTTGGGTGCTATATGATTCTGTAGGAGACCCGCTTAAGAAGCAGAATCATAGATGGCTGAGCAACCCCCTCCAGTCTCGGTCACCAACCCTCCCCAGTGCACTGTTGTGTGCCAACCCACTGCTGACCCTTCAGCAGGTTTTCAGAAGCAGGAAATCGCACGGAAGGAGACTGCCCTTCTTTGTGGATTTGAACCGCTTACCTGTGTTTAGGTGGTGTAATTCTTTCCTATGAGGCCACTAGAGCTCCTCGAAGCAGAATCTTAGATGTGGTGAAAAAATAGGAAATTGTTCCCTCCAGCTTAGCCAGTAAACACAAGGAAGCCATCACTCACCTTGCTTGTTGGTGTTCCAGTATTGCTCATGTTAGTTCCTCATGCACTAAATATGAATTTTATTAATTTTATTGATATATGCTAGTATGAGACCACTTCTCTCTCCTTTTGTCTTCTTCAAAGTCTTTGGCCCTTCAAATCTCTGACCTGTTGTAAAAGAAATTTGTCAATTTTGTGAAATTCCCTGTTGGATTTTTAATGAGCATTGGTTTACATTTATAGATTTACTTAAAATTGAAATCTTTGGTAGATTTGCATCTTTACTGCCTATGAACATGTGTTTTTCAATATTTCACTCTTCTGGAATGTCTTTAAGTTAATAATTTCTCATGTCTTTGCATAGCAATCTGTAAAATATTTTAAAATACATTATAGGATGTTTTTAAGTCCTATTGGATTCTTTTCAATGCAGCCTGAGGTTTTTTAAAAAAACAAAATGATCGTGTTTTAATTCTTAGCATATAGTTGCGTCATTTCTACTCTTTTTAATGTACACTTGTTTTAGAAACCCTTTCTGGTTATCGAGGTATATTTGGAGATACCCTCATGGGACTGCGGTAAGTGCTTGGCTACACACCAAAAGGGAGCCATTTCAACCCCACCAGCTCCTCCACAAGAGTAAGATAAGGCAGGCTGCACCCATAAAGATGGCTGCCTTGAGAACCAGATGGGGCAGTTCTGCTCTGCCCTGTAGAATTACTGTGAGTAGGAACGGACTTCACAACCTGGGGTTGGCTGTGTTTTTAGGCTGCATATTCCAAAGGCCTTAGGTGGTGCAAAGTTAGTGCTAGACTGTTGGCTTAAAAGTTGGAGGTTTGACCACACTCAAGTGCAACTATGAAAGAAGATGGATGATCTGTTGACGCCAAGATTGTAGCCAAGACAATCCCGAGGAGCAGTTGTATTCAGTATCACTCAGGTCAAAATTGATGAGACTGCGGCTAACAATGTGTGTTTGGAGTTCGTGGGGCCCAAGCACGTGTTTGTATTATGTACTGACTCGTGATCAGATTGGACCGTTCCCTCGTGGGCTTTGTAAATTTGTACTGAACTCATCATTAGCAGGGTTTTTTGTTCTGATATTTGAGCTGTGGGAGCATCCCTTCAGAGAAGCTTTTGTTTACTTCTGTCTTGTACCCCCAGGAGTATCACTGCTTGAGTAATGATTCTGAAGTCACTTTTCAGTCTGGGGTTTCTGAGCTATGTGGGTAGGGTAAAAGCAATGTCAATTGTGATCCTGTGGTTTTGAATTCTAAGCAAGCTTTTCTTTCTTCCCCCACCCAAATGCCTTGTGTAGTGTGGTCTCTCTTGTTTTAAAATCCTTTCATAAATAGACGAGTTCTTTGAGGATCCTGGCTTTCTGCAAAGTTCTCAGCTCCAATTCTCTACCTCCTAGAGCCTCATTCTTCTGTCCCCGTGAAGGCATTAAAGCCCAGACCCCTAGGTTCTGGTGACAAATATCCCTCTTAGATCAAGCACTCACCCCTGTGTTTTTCCAGATCCCTCTTTGTTTTTGACACCTAGGGATTTGTTTTTGTGAGCCTAGCTGTGCATTTAAAATAATTGTTATATTTTATTCAGTACTTCTAGGTGATTATCGTAGAAGGATTTTCAGATTGAGTCCACTGTGCTGCTTGAAGCTGATAAATAGACTATTTGTACAAGGAGTTAATGTTCAAAATATGCCCAATGCATGCATTATGTGATGTATTGGTTCTCAGTGTTTAAACGTTGGTAAGACTTTGGAATAACTTTCCCCTGGAAGGAAGTTTTGGGTTTTACATATATAGAATGATACTATCTGTACTTCACAACACGCCCAACTTTTTCTCTCCCCACAGCCACCTGACTCTCATCATCTTTTCTGCCTACTTAGGGAAGCCCTATTAACAGACTACTGTGTGTCCTTGCATACCTTTATCCGTCACCATATAAACCTGGCACAACCCATATATACATCTTTATCTCCGTATATGCATCTGTTTACACACACACACACATATCAAGATGGCTTTGTTGTTATATGTCATACAAGCATGGAGTTATATTTCATTTTCTGCATCATACTTTTCTCAGCCATACCTACTTAAGTCTGTGCAAGCTGTTAAAGGCCTTTTTTTTAATGCAACAATCATTAATGTTGATGATTTTCAACATTAATACATCCACATAGCCAGCACCCAGATCAAGAAACAGAACATTACCAGGACCAAGGAGCCCCTCTACAGCCCCCTCCTAGTCACCTCTCACCATCCTGACTCCCAGCAGCATAGATTTACTTGACTTGCTTAGTGTTTCATGTGAATGGGACAGTACCATGTGCACTCCTTTGTACAACATATTTATGGCCTAATGTGTTGATGGTGATACTTGTAGTTAGTTCCTTTTCATTGCAGTATACTATCCCATTATGTTACTATGCCAGATTTTGTCTGTTTTATGAATCGTCATTTGGGTTTTGTCTGGTCTACGGTTATTATGAACACTGTTGCCATGGACATTTTTGTTCATTGATTTATCCCTTTTGTTGGCTGTAGAATATTAAGAGTTATGGAGACCACCCTTTATTCAGTAACCTGCTTTCTTTAAATAGGTATTCACTTTCTTTGCAATTTTTTATCAATATGACATTGCAATAAACACTGTGTATATGCCTCAACAAAAGAGCACTCCTGCTAATGGAGTAGATTGCTGGAAGTTTAGTTGCTACCTAAAATAATAAATGTATGTTAAAATTAATAGCTGTTACTGGATGTCTTCCCCTGTATCTGTGGTAATACCATTTCTATCAGCTAGAGTCAGCTGTCATAGTTCTTCTTAGGGTTTGTGGATCTGATGCATATGATATCTCATTATTACTTTAATTTGCATTTCTGTGTCTACTTCCATTTCTCATGTGGTTTATTTCATTTATTTTTTTCCTTATTATACATTTTCCCCTCCTTGCCCCTTCCTCCAGGCTTCCCCACAGTGCACCCCTTGTTCCAGATTGGTGTCATACATATAATGCCTAATCTTATATTCCGTTCAGACAGTTCTTCCTTCCATCTGTTCTAATGCCGTGTTCATTATTTGTCAACCCTTTCCCCCATTCTGTTGCCATCATCCTCATGTCCTATTGTATAACAGCAGTGTTATGCAATATTTGTCCCTTTGTGACTGAGATATTTCACTTAACATGTCCTCCAAGCTCCCCCACGTTGTGTAATATTTGAGTTTATTTTTCAGTGCTGTGTAACATTCTATTGTGTGAATGTATCAGGGTTTTTTCCCCCATCCTTTGTTGATGGGCACTTGGATTGCTTCTACATCTTTGCTATTGTGAATAATGCAGCCATAAACATGGCTGTGCATACATCTGTTTGAGTTGTGGCTTAAATTTCTTGAGGGTATACTCACAGTAGTAGAATTGCTGGGTCAAATGGTATTTCTTCTATTTCCAGCTTCTTGAGAAAGTTCCAGACTGCCTTCCATACTGGCTATACCATTTTAGACTCCCATCTGCAGTGAATAAAGTTCCAATCTCTCTACAATCTCACCAGCATTTGTTGTTTGCTACCTTGTTGAACTTTGCTATTGTTGCTTTGGTGAGATGATATCTTATAAGTGCTTTGATTTATTTTCTCTGATAGCTAGGGACATTGAACATTTCTTCATGTTTGTGTTTGCCATCTGAGTGTTGCCTTTGAAGTGTTTATTCATATCTTGTGCCCATTTTGTGATTTTACGATTTACCTTTTTCTTGTTGAAGTGTTGGGGTATTGTATAAATTTTAGATATAAATCCTTTATAAGCTGTGCCAGTTCCAAATATTTTCTGCCAGTCTGTGGGATTTCTTCTTTCCCTGTTGAAGTTGTTTGATATGCATAGGAATTTTATTTTTAGAAGGTCCTATTTATTTATTATCTTCTGGTTTTAGATTTTTCGTTATGCTTGGTAGACTGTTCATTTTGTGGATTAGGGCTTCTAGAGTTCTTCCAAGCTTCACTCTAGTGAAATGTATAGTCTTTGGTTTTACTCCTAAGTTCTTGATCCACTTTGAGTTGGTTTTTTGTGTGAGGTGTAGCTCTTGCTTGAGTTTTCTACAGATGGCTTTCCAATTTTGCCTACACTATTAGTTTAAAATTTTTCCCCACTTAACTGATTTTATCTCCTTGTCAAAAGTCAGTTAAGCGTAGGTAGATGCGCTGATTTCTGGGTTCTGAGTTCTAATCCATTGATTGATATGTCTTTTGCTGTACCATGCTGTCTTACCACCATGGCTGTGTAGTAGGATTTGAGATCAGGGAGTGTGATAACTTGCTACCTTGGTTTCTTTTTTCTAACAGTGTTTTGCTTATTCGAGGTCTCTTTCTATTCTGGACAAAACTGAAAATTACCTTTTCCATCTTGTTGGAAGAATGGAATTGATATTTGTATTGGTATTTGCATTGAACCTGTAGATTGCATTTGGTAGAATTATTCTTTTCACAACACTGAGTCTTCCTCTCCATGAGCATAGTATATTCTTCCATTTCTCCAGGTCTCATTTGGTTTCTTGAAGTAATGTTTTGTAATTTTCTTTGTATAGGTCTTTTTTTTCTCTAGTTAGATTTATTCCCAAGTATTTAATCTTGTGTGGTTAACTATTATAATTGGTATTGTTTTTCTTAGTTCCATTTATATATTCTCTTTGTCATTGTAGAAATACCCAACTGATTTTTGTGTTGATCTTGTATCCTGCTACTTTGCTGAATTGGTTGACTGTGTCCAATAGTTTTTTGACTGAATCTTTAGAGTTTATAAATATATTATCATACCTCTGCATATAGAGACAGTTTTAGCTCCTCTTTGCCAATTGGTATACTACTTATTCTTTTGTCTTATTGCTCTCGCTAAGACTTCTAATACAATATTGAATAAGAGAGGTGAGAGTGGGCATCCTTGCCTAGTTCCTGTTCTCAAGAGTAGTGCTTTTAATCTGTCTCCACGGAGAAAGATAGTGGCTTTTGTTTTTTGTTTGTCAACCAGGTTGTGTGTTTTTTTTAAATTTTATTAATTTTAATGAACATTTACATAGATTTTGGATTTCCATTCATTCATTGTTGCACTTTTCTCCCTGCCCAAGCCTGCCCCTAGTTCGCGCCTCACTTTGAAAAGTAAAAGGGGAAAAAAAGAAAGAAAAAAAATTAAAAAAAAGAAAAGTAAAAGAAAAATTCTTTCCTTGGTATACAATTCTCCCCACACCCCACACCCCCGTCCTGAATACACTCCACTATGCAATCTTAATTCTGGACTCTTGGGATAACCATAATACCCTATCATATATAGCTTTAAAATTGTTCTCTCCCTCATCTGTTTCGATGCATAATTTATCCAGTTTCTCTCAGTCTTAACCCAACTCTGATGTCAGTCTCACTCTACAACAGTGGCACCATGCAGTATTTGTCCTTTTGTGACTGAGATGTTTAACTCAGCATAATGTCCTCCAGGGTCACCCATTTTGAATAATACTGCATGCGTTCCTTGTTTTTCGATGCAGTGTATTTCATTGTTGATGGGCACTTGGGTTGTTTCCAACTCCTTGCTATTGTGAACAAAGCCACAATAAACATGGGTTTGGCTATATCTGCTTGGATGGCGGTTATGGTCTCTTTAGGGTATATTCCCAGTAGTGGAACAAGAGGACATAACAATACTAAATATCTATGCACCAAATGAAAGACCAGCAAAATACATAAAACAACATTAACAAAGCTGAAAAAGGAAATAGACAACACTACTATAGTGCTGGGAGAATTCAATCCACCCCTCTCAAGAAAAGATAGAACTACCAGAAAAAAAACTCAACAGAGATACTGAAGAATTAGACCACACAATAAACCAACTTGACCTCATAGATATCTATAGACTAATGCACCCCAAAAAAGCACAGTATACCTTCTCCAATGTGCATGGAACATTCTCTAGAATAGATCAAATTCTAGGTCACAAGGCAAG
>NW_006399881.1:8301361-8302582 GCF_000299155.1 Elephantulus edwardii | reverse complement strand
GCAGGATACAAGATCAACATACAAAAATCAGTTGGATTTCTCTACAGTGACAAAGAGAATACAGAGCTGGAACTAAGAAAAACAGTACATTTTGCAATAGCTAATCACAAGATTAAATACTTGGGAATAAATTTAACCAGAAGCACAAAGTTCCTTTTCAAAGAAAATTACAAAACTTTACTAGAAGAAACAAAAAGGCATCTTGAAAGGGAGCTCTGGTGGCCTAGTGGCAAGAAGCTACACTTGCAATCCCAGATGTGCCTGATTCAAAACCACCAGATGCTCTGCTGGAGAAGGAGGGACAGTCTCCTCCTGTACCAGTCAGATCTGATTTGACGGTACAATGCACAAAAAATAGTAAAATAAAATAAAAAGAGAGAGATCTTGAAGTGGAAGAATATCCCTTGCTCATGAATAGGAAGACTCAATGTTGTGAAAATGGCAATACTACCAAAGGCAATTTACACGTTTAATGCAACCCCAACACAAAAACCAAGGCCTATAATCTTCATTCAGTAAAAGCTTGGAAGAACTTTAGTAGTCCTAATCCACAACATAAAGAGTCTTCCAAGTATCTGGAAAAATTTACAACCAGGAGAAGATAAAATAGATGAATGGACCTTCTAAGACTCAAATCCCTATGCACATCCAAAAACTTCTCCAGCAGGGTAGAAAAGGAAGCCACAGACTTGGGGAAAAGTGTTTGGTACTGACATGTCAGATAAGGGATTTATATCTAGAATTTATAAAATACTTGAGCACCACAACAAGATAAAGGTAGATAATCCAGTCGAAAAGTGGGCACAGGATATGAACAGACACTTCACCAAAGAAGATATTCAGTTGGCCAACAAGCACATGAAGAAATGTTCAAAATCCCTAGCCCTGAGAGAGATGCAAATCAAAACAACTATGAGATACCATCTCACCCCAGTAAGAATAGCAACAGCTTAACAGAACAGCTAGCAACAAATGCTGGCGAGGTTGTAGAGAGACTAGAACCCTTATTCACTGTTGGTGGGAGTGTAAAATGGTGCAACCACTGTGTAAAGTGGTGTGGTGCCTTCTCAAAAAGTTGCAAATAGAGATACCATTTGACCCAGCAATTCCACTACTGGGAATATGCCCTAAAGAGACCATAAACGACATCCAAACAGATATATGCACACCCATGTTTATCGCAGCTTTGTTCACAATAGCAAGGAGTTGGAAACAACCTAA
>NW_006399881.1:8285035-8301237 GCF_000299155.1 Elephantulus edwardii | reverse complement strand
TTATGCTGAGTGAAATATCTCAGTCCCAAAAGGACTTATTTGAGTTCTTTCAGTGTTTGATATATGTCCTTCCACTCTCTTCTTGCTTGCATGGTTTCTGCTGAGAAATCAGCACTTAATCTTATCTGTTCTCCCTTACAGGTTACTTTTTGTTTCTCCCTTGCTGCTTTCAGGATTCTCTCCTTATCTTTGGTTCTGCCAAATTTACCTATGATATGACTTGATGTTTTTCTTTTGGGGTCTATATGGTGTTCGCTGAGCTTCCTGAATTCATATTCTCTTGTTCTTCGTTATGCTTGGGAAGTTTTCCTCTACTAATTCTTTCACAACTTTTTCAGTGCCTTTACTTCTTCCTGTTCTGGGATTCCAGTGATGTGCATGTTATTTCTCTTGATGGTGTCCCACATTATTCTTATATTTTCTCATGTTTTCCTTCCTTTTTTATTCTGCTTTTTGCTCTAGCAGATCAGTGGTGACAATTCTGTCTCCTATTTCACTGGTTCCGAGTTCTATCTCTTCAACTTGGCTCATGTGCCACTCCATAATTTTGACAGCATCTGAAACATTGGACCTCATATTTTGGATAGTGGTTTCTTATTTTTCCAGTGCCACTAATGCCTCATTTGTTTTCTCTACATTGTTCTGGATTGTTTTTTTGAGCTCCTCCTGGTTTTTGCCTGTGGTATCCTGTAATTCTTCAAGTTAGTCTTTCATCCATTGAAAAGATTCAATCATTGTTCTTTTAAATTTTGTGTCAGAAAGTTGCATCAGACTTTCTGGCTTCAGGAAATCCATTGATACTGTATCACCTTTTGGGGGTGACACCTTGTTTTGCGCTTACGTAGTGTTTGTGATATCAGAGTCTCAAAGCAAGCAAGCTATGTTCTTGATCTGACGACCGTGCTCTAGAGATCCGTTGGTTAGCTATCCCACTTGTGTTTTTGTCTGAACTTCTGACTCCAGGGAGAGCAGCCTCTTGTAAGCAAGGCAGGTAAAGGTGCTCTGGATTAAAGGCAGGTTGATTGACCAGATGTTTAGGCACAGGTGTGGAGTCAAATGGGGTGAGGGGCATGCATGGGGGTGGGGCGATCACAAGGGTAGGTTAACCATTTTGGGGAACTCACTCAGACCTCAGCTCTCTGGTGTGCCTACGATTGGAGTCCCTACAAATTTCAGCTGTCCGTCTACCACCCAGTGGTTTTCACTCAGCGGTCCCTGTCCAGTGGCCCCTGCCCAAGCAGGGTCCTGGATCCAACGGGTCCCAACAAGTCAAAGTCAGATTCCCACCCCCACTCACCTCTGACTGGTCTGCAGTGTCTACAAAAGTTCAGAAAAATTACCACTGGCCTGCTCGTTCCTTGGCAGTCAGCGTGACCCAAGAGAGCCCAGTCAAATTCCCACCAGTGGGCTCACCCTTGGGTACTCTCCCAGGTGGTGCCCAAGAAAACCCAGTTAGGATCCTACGAGCCTTTCTCATGGCAGATCATCCCACAGCAGCTCATTTGGTGGCTTCAGGCGATGGCTGTATCTGCAGCATGCCTTTGTGTTCTGGTTCAAAATTCTACTGTCCACGGCTGTTGGTAGGTCTCTGTGCTGCGTGAAGGACTCTCTAGTGAAACGGGGGTGCCTCTGGGGTTGCAGGGCTGTGGCGCGGCCACCAGGGTGTGCCAGAGGGGCTGTGGGGGCACAGGATGGTGGTGGGGGTGGTGTCCCGGGGACCTTGTGCTATGGCGGGGGTGCGGGATTTGGACACCACTGGGAGTTAGGGCCTGCACTCTGTTCCCAGATGTTAAGCTGCCAAGTCACTGGTCCTAAGCACATCAGACTGCCCATCTAGGATCTTTTTTTGTGGGGTAGTCTTTTTATGACCTGTTCGATTTCTTCTTTTGTAATGAGTCTGTTCAAGTGTTCTCTATCTGTCCTTGTCAATGTGGGTAGAGTATAAGTTTCAAGGAATTTGCCCATTGCCTTTAGGTTTTCAAATTTATCAGAGTATAGCTTTTTATAATAATCTGGTATTATTGATTTAATTTTATCTGGTTCTTATTTGATGTCCATTCTATTTCTTTTTTTAAAAAATTTTATTTTATTTTATGTTTTGTGTGTGTACCATCAAATCTGATCTGACTGGGACAGGAGGAAATTGTTCCTCCTTCTCCAGCAGAGCATATGCTGGGTTTGAACCACACACCTCTGGATTGCAGTGCAGCTTCTTGCCACTAGACCACCAGAGTTCCCTTACTTCTATCATTTCTTAATAGAATTCTTGGTCTTCTCTTTTTTCCATTTAAGTTTGCCAGTACTTTGTCAATTTTATTGAACCTTTTGAAAAACCAGCTCCTGGCCTTGTTGATGGTTTCAGGTTTGTTTGTTTTTTTTTTTTTCAGTTTTCTAGCGCATTGATTTCAGCTCTTGTTCTTTTCTATTTGATGGAGCTGTTGAAATTAAATCATTAATTTTACTTCTTTGTTCCTTTTTATGTGTGTGCCTATTGTTATGAGCTGTACCCTGAGGACTTCCTTTTCTCTATCCCAGAGGTTTTGGTATGTTGTATTTTCATTTTTAATTGTTTCAAGGAACTTTTTTATTTCATTATTTCTTCTATAACCTGATCATGTGCTAGTAGGGTGTTACTTAGCTTCTACGTGGGTGGTTTTGTAAACTTTACCCTCATATGGTTAATTTTCAGTTTGATGGCATTGTGGTCTAAATGGTTTGTAATTTGTTGCGGCTTGCTTTGTATCCTAATATATGATCAATTCTGGAGAATGTACCATGTGCACTTGAAGAAAGTGAAATGAGTTTTAGTTGAGTGCAGTGCACTGAATACATCCACGAGGTCAAATTGACTGTATAGGTTAGATTATCTGCATCTCAAGTCTCTTTTGAGTTGACCTATTCTTTGGTGAGAGTGGTGTGTTAAAGTCGTCTGCCACTATTGTGGTACTGTCTAATTTCTTCATTTCTGCTAACTGTTGTTTTATGTATTTTGCAAGTCTATCATTTGGTGCATAAATGTTGACCAAGGTTATGTCTTCTTGATCTACTGTGTCGTTAATCATTATGTAATGCCCTTTCTTATCTATGATCGTGGTCTTCATTCTGAAATCTATTTTATTGCCACTCCTGCTTTTTTGAGGTTGATATTTGCTTGGTATATTTTTTCCTTGACTTTAATTTTTAGTCTATCTTTCTCTTTGTTTCTTAGATGGGTCTCTTGTAGGCAACTTATTGATGGGCTTTTATTTTTTTAAAATCCATCCTGCTACTCTTTTTCTCTTAATTGGTGCATTTAGTCCATTCACATGTGTGAGTGACAGACCAGGTTTTATCATTGTCATTTTGCTGTGTTTCTTTTTCTTTCATTTCTAATTATTCTAGTCCATCCAATTTTCCTTGGTGTCTCTCTGTGAAGAACTTCCCTTAAAATTTCTTGCAACTTTGGTCTTGTTTTAACAAATTCCTTAAGTTCCTTTTTTGCAAGGGATGTGATTTCTCCTTCATATTTGATGGTGAGCTTTGCGTGGTATAGCATTCTCAGTTGGCAGTTGTTTTCTTTCAACTTTTCTTTTTTCCCTGTCCCATTGTCTTCTAGCTCGCATGGAATCTGCTGAGAAAATGGAATTTGTTTCCCTTTTGTGACTCTTTGGTTTTAACTCATTGCTTTTAGTATTCTGTCCTTATCTTTTAATTTGGAGAATGACTATGTCTTGATGTTCTTCTTTTGGGGGTCCAGTCTATCTGGTGTGTCTGAGCTTCTTGGATATGGATTTCCCCATTCTTAATATTTGGGAAGTTTTCTTTTAGTACCTCTTCGACAATTTTCTTAGTCCCTCTTGTGTTGGCAATTTCAACTATAGGTATGTCGTTCATTTTTATGTCATCTCATATAATTCTAGTGTTTGTTTGGGGTTTGGGGTTTTTTTCCCCATTTGCTCTGTCTCTCTTTTTTTTTTCTTTTAGTGTGTTTCCAGTGAGACTCTTGTCTTCCAGCTCACAAATTCTCTGTTCAATCTCTTCTGTTTTAATTTTTTGCCCCTTCAGCATGTTGGACTCTTCTACCATTTTGGTCTTAATACTGACTTGCATTTTCATGCATTTCTGTTATGTCCAGTACTTGAATTCCGTGTTTTATCTGGTAAGACCACTTGTTGCCTGCTACTATGTTTTTCTGTAGCATTTGCTGACGCCTCTTAGAAACTATTTCTCTTCCCAAGGCTGCACATTACCACCAGCCAGGGAGCTTTATAAATTGTCCCAATGCCAGGCCCCAGAGCTCAGAATTCTAATTGATATATTATTTAAAAGCTTCCTGATGATCTAATGGGCACCTGGGGTGCCCATTTAGAACTACTGCCCTAAAACCATGTTCAATAAATAATAGTGTTAATGTGCGTCCTTGGTTTTAATTAAATGGTGTTTAGTGTTTTGACATTCAAAATTCTATTACTTGTTGTTGGTTCTAAAGAAATATCCTTAGTTTGGTTTATGTACTTCCCATCTATACTGATTTTACTTTAAGTTTTTTGTTAGGAATGACTGCTTTTTAGCATCCAGCTGCTGAGCGTTTAGCACTCACACACATTACACACTGTGCCACTAGTGCTCAACAAGAAGAACAGAAGCAGGCCCAACCTACTAAAAACAGCTGACACCCAGTCTCACACTCTTTTGCCATATCAGTGAGGGGTTCTATGAGGCAGAAGGTCCCTTCAGGGGTCTTCACCCAGAGGATCCTGAGAAGAGGGGTGCATCAAGAGATCCACTGTGAGCGTGCTTATGGTTTTCGGGGCTGCCAGCAAAACATCAGAATGTAGAGTCTCTGCCTTGGGAACAGCTTGTGGTACTCTTCACACTGATGTGTACTTGAATCCAAGTCCAAGTACTCACCAAGGGGGCCTTTGACTGCCATGATGGAGTCAGAGCCCAGGGTACCTTGCAGAAGTCCTTGGATCTCATGGGCAGGCCATCAACTTAAAGAAACCCCTGGAAGCTGTTATTTGATGAAACCTTCCAGAGAATGTACTTGAAGGTTTAGTTAATACCCACCCTTACCCTCAGCTAACAGAAGTGTCTGGTGTCTTTGCTTTTGACAACAATCCCAGCTGCTCAGCTTTGGAACACAAGTGTCACATGCAGAACAAAGATTTCATTTGGCTATTACATTGGTCCCCACTGAAAAAATTATAGGAGGATAAATTAATTTACTTATTTGCAATTATGTAGAGAAAACTAAGTATAGGGTGCATGGGGTGATAATAAAACGTCCTTCTTAGGAAAATTAGTGATGGCTTGGGCCACATACATGTTGGGGCTAAGTTGATTAAATAGCTCTTCACGGAGAGCTATTTACAAGGGAGAACTCCTGCCAGTGTCACATGATCACAGAGAGATGAAGGGTCACACTGGTGAGTGTTCAATTAGGGCTTTGAGCCCAGGCCACTAGATTCCTGAATTTGTGTGTGCACTGCTCTGAATTCTCTAGTACTTGATCTAGAAGTTATTTACAAAAAAAATACTTGATAGTAACCGATTATGACCATATGTCAACCTTCAAGTCTGGAACTGAAATTACCTCTATGATTGAACTTTTCAACAAATGTAAGACAGATCTGTAAAGTGAAATTAGAACAAATCCACAAGGACCAAAATACTACCTTGAGTCTATTCTACCTGAATTTTAAAACCATACAAAAAATTTGATTGCTTGAACCCTAATGACTGAAGACTAGAGAACTGTGATGACATCAAAGGCATCATCCACAAAGAAAGCAAAAGATCAACCCTAATGGACATTAAAGAGACTGAAACTTGAACTACTAGAACTTGTTGTGTACCGTAGAGTCAGAACCGACCCATAGCTGACTCTCAACACTAAAGGCTTTTATGAGTAAAATCTTGAATGATACAGGAAGATTCAAAAGATGGAAGGAATATGCTAAGTTACCAAACAATTAGTCCACTCTAAACAACTACAGTAAGTAGCATATTATCAAGAGCCAATGTTGATGAAGTTCAACCTGCAATGAAGGGACTGGAAAAAATAAGGCCCCAGGAATTGATGCTGTTGAGGAGGTATTTCAACTGAGATGTAGCCCGAGTTATTGTCAATAGCCTATGGCAAGAAATTTGGAAGACCACTACAGCCAACAGAAGAATTCTGTATTTTTTTTCCCATTTAAAAAAAAAAAAAAGGTGATCCAACAGGGCATACAAATTATTGAACAATGTCAATACCACATACAAGTAAAATCTTGGTGAAGATTACTAAAAAATAGCTGGGAAAGTACATTCACAAGGAACTGCCAAAAATTTAAGCTTGATTCAGAAGAGGTTATGGAATGAAAGATATCATTGCTGATGTCAGCTGCATCTTAACTGAAAGCAGAGACTTAAACCTTGTCTTTTAACGCATCACAGGTGACTCAACCAATTACGTTCTATGACAAGTTTGGAAGCAGGAGTGGCATCCACTTCCTAAATGTCGACAATTGTAGAGGGTTTTCAGGCCTTTTGTTCATAGGGTTGCTATGAATCATGCTTGACTCGAAGGCAATCAACAACAGGATACAAAGGTATTTGACTGTGTGTGTCATATTACGACTGACATTGACAAGGGTGAGAATCCCAGAACACTTAACTGTGCTCATGTGAAACCTATACATAGACCCAGAAGCAGTTATCTAAACAAAGGAAAACGGCATTATTGTTTATAGGGTCACTATGAATGATAGTCAATTCGACAGCACAGCAACAGCATAAAGTGAACAATAACACCCAGGGGACGCTCACTTCTCAGAACACTCAATCATATTATGTTCAATAGGGTAGCATTAGGCCAGGGATAAAGCCAGAAGGCTGGAAGCAATAGGTTAGAAGAGTTAATAAACTTTAACCCAAGTCACAATACAAATTTTAAAAATAAAGCAACCATTAGACATTTAAAAAATATTAAAATTTGCAGTACTTAAAATTACCAGCTAGCTATTCAGATGGTTAATAAAAAAACCCCATGGATGTAATTAGTGTCACTGAATTGTACCTTTAAAGATAGATACAATGGCAAAGTTTTCATTATATGAATTTTATCACAAAAAATAACTTCAAAATATTGGACTAATAATCAAAAGAAAATTAGTAACTAAAAATAACTTCTTTGACATGTTATGTGCCGTCGAGTCGCCTGTGACTCATAGCGATGTTATGTACAACAGCCCTAAACTCTGCCCTATCCTGTGCCAATCTCACCATCTCTGAAACACCCACCCCCATTACCCCAGTGACTGAATCAATCCACCTCCCAGAAGGCCTTCCTCTCTTGTGCTGTACCTCCACACTCCCAAGCATGACGGCCCTCTCCAAGGACTGATCCTGCCTTACAACATGTCCAGAGTATGTTAAGACGAAGCTTCAGAATCTTTGCCTCCAAGGAGCAGCCTGGTTTCACCCTCTCCAGGATGAACCTGTTTGTTTTGTTAGCAGTCCAATACTCTTCTCCAGCACCACAGCTCAAAGGCATAAACTCTCCTATCACATCCCTAGTCATTGTCTAGCTCTCTGATGCATGGCAAGTGACTGCAAAGACCATGGCTTGGATCAGGTGCACCTTAGTCTCCAGAATGACATCATTGTTCTTCAGTACTTTGGAAAGGTCTCTGACAGCAGACTTTTCCAATGCAATACATCTTTTAATTTCCTGGCTGCTGGAACCAAGAGTATTGATTGTGGAGCCAAGGAAACTGAAGCTTTTAACAATCTCAATCTCTTTACCATCCATCCTGATGTCAGTCGACCCAGTGTTGAGAATCTTTGTTTTCTTGACTGCAGTCCCTGATCTTCCACAGGAAGTGCTTCAGGTCCTCCTCAGTTTCAGCAAGCAAGGTTATGTCATCTGCTTAACGCAGATTGTTGATGAGTCTTCCTCCAATCCTGATGCCACATTCTCCTCATAGATCCCAGCCTCCTGGATAATCTGCTGTGCATCAAGATGGAAAAGGTATGGAGATAGGATACAGCCCTGGCGTATACCCTTCCCAATTTTGCAGTGTTTCCTTGTTCTGTTCTGACGACTGCCTCCTGGTCCAAGTATAGGTTTCACATTAGCACGATCAAGTGTTCTGGGATTCCCATTCTTCTCAGAGTCAGCCACAGCTTGTTGTGATCCACAGAGTCAAATGCCTTTGCATAATCAAGGAAACAAAGATAGACATTGTTCTGGTACTCCTTGCTTTTAACCAAGATCCATCTAACATTAGCTACAATATCCCTAGTACACGGCCCCGTCTAAATCCAGCCTGCACTTGTGGTAGTTCTCTGTTGATGTTGCAGTTGTTTTTGGATAATCTTTAGCAAAATCTTACTTGCATGTGATATTAATGATATTGTTTGATAATTTTCACACTCTGTGGGATCACCTTTCTTTGGAATGGAAACAAATATAGATCTCTTCCAGTCAGTTGGCCAAGTAGCTGTCCTCCAGATTTCTTGGCACAACTTGGTGAGTACATCTAGGCCAGCACCTGTTAGTTGAAACATGTCAGTTCGTATCCAATCAATTCCTGGGGCATTATTCTTAGCCAATTCTTTCAAAGCAGTCTGAACTTCTTCTCTCATCATCATAGCCTCTTGCTCATATGTTGTTTCATTAAATTCTTCTGTGCCTGTCAATTCTTTTTGGTATAATCACTGTATACTCTTTCCATCTTCTTTTAATACTTCCAGGATCACTGAATATTCATTTCATTATAATACTTTACTTTGTCTTGTCCCACAGCCTTTTGAAATCTCCTGTTTAGCTCTTTACTGTCTTGATTGCTTCCTTCTGCTTTGGCTTCTTGGTGCTCCAGTGCAATATTCAGAGTCTCTTCTGGCATCCATTTTGGTTTTTTTCTTCCTCCTCCATCTTTGCAATGACGTTTTGCACTCTTCCTGGAATGATACTCTTGGAGCCTGGCTCAGGCCATGGTCTTCTCAATCACAATGACAATGACTAAGGATGACAGGAGAAATTACTTGATGCCTTTGAGCTATGATGTTGGAAAAGAGTACTGAATGTCCCATAGACTGCCGAAAGAGCAAATGGATAGATCTTGGGGAAAATGTAGCCAGAGTGTTACTTGGATGGTGACACTTCATCTTTCAGTACTTTGGACATGTAGCTAGGCAAGGCTATTCCTTGGAAAGGGACATCATGCTTGGAAAGAGGGAGGATCAGCAAGGGACAGGAAGACCCCTTGCAAGCTGAATTGACATGGTGATTTAAGCAGTGGGCTGTAGTGTGGTAAAGATGATGAGAATGGCACAGGATGGAGCCGAGATCAGGTTGGCTGTCCATAGAGTTACTGTAAGTCATACTCAATTCGACTGCCCCTACAACAATAATATGAAGCAGTCAAACCTGGATGAATTGGAGGGGAACAAAATTCAGGAAACTTCTTTCTGCCCAGAATTCCCACCTCCTCCCTCTCTCCAGACTTTTACTTTATTGGGCTACTAGCTATAGTCAGTGTAGGTAGTGGTAGATCAGTGATAGGATTCCCGCCTTGACAAGGGAAAGCACAGTTTAATACCAGCCACTGCAACTCACACACAACCACCAGTGGAGGAGGTCAGGTGCCTGGCAGTTGAGACTTGCCTGTCACTTTGATGTCTCAATGGAGCTTCCAGCCTAAGACAAACTAGGAAAGAAAGGCCTGGACATCCCCTTCGGCAGATCAACCAGTGAAATGCTATTCATCCAATGAGACTACTGGTCCACAATCCATTGTGAGGATGGCATGGCACTAGGCAGTGGTTGGTTCTTTTGCAAAAGATGTGGTTGTGGAAGGTGGGGAGCTATTGTTGCTAAGTTCTACTTGCTTCTCCTCCTCTATAGCTTCCAGAGGGGTGTGGTACTCAATAAGCAAGGTAAGCAGAGGCATCTCTGTGCTTGCTACCCAATCATCTCAGCAGGCTGGCTCCTTCTAATAATTTACTCATCTGTTTGGTCCATTCAGAACAGATTAGCCAGCAAACACGGATAAGTCCATGCTGACCTTGCTGACTGGAAGTGCCAGCCTCGTCGGGGATTGTATGCTCAAAAAGAGGCTTTGGTTGGGTAGGAAGGGGCGGCAGAGTTGTGAGACAGGTGCCAGGCAGACCTAGAAGCAGTGTCTGTGATGGAGGAGAAAAGGTGAAATTGTTCGTTGCAGATTTGTCAGTAAGCACAAGCTCGCTCGTGCTTTCCTTTTTGGGCCCTCAGCCGATGCCGGCTCGTGGCCTCCTCCTAGGAGGGCAAAACCCACATGGGGAACTGAGTCCTACAGCCCCCCCCCCAAGTACAGCAAATATAAATGGAAATGCTGGGGCTGTGTGATTCACTGAACCCACATGACTCATGTTCTGCTAAGGTTCCCATGAACAATATGTTCAGTCTGATTTAATTATAATCTGTGGATGCTGCTTGGGGAGCCAGAGGCGCGCACCTCATCCCGAGCGCCCCCTGGAGCCACCCAGTGGGAGAGTGGGAGAGGGCCTTGGGAATGCTGCTCTGCAAGTGCCATTTGTCACATCATGCGCTGTGGTGATGTGACACCCCTTGAGGGGACCTCAGCCAGGAGGGTCGCCTCCCCACTGCCAGTTTTCAAAAGTGCTGGCATCCATCCAGAGCCACCCCCTGGCTTCCGCTTCACACCTGGCTGCAGCGAGCTGCCTGCCCGTGAAGGGCGGGGCTTTGGAGAGGAAACCAGGACTAATCAAAGCTGCTCCAATCAGGGGAGGGGACAACCCGAGGCTGCCTGTCCTTCCCCTCTACTGACCATGCTGCATGGAAAATGTCTGCTTTGCCACCTGCCTCAAAGTTTCAGTGAGGACACCCTGGACTACTGCACTGGAAGGGGGGCCTATTTTAGAAGCGTGGAGGTTGTGATCGCAATGATATCATTGACACTTGACACTACACAAACCCAATAGTTTCTTCCCCCCTCCTCTAAAGCTAGGCGTGTCTGTGTTATATAATGGAATGCTGTTGTGTGCCACTGACTCGGATCCATCTCACAGCTGACCCTCTGGCGCTTTCAGAGGTAGGAAATGGCATAGAACCACGGAGCAGCTGGTGGATTAGAACTGCATGAAATTGTCACACAGCTTCTTACCACTAGGCCGCCAGAGCTCTCTGTAAAGATTACAGCCTAGAAAATCCTATGGGGTACTTGTACTTGGTCACGTAGGATCTCTGTGAGTCATAAGCTACGCCACAGCATACAAAACTTGAACATTTTCTCCTAAGCAGACAGCCAGGTATTTGTTCTGTCGAGTGGGTGGGCTGTTTCGAACCACCAATCTTTTGGTTCACGGTTGAGCACTTACCATTGTGCTGCTGGTGTGTGGAGAGAACCTGCAATGTTTGGCTAATCATGGCTGATTTCCTTTGCCGTCATTTCAAAAGCTAAGTCCATTGTCAGACACTTGAAGACCACTTGAGAATGACATTTTCCTTTTCACTCCCTGCTGGCAGCACAGTTGTTTCCATTTTAATAAAGAGAAGGCGCTATTCTCTAACTTCTGGGAAAATGAAAACCAACCCAAACGGAAAAAAAAGCCGGTTGCTGTCAAATTGACCCTTAGCTCATTGTGCCCCAAGTGTGCCAGAGTACAGTTGTGCCCTGTGGGAGTTTCAATGCTGATTTTTCACAAGTAGATCTCCAGGCCTTACTTCTGAGGTGCTTCCGGGTGGACTCAAACTGATAGCCTCTTGTTTAACATTGGGCGTGATAATATTCAGTACCACGAATTGCAGAGCTTAAGTGGTTGCTCAGAGAGCTGAAATACAGAATGGACTTTTCAGGAGGGCAGAGATGTGGCGCGGGTGACCCGAGGACACAGGCCCTCTGATGAAGACAACCCTTTAAATGGAGCATGTGGCAAAGGTCACAGAGCTGCCCCCTCGGGAGGACTGGGAGGGGACAGAGCAGGCTGGCTCCTCCTTGGAAGTCCTCCATGGCTGCTTTTTCTCCAGACTCCTCCCAAGGAGATGCCACAGGCGGTTCTTTGCTTTTCCGCATCTATGAGGTGTAGGAGACCTGGTGGCAGTAGTTAGAACTTCATGCCTGCTAACCACCTAGCTGCTTCTCAGGATAGAGATGAAGTAGTCTGCTTCCTTACAGATTTATTGTTATGTGCAATGGAATCGCCTCTGACTCAGTGACTCTACTATGTACAACAGCTCTGCTGCCTGCCCTGTCCTGAGCCAATCTCACTGACTCCAACACACCAACCCCCATTACCCCAGTTATCAATCCCTCTCACCCGGGGTCTTCCTCTCCTTTGCTGCCCCTCCACCCTTCTGAGCATGGTGTCCTTTTCCAAGGGTCAATCCCTCCTGGCCAAGTGCCCAAAGTATGGAGCTTAAAAATCCTGGCCTCCAGGGAGAGACTTGGTTTCACCGTCTCTAAGACCGTTTTCTTGGCGGTCCATGGTATGTTAAAAACTTCTCCAGCTTTAAAATAAATATTCACATTTCAAATACAACAGGCCTCAGAAATCTTGGAAGGCAGCTCCACTCTGTCTTACAGGGTGATTGTGAGTCAGAATGACGTGACAACAGTGGGTTTGTTTTTAGTTTTGTTTATGAGAAAGGATACAACCTGCAGAGGAGCAGGCAGACATCAGCGAGAATCACTGTGGGCAGATGGAATCAAACTTTCTGGCACGCTAACAGGCACTGCTGAGCAAGAAGACCCTCGTCCTGGCAGCACAAGCACCCCCTGCCCTGGAACTGGCCAGCTCTCTGCAGGCAAATTCTGGCTGTTACAGATTAGCATCTTGCAGTCTATTGGCTGGCAGAGGACAGACTCGTCATCAGCTCTGGGCTCCATTGACACCTGGCTGCTTCACAGAGAATCACATTCTGTCTTCCATTCAGAAAGGCAGGATGGTGTCCTTCATGTGCCAGCTGTCCGGTGACAGATTGGCTGAGTCTGGGTGAGTAGACACCTGGCTCTCAATTCCAAGCCATTGGTGACATTTCTGAGTGGCAGGGTAGGAGGTGTACCAGGTGACTGGCACACGACTCTCTCCCTACAGGAGTAGGGGTGTGTACACCCAACTGGGATGCTGGTCCACCTTGACATGGGTCTACATACAAGCAGCACCCAGGGCCCTTGTCCTTTTTAATGTTGAAAGCCCAGCATCAGAAGTATCTCTTCCTTCCCTGTGACCAACACCACACAGAGGACAGTGATGGTGTTGGCCATTATTATTTGTGGGTGTTCAATATAGCTAGCACACTGGTCTACACCGTGTTCCTCAGCAAAGACTCAAAGCAATCCTCTAAGACAAGCACTACTCATATCTGGAGGTCTGATGTCAGGTGCTGTTCAGGCACCTCTTACTCACAGGAATCCTGGGTGCAACAGAATAAAACCCTGCCGGAAGCTGTACCATCCTGCAGTATGCTGTGTTTGTTAAGCCCATTGTTGCGATCACTGTGTCACTCTGTCCTGTTGTGGTTCTTCCTCTCTTTCTCTGATTCCTATCCTTTCCCAAGCATGATGCCCTTCTCCTGGGACTGGCCCCTTCTGGTAATAGGCCTAAAATGAATGTGACACAGTCTTGTCCTCCTTGCTTCAAAGGCTGTACTTCTCCCAAGATAGATTTGTTTGTTCTTTGAGCAGGCCATAATATAGTATTCTTCACAACAGCACAATTCAAAGGCTTCAATTCTTTGATTTTGATTGTTTATTGTCCAACTTGTACGGGCATATGAAGCAATTGAAAACGCCATGGCTTGGTTCAAATTCACCTTAGTCTTTGGAGTGACATCTTTACTTTTGAGTATTTTAAAGATGTCCTTGATTTTCCTAATGAAACACATATTTTGATTTCTTGACTGCCGATTCCATGAGTGTTGAGTATGAATTCAAGTAAAATGTGATATTTGACTACTTGAGACTTTGCTTCATTTATCAATGTTACCTATTGGTCCTCTTTGTTTTCTTTAGATTGACGTGTAATTCATACTGAAGGCTGTAGTGGGTTTGTTTTTTATTTTTTACATCTTCATTAAGTGCTCCAAATTCTCTTCACTCTCATCAAACAAGGTGGTGGTATCTATGTATTACGGGTCGTTGATGAGTCTTCCTACAATTTTAATGCCACATTCTTTTTCATATAGTCCAGCATCTCAAATTATTTGCTGTGTAGCCTACAGATTGAATAGACTAGGAGAAAGGATTCAATTGTGTCTTGCACCTTTCCTTATTTTAAACAATGCAATAATCCCCTTGTGTTTGACTGATGGCTTTTTTTGGTCTATGTACAAGTTTCACATGAGCACAATTAGGTGTTCTGGAATTCCCATTCTTTGCATTGTTATCAATAATTTATTATGAGTCACATAGTGGAATTTTTTATGCATAGTCAATAAATCACAAGCATTCTTCTACTCTGCTTTGAGGCAAAATGCATCCAACATCAGCAGTGTTTTTCCCACAGTCTCTTCTAAACCCAGCTTGAATTTCTAGATGTTTCTTGTCCATGTACTTCAACTATTAAAAAAAAATAAGATATTACTTGCATGTAATATTTCAATATTTTCTGCGTTCTGTTGGAGCAACTTTTTTTTTTAAATGGGTATAAATAAATCTTTTCCAGTAAGTTGGCCAGGTGGCTGTCTTCCAAATTTCTTGGCATAGACGAATGAACATGTTCAGAACTGCATCTGTTTGTTGAAGTATCTCCACTGGTATTTCGTAAATTCCTAGAGCTTTATTTTCAACAATGACCTTAGTGCAGCTTGGACATTTTCTTTTAGTACCCCCAGTTCTTGATCATACTGTACTTCCTGAAATGGTTAAGCATCATCTTTTAAAATTTATTTTTGTAGGGTAACGGTGTATTTTCCCCCCATCTTCTATTTTGCTCATACATAGAATCCTTTGGTTTTGCAACTTGAAGTTTGTCCCCCCCATTCAGTTTGATAAAGACTAAGAACGTTCTTCCCTTTTGGTTTTCTGACTTCAGGTCTTCAAATAATAAAACTTTGCTTTTCATAATAAAACTTTGTCTTCTAGAGTTGTCCTTTGACATCTTCTGTTCATATCTTGGTCTGAGTTCTCTATAGGAGTAAAATCAGTGTAATGCAGGAGAGAGAGAGAGAAACGGGGTGGGGGGGAGAGAGACACAGAGAGAGAGCGAGGCGTGGGGAGGAAGGGGAGGCGCGGGGAGGGCTGTAGGCGGGGGGAAGGAGGCGCTGGCGGTGGGGGCCGCAGGCGGGGGAGTGCAGGCAGAGAGAGGGGGGCGCAGGTGGGGGGACAGCAGGCAGAGGATGGGGGCCCCACAGACAAGGGGGGGCCGCAGGCAGAGGGAGGGAGGGGGGCCCCACAGGTGGAGAGGGAGTCCACAGGCAGAGACAGAGAGGGAGGGAGCCCACAGGCAGAAAGAGGGAGAGAGGCGCGCAGGCAGGGGGAGCACACAGCAGGGGGGCACAGGCACAGAGAGGGGGCACGCAGGCAGGGGGGTGCAAGCAGAGAGAGAGGGTGTGGGCTCAGGCATGGAGAGAGGGGGCACTAAGGCAGAGAGCGGGAGAGGGTTAGGGTTAGGGTTAGGGTTAGGATCTAACCTGGCCCTATCCAGTGTCAGGACGGGAGACGGGACAGAGAGAGACTGGGACAGGGAAATAGGACACAGAGAGGGAGAGAGAGACACGGGACACACACACGACAAGAGACGGGAGAGAGACAAAGACACACAGGGACACACACACTACACGGGTGAGGTGGGGGGACACACAGAGAGACACAGACACACCGGACGGGGACACACACTACACGGGTGGGGGGGGGAGAAAAACAGACAGACAGAGACACACAGACACAGAGAGAGACACAGAGACACACACACACTACACGGGGGGACACACAGACACACACAGACAGACACAGAGAGAGACACACACACTACACGGGTGGGGGGGACACACAGACAGACACAGACAGACAGACACACACAGACACAGAGAGAGACACACACACACAGACACACACACACTACACGGGTGGGGGACACAGACAGACAGACAGACACACACACACAGACACAGAGAGACACACACTACACGGGTGGGGGGACACACAGACACACACAGACAACACTACACGGGTGGGGGGACACACAGACACACACACTACACGGGTGGGGGACACACACAGACACACACAGACACA
>NW_006399881.1:8216360-8284799 GCF_000299155.1 Elephantulus edwardii | reverse complement strand
ACACGGGTCGGGGGGACACACAGACACAGACACACACAGACACACACTACACGGGTGGGGGGACACACAGACACAGACACACACTACACGGGTGGGGGGGACACACAGACACAGACACACACAGACACACAGACGGGGCTCGTGATGCTGAGGGAGAAAGAACCGACAAGCTGCTGCCTGCAAGATGTCTTTCTTGTTGGTTTTTTTAAAGAGAGCTCCCTGTGGAAGATGGGAAGTGTACAAGCCCACACAGCTTGCATTTTAACAAGTGATAAGAAAGGTTAGGGTTTCCCCTGGTTCTCTTCCATTCAGCATCTCAAAATCTATTTTGAAAGCATACGTGAAAAGACATTGTTTGTATTCTATCAATGCTTTTGACAGAGATTGATCGATTAGAGACACACACACACAGAGACAGCCTTTAGTCTCTCTCTGTAGACAGTAATATTGACTCTGGCCTAATGGTAAGGAGTTGGGCTGCCATTGCAAAGGTACAGAGATTTAATCCACAAGGTGTTCTGTGGGGAAAAGATGAGCAGTTCCCTCCTGTGTGATTTACTGCTTTGAAAACTCACTGGAGAGTGAGAACTGTGAATCAATTCCAACTCTACAAAACAACAGGCATTGTGGTTTTTTTTTCCTTTTTATTTTTAGAATTATTTTTCTTGTGATCTGAGTGAACATTTACAAAGCAAATTGGTTTCCCATGCAATAATTCATACACAATTTATGTACTGACACCTTCCCCGCTTTACTCCCTGTGACTCTCATTTCTGTTAGCCCTACCCCTTAGTAGCCCCAAGTTTTATTCCTAGTCAGATACTGCCCTTTTAATTGTATGTGGTTGATTATTCTAAGCACTATTTCCTGAGTGTTACTGTTTAGCATATAGACCTCTTATTTTAATGCAACTGAGTCACAGAAGTGAGTTTTGTTCCAAGTTCAAAAGATGACTAAGGACTATAGTCTTGGCTTCCACCATTCTCTATATGACCAGTATGCCTAGCCATTTTTATGTTTTTGTTTGTTCCAAATTTTTCATTTACCTTCTCCAGGACCTTCTACTGTGGTCCTTTTGGTAGTCAGCAGTGGTAACTGGGCAACATCTAGTTCTTCTGGTCTCAGGAAAATGGAGGCTAAGGTTTACACTTTGGACTAATTGTTTCTATGTGTCTTTACTTCCCTCCCTCCACTTTGTTTCATATGGAAAGTCTATAAATTATTCTTAAAATGTTATCAGTTAGGATACACTCAAGGTCATATTTTTATTCTCATGGACTTGTTTCATTTTCTTCATCTTCAGTTAGAACTTACATATGCGTTCCTGATGGCTTGCTCCAGTTAACCTCTGGCCTGGTTTCAACTGCTAATTTTCTGCTTCTACAATGTTTCTTTTCACAGATGTTGTCAGTGTGATTCCTGTATAGTTCATCAGGTAAAATTCATGTGCATAGTCACCATTTAAAAATATTTTCAGTGAATGAATCATTTGTTATACAAAATTTAGTCTCCAGGTTAATCTCTGTCACCAAGTCTAAATTACTGTTCACATACAAGTTAAAAAATTGATGGACTGATTTCCCAATGCAACACATCTGATTTTTTGACGGCTGTTAGTATAGATGTTGACTGAGGATCCAAATAAAATTCATTGAAAACTTTAAGTTAAATTGTTTGAACAGTGCCTCAATAGGGAGCTACAAGAAATTTGAATTGGATTCACAAGAGGTCAGGGCACAAGAAATATCACTGGTAATATCATATGGATCTTGGCTGAAAGCAGAGACTGTGTGCATCATAGCAAAGCATGGCTAGCATTGAGAAGAATAAGAATCCCAGGACACTTAATTATGGTCATGAGAAACGTATACATAGACCAACAAACTGTTGTCTGAACAGAACAAGAGAATACTGTATGGTTTAGAGTTGGGAAAGATTAATACCTATTTATACCTTTTAATTGCTATTCTTAATACCTATTCAATCTGTACAGCAAGCAAATCTTTTGAGAAGCCAGACTATATGAAGAAGAATTTGGCATCAATAATGGAGGAAAACATACCAGCAACCTATTTTTTGTTGATGATATAACTTTGCTTATAGAAAGTGGAGAACACTTGAAACTCTTATTGCAAAAGATCTAAAACTATGGCCTTCAACTTAAGTTCCATCCCAACATCAATAAAACAAAAATCCTCACCAACATTATGATAGATGGAGAAAAGGTCAAAGTTGTCAACGATTTTATTTTGCTTGGATTAACAATCCACAACCATGATTGAGAGCCACAGTCAAAACATCAAAAGACATATTGTGTTGGGAAAACTTGCTGTTACAGATCGTTCCAACGTTCCAAAGAGAAAGGATATTTAAAGACTAAGGTGCATCTGATCCAAATCATAGTCTTTCCAATTGCTTCCTACGTATCAGTAAGTTGGACAACGAATGAAGAAGACTGAAGAAGAATTGATGCTTTTGAAGTGTGGCATCGGTGAAGAATATAAAATATCCCATGGACTGACAGAACAACAAATAAATCTAGAGGCGAGGATGGGGAGACTTCATCTCACTTATTTTGTGCATATTTTCAGGAGGATCCATGCCAGGAGAGATGACATGCTAGGAAAGGTAGAGCATCAGTGAAAGAGAAAACGACCCTCACCAAAATGGAATGACACAGTGACTACCACAATGGACTTGAGGATGACAGATTGTGAGGCTGGTGCAGGATAGGACAAGGTTCAGATATGTTCATAGGATCACTATGAGAGTCATAGTTGACTTGATGGCACCTACCAACCACCACCACAACTACTTTCAGATATGGAGAGAGCAATACTTGTACCTTCAAAGCACCTTTAAAGCTTCCAGCCACTGCTCATCAAAGTAATAAGTAGAAAAGTATCTTTGTGGACTATTCTATGCCAGTTGACCTTAATATCCTCTGAATTTATGTTCTTTAGAGCATGGGATCTACAACTTCAAGTAACTCATTAATCTTGAGGTCCCCTTCTCTCGTATTAGAAGCAATTGTTGTCATGTGCTGTTGAGTCGCCTGTGACTCATAGTGACCCTATGTACAGCAGCTCCAAAACCTGCCCTGTCCTGAGCGAGTCTCACCATTTATGACATACCAACCCATATTGTCCCAGTTACTGTATCAATCCATCTCATCTGGTGTCTTCCTCTTCTACGCGGTCCCTTCACCCTTCCAAGCATGTCCTCCAAGAACCAGTTTCTCCTGGCCAAGTACCCGACGTATGTGAGATGGAGCTTCAAAAATCTGTACTTCCAAGGAGAAACTTGGTTTCACCCTCTCCATGCGTGAGAGGTGGTTGGGGAGGGGGTGGTGGGAGAGGAGGAAGAGGGAGGGAGAAGATATTTGGGTAGACATTTATAGAGCAAAGCTGTTTTCTAGTTAATAGATCATTGTGGTACAAGTAATTATATAATATGACCCTTGCGTCCATAGTCTTCCATTTTGGGGTTTCTAGCCTCTTTGTCTATGCTTAAGGCCTCATTCAGCATGAACCATTTATTAAGGAGAGCGGATTAGTGCTTCCATCCTACACAGCTTTTCATGAGAACAGTGGTAAACTAAAAGTTGTAAACTAAAAGCTGAAAAAGATTATCACTTTACGGTGGATAATGATGAAAATGAGCCCCAGTTATCTTTAAGAATGACCAAGTTAGGAGCTAGTGCGAAGGGATGAACTGCACATTGTTGAAGCAGAGACAATGGATGACGAGGGCAGCCCAATTAAAGGAACACTGGCAACTTTGAAAATGTCTGTACAACCAACAGTTTCCCTTGGGGGCTTTGAAAGACCACCACCTGTGGTCCTATGGCTGCAGTGTGGCTCAAGGTCTGTGCATATAAGTGGACAGTAGTTAGTAGCTGTGGAGGAAAACGCAGAGTCACATGAGGAGGAGGATGTGATACGATGTAAGAGATCTGCCCCTGCAAGTGGTAACACAAGTTTATAGGGGGAAAAAGTGAAACTTAATGCTGATGAAGATGATGACTATTTTATGAGGAAGCTGAAGAAAAAGCACCAGTGAAGAAATCTATATGGGATACTTAGCCAAAACTGCACAAAAATCAAACCAGAATGGAAAAGAGCCAAAACCAAAAAACGGGGAAAGCTCCACAAACACCGAAAGGACCCAGTTCTGGAGAAGACATTAAAACAAAAATGCAAGCAAGTGTACAAAAAGGTGGTTTTCTCCCCAGAATAGAAGCCAAATTCATCAATTAGAAATTGCCTTTTCCATCTCATTGAAGAATGGAATTGGTATCTCTATTGGAATTGCATTGATTTTGCAGATTGTCTTGGGTAGAATTGTAATTTTCTATCCATGAGCATGGTATATTCTTCCATTTCTCTAAATCTTTGTTTCTTGTAGCAATGTTTTTAAATTTTCTTCTTATAGGTCCTTTGTATTCCTAGTTAAATTTGTTTCTAAGTTATTTCATCTTGTGTTGAATAGGAGAGGTTATAGTGGCATCCTTGCCTCATTAGTGTCCTCAAGGGGAATGCCTTCACTCTCTCCCCATTGGTAACAACATTGGCTCTTGGTTTTATGTATATACTTTTCACTATGTTGAGGAAATTCCCCTCTATTCCTATTTTGTTGAATGTTTTAATCAGAAGGGATATTGTATTTCATCAAATGCCTTTTCTACATTGATAGAAGCATGCAGTTCTTGTTCTTTATTAATGTGTTGATTTAGATTTTTTCCTTATGTTGAACCATCCTTGCATACTTGTTATTAATACCAACTGATCATGTGGAATCATTTTTTTAAATGTACTGTTGGGTTCTATTGGCCAGGATTTTATTGAGGATTTTTACTTCCATGTTCATGAGAGATATTGGGCTATGGTTTTCTATTTTGGTAGTGTCTTTACTTGACTTTGGTATCAGGGATATTTTTTGCTTCATAGAATGAGTCTGGGAGTATTCCATCTTTTTTTCTATTTTCTGAAATACTTTACATAGAATTGGTGGCAGCTCTTCTTGGGATATTTGCTAGAATTCACTAATAAAACCATCTGGTGCAGGGTTGGGTTGTTTTTTTTTTTTTGTTTGGTTGGAAGTTGGTTTGTGACCTGTTCGGTTTCTTTTGTAATGGGTCTGTTCAGGTGTTCTACTTTAGTCTGTCAGTTTGGGTGGGTTGTGAGTTTTAAAGTATTTGTCCATTCATTCTAGGTTTTCATTTTTTTTATCACAGTTTTTAATAATATTGCATTATTGTGTACTGTTGAGTTGGAACTGACCGGTGGCTGACTCTCTGGTGGGTTTTCAGAGGCAGTAATAGCACCGTAGATTGACCATCCTTCTATGGCTGGTGGCCTTGAACTGTGTATGTATAGCTTTTCAAAATATTGCATTATTAATCTTTTTATTTCAGTTGATTGTGATACTGCCTCTTTTCAGAGTATTTGTGTCTTTTCCTTTTTTAGCTTTGATAATGGCTTGTAGATTTAACCTTTCTGGTTATTTTTTTTAAAACTTTTATTTTGATAGTGTTTTAACGAGAGTTTATGGAGAAGTTCTTGTACATTCTGAAGCTCCATCTGACTTATTTAGGGCATATGGCCAGAAGGGAGTAGTCCTTAGAGAAGCACATTATGCTTGGAAGAGCAGAGGGAAAAGGAAAAGATGGAAGACCCTGGATGAGATGGATTGACTCAGTGGGGTAATGGAGATAGGAGACATTGAAATGGGCTCAGGATAGGGCAGGGTTCAGAGCTGTTGTACATAGGGTTGCTATAAGTCTCAAGTGACTCGATAGCAGTAACAACAGAATTTCCAATACAATACTGAATAGGAGTGGTGATAACAGGCATCCTTGTGTAGCTCATATTCTCAAGAACACTTTTACTCTCTCGCCATAGAGAACGATGTTGGCTCTCAATTTCTTGAATATACTTTTCACTGTGTTGAAAATCCCACTTGGTCATAAATTTATTTAACTTGGTAAAGCAACCTGCATATTTGGATGCAAATACAGTTACTAGTCTGTGTTGAGAGACTTATCATTTGATGAAGGAGATGCAGCTTAGACCTGACCATTCACAGCCCACATTAATCTCTGCCCTGGCTGCACCTCAGAAGCGACCAGTCTGAAGGAGGTGGCAGGCCTAGATCACCTGCCGCCACAGCACCAGGGAGAGTGACCAGGGACCTGAGTTGCTCTACGTTAAGGGGCCTCAGTCCAGGCTCTTTCTGCCAGGTCTCCAGGAAGCTTGCATCCATGTTTGTGCGCTAAAAGCTTTGTAGTTTGTAGAACACTGGCCACATTTCTTGTGATCTTGAAATGTGTTTTTTTTTTCTTCCTTCCTTTTTTTTAAAATGTGCTCTTTGCTACAGGCAAAGCAAGCCTCCATCTCCACATCCAGTAGGAGGCGGCCTGGAGCCCAGGGCATGGTGTGCTGTCCTCTGGGGCTCCTGAGGGCTCGGCCCAAGGACCCTCTCAGGAGGCATTTAGTTGCTGAAGTTGGATGAAGTGTTCCCACTTGGAAATATGACTTGATCCTCATAGACTGAATTTAGCTCTGTAATCCCTGCAGATTTAGCTGAGAATTCCCCTCCTCTGCGTGTTTACTGTTCAAACCTACTCTGAACTAGGACAACTGAGAACCTCTCTTCGGAGAGATTTCTAAGGGAAACGTGGTGTTCTCTTCCCAGACCAAGGCAAACATGGGCTTCAGTCCTTCCTGCTCTGGCACCCGCACCCAAGGACTTTGAACATTTGCAGTCCTCCTCAAACCTTGGTTCCCCATCTGTAAATCTGTACGCTAATAATAACGATCTGTGCAAATGTCAGATGGTGCTGCCTCTGCCAGCATCTGAGAGACGTATTACTTGAACAGATACAGTTCAAATCTCTGCCACTACTGTTCTCAAGTGCCTGAGGTTTGCCCAGGCATGAGACCCACAGAGGACCATGTCCTTATTCCAGGGCTTCCTTGGGGCCAATCATCTGGGCCTCCACTTGGGGCAGATTACCCAACAAAGTGATCACAGACAGACGTGGGCTTTCTCACCAATCGCTAGTGAACCATTTCCAGTGTCACCACCAGGTTGAAGGAGTCCACGACACAGGCCCATGTTTACCTTGCTTACTGGGAACTCTATTCCTGGTGGTGGTTGTGAGCTGTTGAGCTGAACTGGCCCAGAGCGGGTCCTCTGGTGGCTTTTCAGGTCATCACATGGGAAGAAACCGTTCATCCTTCCTCCTCAGAGCAGCTGGTGTATTTGAACCCTGTGTCTTTGGGATTGCAGTGCAGCTTCTTACCATTAGGCCCCCCCAGAGCGCCCGCCACTCCCAGCAAGGATCATAATTTGAAAAGAGGCCTGGATTCTGTAGGGCTGGGAGAGAGACAGGTGCCAGGCAGCCCTGGAAGCAGACTCTTTGATGGGGTGGGAAAATGTGGGTGTGTGCACTGTAAACACGGTGGTAAGCACCTGTCTACCTTGCTTGCTGGGCAGTCCCACCCACTTCCATGCTGGGAGGCCCGCGAGGGACACAGAGCTGCCCACCCCGGGACAGTTCCCCTGACCACTGCCTCCTGCCTTTGGTGGGTGACTCACTGCAGCTCTCAAAGTTTAAAAAAGAAATGTGTCAAATTTAAAACTCAGCACAGCACATCTATTTAAAGTGCAGAGAAAGCAGCCTTTTAACAACTTGCAAGATGTGAAGCCTTTCGAACCTTATAAGGCCACAGCCCAGGTCTGCAGCTAGAGCTTTTGAAAGCCCCACTTGAAAGGGTGCCAGCCGCAAGCAGGGGGCGGCATGAGGGTGTCGTAGGGGGCCGTCTGGCAAGGTCTGGGTTTGAGATAGGGAAACACATCCAAAAGGCAGGGCCAGCCTGGAGAGGCCAGGCCTAGGGTGCAAACCCTCTGACAAGCCTGATGCACTGAGCCCTAGACAGGTGCTGGCTGTGGACACACGTGCACAGGTGGATGTCTATGAACAGCAAGGCAGTCCTGCTGGTCCACGGTTAAGTTCTGGACTTCTAGCAGAAAAGTTCATGGTTTAAATTCCCCTAAGTACATCTGAGAGCTTGACAGTGAATAAATAGGACAGAAGAACTGATGCTTTTGAGCTGTGGGTTGAAAGAGAGGGCTGAATAGCCTGGGGATGGCCAGAAGAAAAAACTGGTTAGTCTTGGACAGCAGCCAGAGAATGCGCCGCAGTGGCAAAGATGGTGAAAGGTCGCCTCACATCCTTTGGGCTTGTTGCTAGGAGAGGCTGTTCCTTGGACAGGGCCTTCATGCCTGGACAGGTGGAGGGTCAGTGGAGGAAGCCCCTCAACCAGTTGGATTGACAGCGAGTGCAGCAATGGGCATGATCAGACATGTCAGGCCCACTGGGCTGCAGGTCTCAGCTGTGGGGAGGGGGAGCGGCCTAGGCCTCGTTTCTATCCCACTTTCTGCCTGTACCTGTCATCTAGTCAGCTCTGTCCCTGCTACCATATCTGCCCTCAAAGCAGCAGCAAAGCAGGGACGTGCCCAGTGGAAGCACAGAAGTGCACCCCGGCAGTGACTCATCCTGGACCCACGAGGAGCAGCGGCCTGTCACACGCTGGTGAGTTTGGAGAGATGTCAGTGTGTACCCAGCGTTGGATGAAAACAAGGTGACATTCAATGAATGGCCAGGCCCTGGGCTGTGTGGCCTCTGGCCCTGCTCCTCCTGCTGACCTCACAGACCCCCAGTCTCAGCGTCACCGTCCCTCGAGCTGGGCTGGTGGGATGCTGGCGTGGCCTCTTCCCCTGCACTGACATGTAACTGGCCTTTCACTCACTGGGCTTTGCTTCTTTTGTGTTGTCATTTTCCCAATCTGGGGGTCATGTGCTCCTGAGTGTGTACCCAGAGCAGTGAACTGAGCCCTATTGCTGGGGGAGGGGAGGTCGGTCAGTCAGGGTTCTAGAACACTTGACTTAGGGACCCCAGACACCTGTCATGTGAGGTTCAAGCTGAAAAGCTGCAGGGGTCCACTAAGCACATGGGCTTTGCTTTTGGCACAAAGAGCTGCTGCACTCCCTTGTGGGGTGGGGCCCTGAGGCTACAGAACCTCTGTCCTCTAGGTTATCGAGGGAAAGGAGGAGGCCATGGGGGTCTGTCGGTCTGCATGGCTGTGCCTCGCCCAAGCTGAGGAGACTGACATTGAGGCCTGTCAGGGACCAGTCCCTGGTGACAGCTGGGCACAATTATTCACACTGTCAGGAGAGAGGCTTAGACCGTGAATCTGTTCCTCTTCTTTATTTTTAAATCTCCCAGCTGGTTCAAGACGTCGAAGGAAAGATGTGACAATCACTTGCATCGTGTCCCAGATGGGCTGTCACTCAGGTCCTGAAAAGGCTCACAGGACCGGGCTGAGGACAGTTCAGCCAGCTGGGATTCTCACTTCCATTCTAGGGAAGCTAAGCAGGAAAAGGGGCCAGTATGGTGCCCCCCCACCAGGCCCTGTCACTGTGGCTCGCTAATATATCCCCTGGACCCTGAGCTTGGAGGGGCTGTGGGACTAATGTCATACACCTGAGTGTCTCTTTCTGTCTGCACTCTCTCCTGAAGGGTCAAGGACATGGCTCTGAGGTCACTTCCTGGGGCAGGCAAGGTGACTCAGGCCTTTTCTAAACCAAGGGACAAAAGCCAAGGGCCACAGCTGTAATGAACACTAACTCTGGAGGCTGCCTAAACCTCCTTCCTATATCTGGAGGACCCAGTGCTGAGCCCACCTCTGCTCTGGAAAACTCTCGGGTGTTGCTTCTCCCAGCGTACAGTCATCCACGCTACCACAACACACCTGCCCCTGTGGGTACAGCCAGGGACGGTGACTTCCTGCTTCTGGAGGAGGGGGGAGCCCCTGTAAGCTAAGGCAGCCTGGCTTACTTGTGTTTGCTTACTCAGTAGTGAATACTTCTACAGATTCATAAGCAAGCAAAAGTATACCAATCATCAAAACACAGAAGGCCTGCGCTTACTGGGTAACCTGCCACTTAGTGGGGTGTCCCGTGTTTCCCCCAAGACTGGGGAGTGATTTGGATCCCCCCAAAGCTGGGTTTCTGGCTCTGCCGCTGATCCCATGACTTACCTGTCTTCTTCCACAGCTGGGATTCTACTTAGCCCCATGGTCCTGGCTCCTGTGAGTTGCCTGTAAGAACTCTGACACGCAGCAAAGGAGACACCAGGGCCGTCAGGGATTAGGACCCGGGACAGGGAGTCTATCCTGGGCTTGCAACCTGAAGATCTTGCAAAGGAAAAAAAATGAGTGGCCCATTGACCGGCAGCGGCATCACTGGGCTCAGGGCTGATGCAGGTTGGTCCTGTGGGGGTGACTCTTCAGAGCGCGCAGCAGCTGTTCCACAGTTGAGGGCTACAAGGGTTTGGGGTTGGCCCAAGCCACAGCTGCTACCTTTCCTTTGAGGGCCTTCCCATTACTCCTAGGTGCACAGATAACACTCCCTGCCGAGTCTGGCTGGCAGCACAGTGGAGCCACCGCAAGGCAGCTCGATGATTCTTGCCCCCAACCCGACCCTGAACATGGCTGTTGAGGAGTCTCCCTTGCTGGTACACCTCTTAAGCCTCCCCATTGGGAGACTGAGCCTGGGAACTTGGGGCTTGAGAGCTTGCTGAGAGGCTTCGGGTCTCCCCAGGTTCCTGGAGAACTGGGGCCTTCTGGAAACATGGTCCTCAGACCCTGCAGAGATGCCAGACCAGAGGACAGGGCCTTTGAGAGCTCAGAGTCACCTCGAAAGAACAGCACCAAGGGCAGGGACGAGAGGTTGCTGTGCCCCCCCCCAACGACAAAGCCGGACGGATGAGAGCAGTGCACGTCAACACGACAGAGATGGCGCCACTGTCACCGACGAGGGAGGCCACACCCCAGTCTGCTAGACTAGAATGAAATAGCAGCAGTAAACTGGCAAACCTTCTGGCATCTAATTTCTTCTCCTTTTCTTCTCTTCCACCCAGGCAGTGCACGCGTGACCTCCTGACTGAGGCTCACCCTGGGAGACACAGAGCGGGACAGCACCTCTTGGATCACCTGGCCCTGGGGGTGTTGCGAAGCAGATCTGGTTTTCTAAGGAGAGAGCCCCTCAACCAGGTGGGTTAACACAGTGACTGCCGCAATGAGCTCGAGTGCATCAGATGAGGAGGCCGGCACAGGACAGGGCCTAGATCAGTTGCTTGCAGAGTCACTGTTAGATTTGACTTGACAGGACCTAACAAGAACGAACAGCTTTGGTGGCCTAGGGCGTAATGAGTTGTACTGTTAACCGGAAAGCACACAGTTGGATCCATGAGTTGCTCCACTGGAGAAAGAGGGGCAGACTCCTGTTCGTTTTTAGCCTCTGAAAACCCGGTAGAGGGTCAGTTATGAGTCGGTCTTGACTTGATGGCACTGAGAATTAGATGAGCAAGAACGTGCCCCTCCTCAGCCCCCAGGCAGGTGGGTCATGGATTCTTTATCTTCTTACACATGTGCAAACTGAGGCCCAAGGAGGTGGGTGGCCAGCTCCTTGGCTATGGAATTGGTACAGGGCATGTCTGCTCCTGGCTCAGCGGGCTTCTGCTCAGAGAACACTCTAGCCCCTCAGCACCAGCCAAGGTCAACAACAGCTTCTCCAAGGCTGGGGGGTGGGGGAGCGGACACCCTGGCAGCCTCCTCCAGCCCCTCATCCGCTCACAGAAGGGATCAGGCCTGGGAACACTGGCTGTCTTTGAAGCTCGTGGCCTGGAGAAATGCAATACTATTTCAGGGTTTCGTTTTAAAGAGGTTTCAAAGGAGAGCCTTGAAGGCTCAGAACGGCTTATTATGGCTTCTCCCCCAGCTGCTTCCCAGCATGGGGAGGCCCCAACTTCCGCATCTGTCCTGCACGTCATCCGCAGGCAGGTGACTGTTTGTAGTGAACACCTGGCTCATACGGGGGGCTGGTACCTCTCCTTGATTTTTTTCCTCCCAGGAAGCCTCCACAATCGGGGCCCGTCTCACACTGTCTGAAATTCCCTTCAGGGAGTCTGTCGCGGGGTGCTGTGACTTATGTTCAGGACAGCAGAAAAAAAAAAAGGCCAAGAAAATGCCTCTAGGGAAGCAGGGTGCTTATGATCTTTGACCCCAAGAGGGAAGGTGCTCTCTTTCTGGGGCCACCCACCGTTGGAGGACCTTCACCCCTCTGGACAAGAATAAGGGGAAGATTGAGGGGAGCAATCTAGGGGCCCCTCTACTAAGCCCCCTATACTTCCCCCGCAGCCTCCGTGACGGTGAGGAGGCCCCTGTCCCTCTCATTTGTCTTTGTGTGCTCACAGCTGAGAGAGTCCCAGATCCAGTAAGGAAGGCAGACTCTAGTAATGTGAGGAGAAAGGTTTTATGTACCAACACCAACAGGAAGACACACAAGGGTGAGGGAAGGGAGAGAAGCAAGCCTAACTCTCTGCAAGGGAGATCCTGTGGTTTGGAAAAGGCACAAGGCAAAAGGGGTGTGGAGCCGTGTGCACACCCCACAGACACGGACGGAGTCACCCCAGTAGCAGTTCTCCCAAGGGCAGTGTGGCTTAGACTGAAGGTGGCACTTGTCACTTGCACACCTCTCTAGATGTGACCCTCGGGGTGGCATCCTGACTTGGAGCAGTGGCACAGCCCTGTCCTCTCAAAGAGCCTCCTCTTCTCTACCTCCACGTCAAGTGATGAGGACATGGGCCAACAGCCACGTCTCTACCTCCAAGGTCGTGACCGGGCAGCTCTCTGCCTCTGGCCATGAGGCTCAGTCTGCCTTTTAGGACTCACTGAGAGGTGAACAGTTATTTCCTGCTTGTTCTTTTCCTTCTCTGCCAAGGGAAGACAGTGCCGGGAGAGGAAGTCCATTCACCAGGGCTTGGCTTTGCAAGGCCCTCTTGTGCCCCGGGTCCCCTGCAATCAGGGCGTCCACCCATTTCTGCCTCTGAGCCTGGAGAGGAAAGCGCTTCGGTGGCACGGCTCTATTTATAGCCGGGAAGCATTGTTTCTGTGGGAACACACCACTAATTTTCATGGCATCTGATGACTTATGTGCTGGCTTCACCCAGAGCGCAGGCGAAGTATCGACTCGCCTGCCGCGCTGGCCCTCTGGGCTTGTGGGCAGCAGCACTTCATGGGTCCGGACCCTCAGCGAAGCCAATGCCTCTCGGGAGGAAACTCTGGCCAACGCCAATCTTAAAACAAGATGTGCATCTCCACCTTCATATACATGACAGGAGAAACCCCTAATTCATGGGCTGCCAAGAGAAACTCCTTAAATGCTGTCAGCCAAATCTGAGGGCAACCACCTAAGGAGTTCTAGGACGTGAAGGCAGCAAGGCCGATAAACCAAACAAGAGGCAACAGAACGCAAGGCACAGTGGGACCAGGATTCCACAGAAAGAACCGCTCTATTTGGTAAACAGTTTGGTCCAGACACCCCGCATCCTGTTAAGATAGTCTCCTTATCAAGATACTTGTCTAGCTGCTGTTGCTAGAAGGATCTTTTCATCTTTATGATGTGTCACTAGCTCCTCGAACCTATTTCTGGAACGCTCTGTGAGCCAATTTAAGCTGCCTTCTCAGTTAACTCTGCACTCAAGAGTCAGTCATTTCTTCCACAGAGTCCCCGAGACCAGATGCTGTGACATGGCTCCAGCGAAACTGGGGGTGCACAGGGTGCAGAAGGGAAGTTCTCAACGATGTTAGGGGTTAAGTAACAGGTTCCAAAGGCAGGCCTGCAGCCAGCGGAGTGTCTACTGCACATGGCAGCCGGTGCTGGGCAGCAACTCCTGCAAACTGGAGGCTACTGCTTTTGTTAAGTAGGTCATGGTGCCATAGGCCCCACTGGGGGCACTGTCGTAAAAGTAGTGACAAATCCCAGTGGCTTGGTCTTGCTCCAGGTTGTCCAGGGTGCCCATGGCCATCTGCAGCAGGAAAGAGCAGAAGGACATGACTTGAGAAAGGGACTATGGGTGAGGATTCACCCAGGGCCGTTGAAAGTGGTGGTTTTTAGGGTAAAACCTATGGGGTGGCAGGCCTTGCCCCTTTCCATGAGCAAATGGCCAAGGTTTTAGCACTTCCTGTGACATTTTTCTTGACTGAGCCTCTTCTTTCCTACCAGATACAGGGTACACTTGCAGGAGACCTTTCCGCTGCATGGCACTCACCTGGTCCTGCAGGAACAGCTGGTTGGCCGCCTGCACGATCTGGTCCACATGGATGATGCCCCCTAGGCTGTTCGTCTCCGTGTCTGAGAGCAATGTCAGCACCAGGATTGCTTCCACCAGCAGCTGTCGGTACTCGGGCTGAGGCACACGGTTCAGCACCGACTCCACGTGGACAGCGAACTTGATCTCATGTGGGGTCATCTGCCAAAGGGACCAGTGTGGACAGACGGGAGTTAGGTGAGCACAGACACAGCCCTCACCAAGGGCTCAGCTCAATACCACCTCTTTCGTTGGGGGAGGGGGTGGTCCTTTTCAATTATACCAACAAGACTCCTAGGGGTTCGAGACACAGAGCTCTCCCCTGGGACCCGTGGTTCCATTTTCTCATCCAGCTCACTTGACTAGGATGTCACAGGGGCAAAGATGATCTATTTTGGTGGCATATAGTATGGTAAAAACAAGCATCTATCTGTTTGGAGAAGGATAATTAGGGGCAAACAAGTCAAGGAAAGCAGCTGTTTTCAGCAGACCAGAAGGGGTCTAGCCTGAGATATAATTATTCTTGTTGTGGCTTGACGGGGTCTGTGCTGTGGCTAAGAACTGCTGTCTCAGAGGGCAAGTAGAAACTGACCAACATGAAGAAGCTTGGCAAAATGTGAGGACCCCATGGCCTGCCTGTCTCAAGCCTGTGAAAGAGGACATCGAAGATGAAGGGCTTCCCCGTCGTACCTCTTGTGTCGTTGAGGCGGGGAGGACATAGCCATCAATGGAGAGGCCGTGGCACTGCAGGGGGAAAAAAAAACAGCTTTTCTGTCATATTCCAGAAGGTTGTACGTGCACATGTGTGTGCACATACGCACACCTCAAGCCAGCCGGCCCTGGAAACTTGGGCTGGAACATGCCAGACTGCCAGTTATTTTTAGGCAGCTTGTTCACACTGCCCACAGGCTGTGTTTTTGATAGAACAATTCTAGGGAAGCCAGCAGGCAGCTTTCAGATCGCACAGGAACAATGCCCTCAGGAGCTGCTGCGGCCTCTGTGGAGGCTCGCTTGCCTGGCACTGAACTTGGCAGCTGAGAGGCCCCCGTTCGGGCAATAATCAGGGGAGGGTTTCGCGGTTCCTGCTGGTGAATGATGCCCTGCGCCTTTGCTGGCATCTATTTTGAGGCGTCTATAATAAGCACGAAATCACATAGGAGTCAGGCACGTGCAGAGACGTGCACACGCACGCCCGGGGGTTGAACCACTGCAGTGGCTCAATGACACTGCCTCTTCATAATAAAAGCTCCCTGGGAGGGAGCCAGGAGCGGCTCGGGAAGCGTGTGGGACCCTGGGAAGAATGGGGGGATTTTCTAGCAATAGCTTGTGCGGTCTAATTAGTTTGGTACTAAATCAAGGCTCTGGCACCAGAGGGCTGAGGACAGAAAGGCACCTGCACCCCTTGGCTTTTGTGGCTACAAACTCCCCGAGAAGAGGCCGAGGACAGGAAGCGGAGGCTTCTGCAGGCTCAGCTTGGACATGGGGACCTGTGTGTGAGCCTGGTGTCACAGGACCCAGCGGGCAGCTCCAGGAAGGTAGGCTGTTTTGTCTTTGGGGGCTCCATCCCTTCCTCTTCTTACTGGGAAATGAGCTAAAATATCACTGAGGGGGCGGAAAACCAATCCTGCCCTGGTCTGCACAGCAGCCGCCAGCCAGGAAGAAGAGCTCTGATGCAGTCCCCATAAGACTTGGTGATGTCCCCGCTGGTGTCCTGGGCGACAGGCACGTGCACAGGTTCTGCAGCGTCCAATGCACCCAGCATCTGCTTAGAGTGAGCGCCGCTACTGCTGTCTGAGCAGCCCCCAGGCAGAGGGGAGTGGACAGTGCATCCAGCCAAGGCCGCCTCCAGTCTCTGCCTACCTCCTGACTTTTCTGTATTCCAAAACAGATCGTATTTGGTCCTACATAAGCTGGACCTTTCTCTTCAGTTGTGCCACAGGTCCCATGTCCACTCAGAATGCATGGAGCTGTCTGGAGTCATGACTGGGGACTATTGGCATCCTCTGATGGAAGCCAAAGGGGGCTTGGCATAATATGTGCACAAGACTGTCCTCCCAGAACACCAGGATTTGGGGGTACCACTGCACCTCACAAAGGGATTACCTTCCCTAGGAGCAAGCTCACCTTGTGGAGGATCTTCCACACCTTCTGGTAGAAGCCCACAGGGACTCTGTTAATGGCCCCATCCAGCCTGCGCCTGCGCAGCCACTGGCCCTGCTGCTCCCCCCAGCTGACGTGACAGCCTCCCGAGTCTGAGGAAGATGTGCCTGTGGGTGACGATGGGGTGCTGGACTTCTGGAAGACAAGACAGCACGCGGCCCTGACACTCCCCACAGTTGCACTGGCCCCCCCCCCAACCTGGATTCGGCCTGGCTCACTTCTAGAAAGTGGTGTCGTCTTTTCCTTCATATGTTAATGACATCTTCTTTCTGGGGACAACTCTTGGCCCCCAAGGTAACAGGCACCCACCCCAGCCTTCCCCCGCCTCCTGTCAGTCCTCATCTCAGCCAGTCCCTCGACCTTGCTCATCTGCAAGGAGCCATATGAGGCCCTTGGACAGAGTGGCCTGTGAGTACTCCCGGGGTGTGATGTGTAAACCTTGGGAACTATACTGTCTAGGGGTGAGGGCTCCAGAAGGGCCTCAGCCAAGAGCCTGCTGCTCAAAACCTGGCTGCATGATCTGTGGAGCCCCTCCATCAAGCAGGAGAGATGCCCTCTTCCCAGAGAGACCCCAGCCCACTGCTGTAGTCCAACAGAGAAAGGACAGTCACCTCCCCATAGGGTGAGTGCCACAGAGATGAGAGGGCACAACTACAGAGCAGGGACAGGTGGGGCCTGGGGCTAAAGACAACAGTAAGGACTCTGGCTCGGCCTTCTGTGCAGGGGCCTCACATGCAGGCCCAGGCCACTTTCTCCTGCCTTAGACTGAGAACAAGGGCATCATCCTGCATATGCTCCTTACAGCCAAGCTCCCAGATCGCCAGGGCTGGGGCAAACCCCTTTCCAGTGAGACATCCCCTTGGGATTCTAAATGCACACCATCCCATTTGCAGGTTGGAAAAGGGAGCCCCGACATAAACACAGTCCAGGAGGCACCGCCTCGCGGCTCTTGGTTGCTCTTCCTTAGGTCTTAGTTTGGAAAGGCAGGCAGGCAGGCTGGATTACTCCACCGACCTCATTATTGCCATTTCAATGCGGCAACGACTAGCTCCACATCCAAACCATTAGAGTTGTGCTGCGCTCTTCACCCCTCACAGCCCTCTCATCCTCTCCAGTTTGAGGGGGGAGAACCTGACTCGCTTGTGCTCTCCCCGACCCAGGACCCAACCAGGAAGGCCATGCACCAAGCAGCAAGGGACATCCTTCACCACCGTGACTCCAGAGAAGGCACTGGAAGCAGGGCCCAAGATTCTGGACTCTTCCAGCAGTTGCTGAGGAGCAGAGGCTGGACTCCAAATGGAAAACAAAGCTAAATTCAAGGCTCTCAAAATTCCAGCTTGGGGAGGCTGTTGGCATCACACCACTTGCCCCCTGCTCAAATCACAGGAGGTCAAGGACAAGACGAGGCAGGAGAAAGAAGAAAGCAATAAGACAACACCAAGGACAAGGAGGCAGGATCTTGGCGCACGGTTTACCGTTGACTTGGAGGGATGCGCGGTGCTCGCCATGACCTGGCTCACGGAAAAGAACTACGAGAGAGAAAGAATGGACTCAATTAGGTGTGAGGACACCAAGAGCGTGGCGGGAGGAGAAGCACCCAAATATCCCAGGAGCCAGAGGGGAAGAGCCCCCACAGCAGATTCTGCTGCACAAACGGCCCATCCCAGAGGACACCCAGGAGCTAACACTATAGAGAACTTGGCAAATGGTCAAGCGAGGGCATAGTTTTCCACAGATGTCCTGAGGAATAGTAACCTCTTCTAAAAATCTACAAAGACCACGCCAAGGACTGGCCTTCATTTGTTAAATGAATGGCTACGCTCAGGCTGATGACCTTCGGCCAAACGATTCCCACCCCTCAGCACGCAGAGGGCAGCCTGCACAAGCCTATCAGCAGGGTTTCTGAAAAGCTGAAGGGAAATGAAAAACGCTATGGCACCAATTAATCTGGAGCTGGTAACAATCGCTTTCCTCGCAGCACAAGGTCTAACACAGTTTCCTGGCTGGCCGAGTCTAAATCCATCACAGGCTGGGGGGGCGGTGGGGAGTCTCTATCCCCAACCTGTGCGCACGCAGCTCTGAAATGGAGGGGGAGGACTCAGTGGCTGGTAGAGGGACAGGATCTGAAAGCGGGCTCCTGACTTGGGACGTGAAGCAACTGGAACAATCAAGTACATCACACCCCCAGCAATGCCAGGATGTGATAGGACCCATTTTCGCTACATCTCATCCCACAGTGTGGGAGGGCAGAAGGCGGGGGTCACGGGGTGACATAAAAGAACAGGTTCCTATCTCTTTCCTTCCAGATTGACATCTCAAGTGATCAGGGAATCAACTCTGACCCGCGGCAAACCCGTGAGAGAAGTGCCCCAAAGGACTGTCTAGGCTGTAATGACTAGACGACCATGTTTGTTCCCCTGGGGAGTTTGAACTGGCACCCTTTCAGCAGCCACGCAGGGCCCCGTAAGAGGAAAGGTTAGCAGCATTCTTTCTGCTGAAGTAATCAACAGCCACTTTTCCTTTCTCTTTGGGCAGATTTACTGGAGGTTCAAGTTCACCAGAGGCATGTCTGAAGGCAGGCCAGGTGAGTTACTAAAACGTCAGCTGGGATGCACGTGGGGTCACCCGTACCTGATGCAGGCTCAGGGGCAACTGGCTAGTTTTCTGTTTTTCTCTGCGCAGCCAGCCACCCTGAACCAACTCAGGACCATCTTTTCTACAAGTATCTCACAAACCAGAGTTCCATGCTGTTTTTAAGGGGTGGGGGGCACCATCATTTCTCTCTGCTTTCGAGTCTGGCTCCCTGTCTCCAGAGGCCACCGGTCCTAGCGCCTCCCACACTCAGGCCAGAAAGAATGTGAAAGGCCACCCAAAAGACCAGACATGGCAAAAAGGATTCACCTGTTCGTCAGCACTAAACCGCCGAGTCATCTGCAAGAAAGAAGGCACCCGGGAGTCAGCACAGGGCAGCTCCGCGCCCGCTGTGCCCTCCAGAGCCTGGCGCACCCACTCTAGAGGGGCATGATTTGCTTTTGAAATAGGAAAGAAAATCGGACTGTATTCCTCACTGCAAATTATGGCCAAAAAGGGGGAAGGCGTTCGCTTGACACTGTCCCAGCCCTTGGCTTAGTGCCTGGACCGTGAGAGCTGAGCAGCAACTCTAGGGAATGACTAAGGCCCCTGTGAGGGTGGGGTGGTGGCGCAGGCAAGCAGCTCTGGGAGACCTGGCGGGGTCCAAGGTCCTGAGTGCCCTGGGCTTCTGTCCTGCCGAGGGGAGCGCTCCCCGAGCCACTGCCACGATCTTACCTGCTTCATCTCGCTCCTCAGCTTGCTGATGCCACTCCTCTCTGTTTTGGTGACTCCCGTGTGTCCCACCTCGTGGATGGAGATGGCAGGGCTTGATGTGACAGAGTGGATAGGTCGCACTGGAGGGGGAAACATACATTCTTAGAAATGATAGTTCCCATCCTCATGGACAAAATGCCCCCAATGATGGGCTGCTTCTATTCCTGTCTCTCCCATCAGTGATCAGCTCCCTCGGAGGGGGCCCCATTGGCCCAGTAAACTAACGGGGCCTGCGCCACAGCCCAGGTCAGCCAGGCCTTGGAGACACAGAGGAGGAGCACACATCACTCATGGGACATGCAACTGACACGGTTGTTGTGTAGTGTCGAGTCGGGAATGACTCATCTCTGACCTTCCAGCGGGTTATCAGCGGCTGCAAATCACACGGGAGGAGACTGCACATCTTCTCCGTGGATTCTAACAGCCTGCCTTTGTGGTTGGCAGCACAACTCCTTACACGAGGCCCCCAGAGCTCCGTGCCGCGAGCACTAGTGGTTAGCACAAGGTGGGCCTTGGGCACCGTGCACTTGGAAGAGCTCTCCCATGGAGTCAGTGACAACAGCAACTTGAAGGGCTACCAAGGAACCTTCAGGGCCAGTGGGTTTATGTCACCAAGAAAGGAATGACTCAGAAAAGGAGGGTGACAATACTTGCCCACTTGGATGTCATCAGTTCTCGCACTGGACATGGTGTATTGTTCACTCTGAACGTTCTCAACAGAACACACATTGCCCAACAGTGAAAATAGGAAAAAATGCTGCTAGTGGACATAAAAGCTGTTACTAGTTGGATATGCTCCGTAAAAAGAATTCTCTCCACATGAACCTTCCTTGTAGGAAATGGCGACAATCCAAGACCAGAGCTGACGCCTATGGACATTTTAGCGGTCACCTGTCCAGGTTTGTTACTTATGACCAAGATAACATGTTTTTGAGAGACTGTGAATATTCCCCCCTATAATCTGCCATGACATTAAACAGTCTATCCCCTCATGTTTTATGATCTCTTATCATCTGATTTCCGGAGCAGCCAGTAGAATACATGATTTTTTCTTTCTCTAAAGGGTTTATTAAGATTAAAGTGTAGGGCTCATTGCTAACCCTGCTGGAATCTGTCCCTAAGTGTGTGTAGCCCGAGGCAAGCCAGCTGTCCCCTGAAAGTGCTAAAACTGCTAAGTACTCAACCAACCCATGGAAAGAATCAGTGCAAAGGACTAATGTACATTTCCGTCTCCACGACCCTGAAGCCAGATAAATTAGACAGTGCCCAGCCACCACTGCTGAGCCCTAGAAAGGGGTCACAACAGAATGGTCTGAATAGAGTTGGAGAAAAATGTACAACAAAATATCAGTGGAAAAGAAACCAAAACAAACTCATGAGCAAGACTCTAGTTCTTAATCACCCCTCAATCGTGGAACTGAAATCACTTGATCCAAATCAATGTCCACCAAACAACTGCCAGGCCTCTGTGATCGAGACCACCAGGGAGGAATGTACCTCTCAGAACAATCAGCCACAGGAGACAAAGCCCAGAAGACAAGGAGGATGGATGGAAAGAGAAACACTGGGAGAAGTGGGATAGTGCTATTACATCATGCCAACTATAATCTATGTCATAAAACAAATGTGTATGAACTGTTGAATGAAAAACTTGCTCACACTGCTTGTGAGCCACTTTCACCCAGATCACAAGAAAGGAAAATCTGCTGTGTGCTCACTGAGGGGGTTTGCAACTTGGGTGCCTGTGGCCACTGGCTGGGCAATGTGGGGTCACCTGGGCCAGAAGCTGTGGGATTGTGGTGAGTGAGGTGCCCCTGACCAGCAGCCCTAGCAGAAGGAAGTGTGGGGGTGGGAAGTGGAGACAGCAGATGGGGGCTGAGCTTGTTGGAAGGCCCCTGGGCTGGATAGGGCGGCTGAGAGCCGAGGGAGTGGCAATTACCAGGGGCAGGAGGCTGACCCACTCAGCAAGGCCACCCTCCCCTCACCTGGAAGGCTGCTCCAGCTTCGGTGCCCTCCTATTACCAGCCTACTTGGAAGGGCTGCTCCCACCAGGCCCATCTGCTGAGACCCCCCCCCCCCAAGCCAAGGGCCCTGTTTACAGGTTCCTTCCCCCGGCAGCAACCCCTGGACCATTGAAGCTTTGAGAGGAGGGACACTGGCAGGGGACTGAGGCCTCTGGAACACAGCAGTGAAGGGACCGCTGAGAGGACAGCGGGGTCGGGGATCCTCTACGAGGATGCGGCTTTGGTTGGCAGGCCCGTGAGGAACTACTTCTCTCCCACATCTCAAGACTTAATAAAATTTCTAAGCCTATTTGCGCTGGCCAATTGACAAAAATTGAACAATTACAAATGACAATTAACAAATGATGTTCTATTTCAAAAGACATGTTTACGGCTTCCGAGTGACACTGCTCTCCTCTCCTAGCTTCATGAGCATCGACAGCTTCCCATTAATAGCAATTTCCAGCAATTCTCTACGTCCAACCATGCAAATGGTGCGACGGTAGGCAGAGCACACTCAGTATTTATCTGGGATCTTTACACTTCAAGCCTGGTAACTTCAACGTCACTGGGAATGGCTTTTGGACAAGGAGCCTGGGTGGCTCCTTCGTGATAGGGAAAAGCCACAGAAGCATCTGAGGGCTCGAGGCAGCCTTTGCCACCTGGCACACATGTGGGGAGAAATACAAAGTATCCAATGTACTTATTACATGAAAAGAATGACAGCCCTCAGCTCATCTCCTGGGTTGATGAAATAAATTAAAAAATGTGTCTGTAAATAATTTCACTTTATTCTGAGGAGAAAAAAAAATAATTGCTTCAATTATAATTAGGGAGCACTGGAGAACAGAATCCCGCCAAGACTGGGGCAATTAAGTCTCCGAGCAGAGCAAACAAGGCTCTGGTGCCTGCAGCGCACAGGGCGGGGCAGGCGAGAATGCCCTTGGCAGGTGGCGCTGCGAGGTTCATCTCCAGGCCTGGTTAGGGCAGCAGGTTTGGGCAGCACCTTCTGGAAGTGCTAACTGCAACGGAGCCCATTCCTCCTTGCCTCTCCTTCCATCTGTCTAGAAGCCTGAGGGGTAGAGGTGTGAATGCCATGCCCGTCTAGAACTGCACTGGAAATGTCCTCCAGGCAAACCTCTGAGGGTGCCACGTTTACAGCCCGGGGCTCTGTGGAGCTTGGGAAAGCGCCCGAACCAGTGGCTGCTGCGGACTTGATTCTAACTCACGATGTCCCCACATGTGTGCCAGAGAGGAAGTGGACCCCACAGTGTTTGCTGTGGCAGATTTTTCAGAAGTAAATTGCCAGGCTTTTCTTCTGAGGTGCCTCTGGGTAGACCCAAACCACCTCCTTTTTGAAAAGCATCACCCCAGTACTCCCTTGGAGCCACACTGCTGTGGGTGGTTGCTGAGAAGATCCCAACTCATGGTGACTGGGCCTGTGACCTTTCTGAGCCGATCACCAGGCGGTTCCTCTGCAGCACCCCTGGATGGTTCGAATCACCAAACTTAGCTGAAGAGCCTAACCATTGCATCCCACAGTAACTCTGTTAATATTACAGTCATAAATTTAGTCCCAAGCCTTCATTCTAGTTTGTTTACAAATGAGGTAGCCTGGTAAGATGATGGGCAGGGTGAGTGGGAAATCTCGGATCTGCAACCTCCCCTCTGCCCCTCACAGTGAAAATGGTTATTTACTTACCGCTTCTTTCAACACCGAACTCTTTCCCACTGAGAATATGGTGCAGCAGACTTTTCATATCAAAAGGGCTGAGGTTCATCAAACTTTCAGAAGCTTCTTCTCCTAAAAGCCAACACATAAGTGTCCCACAAGCCAGTGAAGCCAGGGTGGAGGATGGGGGTGCGGTGGCACATGCTGTGCATGCTCTTGTGGGTCTAAATCCTGCCTAATGTTTAGACACGCACTTATAGATCTAATGCTGGGGTGATCTTGCGATGGGTATATAGATTTAAGCTAACAAGGCCTCATCTGACTGACACACAATGACAAGGAAACACTGGCAGGTGAGGGCGTGGGGGTCGGGCAGGACAGAGGGTGCAGTGTGACTGTCGGGGCTCTGAGGAAAAACATCGCAGCCTCGATCCTCCTGACTTCAGTAGGTAAAGCCCCGCACTGGGGGCCTGGGCCAGAGAGGCACTGGAATGGACAAACCTGGTCCAGGCTTAGCACACTGGAACTTTGCAGCATGCCCTCCCCAAGCGGCCACATGTAGGTAAGGAGGTGAGCTCTGGGGGTGGGTTGGTGGGGCAAGTGCAGAAGCTGCCAGTCAGCAGCAGCCCCCTTGTCTCCCTAAACCGAGAAGCGAGCGTCGGTCCCCGAGCTCACCTGAGCAGTTGAGGCTCCGCGCCAGCTCCGTAGCCATCACCTGGATGATGAGTCCAATCCGCAGTCGGAGCATCTCCGCGAAGAGGCTGGGCTGGGCCCGGACATACATGGCCAAGTAGACTATGATTTCCTGGTGCAGACAGAGTGGGCCAGGGTCAGACACGAGAAGAGGGGCTGGGGTGGCAGGCAGGCCCCAGGGCAAGCGCACAGTCCCAACCTGGGTGAGGACAGCGATGCTGATGTCCTGCCCGCTGGCCTCGTAGATGAGTCTGGTGAGCTCCTCTGGGGGGAGGGGCCTAGAAGGGGGTGGAAGGTCACAGACTCATAGCTGCCCAGGGGCAGGGTCTCCTCACCCCCACAGAAGAGACTGTCAGGTAAGAAGGCGCTAACTGAGGGCAACAAATCCTGGTGCCCCCTCATTCCCTTCTGAGCCCCAGGAACTCACGCAGAGATGATCTTCTCACGGGGCTCAGGGGGCAGGCCCACGGTGAGCTGCTTCTGGTGCGACAGCAGGTCCGTGCAGGCCTAAAGGTGTGGGAGAAGCCACAGGATTCACTGCAGACGTATTCGAACCCTTCACACTCAGAGCCCAGGCTGAGCAGTCTGGGGCAGGGCCAGGCCCTGGGGATCTGTATGTCTCCTCAGTGGGGGATCTAGGGGGTATTCGATGCTCACTCACTGACAACACACTGACCTGACTCTTGACCAGGCTGGCTGGGCCACCGGAGACACTGCTGGGAAGGGCTTACACCACACGGCAGGCCCGAAATGCTAGCACCCCTACGTTAGGCACACAGCAAATGCCGCCACTCCACTCTACCCCGAACACCACTTGTACAGGGCCCGGGTGGGAAGGACTGAGTGTCAGCACGCCGGATGTGCGGAAATGTGCTCTATCAGAGGACTGACTGCAGGACACTAACACTGACCGCAGAACACGAGCACCTGCGCGCCGTGTCTAGTAAGCCATTTCTTGTGGCTATTAGGGGCCAGTGCCTCTCTCCTGAGGGCGGTGAGAGGTGCTTCATCTATGTGTGACACTGGTTTCCTTAACCAACTGTGGGCGCCTGTCCCTTGCTTCTGTGACAGGAAGACTGGATGTGGCGGAGGGCATGGGGCTAATGGGAGGACAGAGACCAGCCCAGCATGATGGCACTGACCTCCGCCAGCACCTCCACTTTCTTCCTAAGCAGGCCAGAGATGTAGCGGATTAGGCCCCACTCCTGGTTCAAGCCAGCTTTCCCGTACAGTTCGCTGAGGAGGACGTGAACGGTGACGCCATGCTGCCCCGAGAGGTTTGTGTCCCAGGCAGGGCCCCTGTCAAGAGGTGGAAAGCCCAGAAAGATGACACTCAGAGTTGCAAGGCCGGATTGTGGCAGCAGCGCCAAGCTGGGAAGGGAGGGAGACTGCTGAGGGCGGCTCATGGTCAGGAGAAGCGGAGGTCTCGGCTCGGTGGCCCCACGTATATATGAGGAAAACGACTAGTTGGGGAACCACATGTTCCTGGGAGGCTGAGAAGGGCAGGGACGTCACATCTTCCGTGTCACCTCCACGTCACTGGGGGTGAACAGAGGCACGGCCCAGGCTTGCTGGAAGGCCAAGAAGGCCCGGGGAGAAACTAAGGAGGGTGGAGAGAGCCCAAGCTAGTGGAGACCGTCGACTTACTTGACTACATAAAGAATATACAGGATGTCTGCTTGGTCCTGGAGGTTGGAACAATCTTTCAGCTGCTCAATCAGCTTCATGCAGTCCACATCACCATGGTCATCTTGGGGCCACTGGAAAGGACTTTCAGGAGGCTGTTGGTACAGAAGCCCAAAAGAAGGCTTTTCAGAAGACATGGAGGGGAACACCCACCATCCCCGGCCTGTGGCCATGCCGGGCTCCAGTGTTATCTTCTGCACCTATTTACATGCTTTGCGTCTTCTCCTCAGGGAGCTCTGGTGGCCCAGTGCTAAGAAGCTGCCCCACTATGCCAAAGGCTGCGCTGGAGGAGGACGGGCAGTGTCCTTCAATGTGATCTACAGCCTCTGAGAACCCGCTGGAGGCTCAGCTAGGACTCAGAACACACAACCACCACTGTAACAATACTCTTCTCAGTGTGCCAGCACCTCAGCCAAGGTCTCCACGAGGCAGGACTCAACAGGCTTGGCTTTTATTTATGCGAAGCTCCAAACCAGGCAAAACTAACGTGCGGGCTGAGGGGCTTGTGTGCCGATTGACAGCTGGGGTACTGGGGGAGGTGGAGGTTGGGGATGTGAAGAGCTGTGGTGGGTGGCCATGCACAGAGCTAGACCCCTCTGCTTTATTCTCTGCCCACGGGCCCCTCAAATGTATGCAGGTGTCAAAACATCTAGAATCGAGCTCAGGTTGAAGCACTCTCCAACAGAAATGGGACCTTTCTGTTCATGTAAGATAGAATCGGAGAGGCTTCTGGAGAAAAGAACAAAATCTGGGGAACACCTTGGGGTCTTCCTAGGGAATTGTTTAACTATTCCCCCACGCCCTCACATATTAAGAAAGTTTTAGAATAAAGAACCCCACAGCCTGCTCTCTGTGTGTGTGTGTATGTGTCAACCTCGGGCTGGTCAGCTCAGATAGGGTTGGGCTAGGTACGGAGTTAAGTTTATTTCCTCTTCTGCTACTCAAGTTCTGATAATATGTACGTCTGCAGCCTTTTCCTAGTCACAAAATAAAAATGTTGGTATCAAATTAAATGCACACACTACAGTGTGGCGCTCTGGTGCCCTGGTGGTAGGAACCTGCATTGCAATCCCAAAGGCATCAGAGCAGGATGGGCAGTGCCTCCTGTACCATTAAAGGGCTTCTGAAAACCCTATGGGTCGGTTCCAACTCAACAGCACACTACCACCACCACCGTGCAAATCAGATTCCAGAAGACAAAGTGACTGAGCTCCTGATTCTAAAAGTCCTCCTGTGTTCATGTCACTGCCATCAACTTGGTTCCAAGGCTGGAAAACTTAATGGGAAGAGACTGGCCAGCTTCTCCCTGAGGATCTGACCCACCAGACACACACAGCCTCGCTTTAAAGCTCCTCCTAGAAGTCCTAGATATCAAAAAGTACGCTTCTTTCTTTTGAGCCTATTTAAAACAATTCATGAGACCCAAAGCACCACTGTAGCACATTTTACATCCCTGAGCTTGTCAAATGCTTCACCTTTTGGAGAAGTGGCTGCGGAGAATCAACCAGATTCAGCGACTTCCGGTGGGTACTCAGGACACTGTTGGGCAATGCCATGGAACCAACTGGAAAACAAGAATCCAGAGATAGTTTCATTAAAATACACCTAAAACCAAGGGGGAGGAAGAGAGAGAGCACTTCTGAGGAGTGAGTGTGGCATAAGCCATAGAAGAGCTGAGGTACAGAAGACAGGAGAGTCAACTCGGGAGACAAGCAAAGGAACTCTCTAGAATGATGAAAAGGAAGACCTCAAAGTAAAAAGCAATGCACCCCAAGCAAGGTCAGAAGACACCACACCATGAATTCAAAACAAGCATGCTGAAAGGCTATCGCCACCACACCCTATTCCATTGTACTCTTTTTAATTTATTGAAAGTATACTAAAATGTGGTCTACCAAAACAAAGGAATAAACTGAGAATGCGGAACACAAGTGATTCTGGAAACAGGTAATCAAACTAAGATATCAGCCAAAGAAATTCCAAGATGACAGTAAGGGGGTCACAGGTGGCAGGTATGGTGGCAGGTCTAGTGTGTAATCCACCTAGAGGGGGACTCATGGGTGCTGAGAAAGACAGTGGACCCCAGACACTTGCAGATATGCTTGAACTTAATACGGAAATGTATATGGCAAGACCACTGGAAGGTGTGGAGAGAAAGCAAAGCAGAAAGACAAGGCAACTGCTAACTTTGGAAAGACAAAAAGTCAGATGGCAGTATGTTATAATACTCAGTTGTATGTAATATGTGCATATAAGTTATCAAGGTGAAGACTAAGTTATCTAAACTTTTTTGTTAATAATATTTTTATTTTATAGTGCTTTACTTCCAAAGTTTGTATACATTGTTTTTCACGCCAGATCTTTCTCATTTCCTTTACCCCCTCCTTCCCTCCACCCTGTTTATCTAAATCTTCAATATAACCACACTGGTAGGGCAGGGAAAGGAAAGGGAGGAGTGATGATGTAAGATCTTGAAATCCTCATTAACACAACAGGAAGTCAAGAGATAACAAAATAAAACTGATGGATCACAAGACGACTGTATAAACACATTATTTTAGAAAAAAACAATGGAGCTATGTAAATGCCAGAAGAAATAGCTGGAAGAGCTGAAAGCGAAAGTGGCTGCTGCCAAGGCAGCGGCCTGGGGGCGTTGGAAGGGGTGAGGCAGGAAACATCTATGTTTTATTACCAATTAGGATTCTTTTATGTCTGTGTGTTAGTTTGACAAGAGAAATTAAGTTAATAGGCAAAAAAAGTTACTAACGTACACGGAATTTCCAAACCCTTTGCCTTTGCCATGACGGAAAGTATATCCCGAGTAGAGTGGACGGCACTGAAAACATGGCACTCTTCTGTCTTCTTACAAAGAGGCGGCAGGTAGCACTTCAGAGATGTGCTCTGCAGCAGGTGGTTGATATACTGGTCAAGGTCATCCTGGCTGTCTGTAGATGGACAGGCAAGAAAAAGAGGCAAAGAAAACAAGCTGCAGCACCATTCCCAACGCAGAGGTGTGCCTTTGCATGGCCATATGCTACGTGGGCAATGCCAGTTAGGACCCCGCTGACCTTGAGACGCTGGCACAGCCCTTCCAGCCCCAACAACCTAACAGTGATTCACAGAGACAGTGTGTGTGCTTAAAATCGTCCTGCTTGGGAAAATTTTATCCCCAGAAAAGACAAGTCAGGGTAGTGTTTCCATCACATTATCCCAGCAGCCACTGCATAGTCTCTTTGTTCTAATGCGTCATGAGTGAGCTTAGCATGATGGGTCCTCCATCCCTAGTTCCACCTACCATCTGAAAGTCAAAATGGATCACTTGAAGCCATGAGGTGACTCAGTTTGGGTAGAGAGGTTCTAAGTACAGGGCCACAGAACACATACCCCATCAAGCCTAAGTTATGCTACTACTCCTTTTGAAACTCTAAGCACTGCATTTCTGCCTTCAGGGATTTCTGGTGAAGAGCCCTAGTTCCTAAAACCCCTTGTTCTTCCATGTGTAATAAAGTCCCACTTTTGAGGGTGTCAGGCACAGTTTAGGTTTTAGAATTGGCATCTCTCTTCATTCTCGTTCCTTCGGGTTTCAGAAACGTCTTTTTGGTTGTTGGAATTGTCTGTGCTTGAGCCTACTGGCAATTTCATCACAACATCAGGCTTCACTCACTGACCAATGCATGCGCAGACACCTCCCTCCCCATACCTCTTCTACAGGTGTCTTCTAAAAACCCTCCCATGTCAGCGTCACTGTCGGGACTGGTGGTTCCTTCGCTGATGTCATCAAACAACTTCTCCTCACTGTCGGGATCCAGGAAGGTCAGGTACGTGTAGAATGAGGTGGTGAGAAAATCCGAAAGGAACCCCAACTTCACTCTGCCAAGAGGACAGGGTGGTAGTAATGCTGATGGAGTGTGGACCCACTTCCGCAATGAGTCAGCAAGAGACTTAACCACCAGGTGGCACTTCTACCAGAATCAATAAATGTGTAACTCCACAGAGCATTCCATTTAAGTAGTCAGTTAAGAAATGAAAATTCAAGGCAAAGTATGAAGTGGAAGCAGATAGCATATTAAAGGCCAAAAGGAAACACTAATTTCTTCCTCTCAAGCCAAACTCAAACACAAGAGCTATTTCACATTGAACCTAAGGCTTGAGAGAACGTACTGAGCAAACCACTTTTAACCAAAACCAACTCTTGAAGTTCACCCTAAAGCAAGGGGATCCAAATAAAACCGTACGTGAATTTTTCCTGGGCACACTTGTGATCTGGCTGATACATTTCTGCCACCTGCTTCAGTCACGCAGGGCCAGGGGATCACAGTGAGAGAGAGGCTTCCCAGAACCCAATGGCTCTAGAGAGGGATGGGATGGGCAAGCCTGTCACCCGTGTGGTTCTACTGTACAAGGCCACGCAGAGCTCAGCTGACACAAGGAGGCAGGGGCTGGCCGTGTGGCTCTGAGCGGTGGGCTATGCAGCCCCGCCCCAGGGCTGGGTGCCTCAGCACGCCACCTGCAGGAGGCAAGGTACTTGGGTGCTTCGTCAGCTAGGATCCTTCCTGCTGGCCAGCCTGTGGCTGTGAATTTGTTCAAACAGGTGAGGAAAATGTGTCAGGACTAAACTCAAACATGCAGTACAAATCTGTCAGAGATGCTGAAGCTTCAGAGGGCAAACTGATTGCTTCGAGAAAGGCAGTCAGCAGGAAGGGAGAGCTTAGTCTGAAGGGGTAAAAACCTTCCAACAGGCCATGGGGCTGGTCAAATGACAGTCGTCTTAGACTTTGTGGGGTGTGGCAGGGAAACAGCCACGGGAAGGTCCTTTCTGATCCAGTCAGTGAGAAGCGACTGGGTTATAAGGCTCTAGAGAACACCATGGTGGAAGAGCAATCATTTCACAGCACTTCAGATTGCAAACCTCCCCACCGCCACCCATGTGGACCTCCAGGGAGAGCCCAGAATGGTGTGGGAGCCCAGTTTTTTAAAAAAAATCCTGAAGCAGAGTAAGAGCTAAAATGAGATGTTCCTCAAGTTATCTAGAACTAAGCAGATTTTGTCCCAAGTTCTGTGACCATCTGTTTCTCTAGAAGCTCCCGATTGCCAGCAGCTTTCTCCAGCCCGGCCAGTACTGATGGCTGCTGTGGGTGCCCCTGCTCTGCACAGTTCCTTGTCCAGGAAATGGGAAGAGAGCCCACCTCACAAAGGGGGGAGTCAGCATGAGCACACAGAGAGCAGGAAGCGTGCTGTGAGCACTCAGTGAACGGCATCCAACACAATTTTCACAATGAGGAGATAAAGGGGAGAGGGGAAAACAGACCGTAAAAAGGTTCAGTAAGTTCTCCTGGTCAGGCTGAGTGCGAGATGGCTGACTGGATGGAGACTGTCACCATGGAGCCCGCCGTTAAACAGCCCCAGAGGGGCCAGCAGAAGCCTGACACGCGGGCTACTTGTTGCCCACAGCAAGCCCTCAACACTTTGCGAGACGCTGCGGGTGCCACATGAGTGGCTGGGTCACATCAATTTCAACTTCCTTCTCACCCTAAAATTCCATGCTTCAATGTGCAAACAGTCACTCTGACAAATGCAACAGTCGATGTTCAGTGTGTCTTTAAAAAAATCACAAGTTACCTCGCTCCTCCAAAGTAGCCATCTTCTAGTTTTCTGATCGTAGAAAGAACAGCAGGGTGAATGTCTGAGCCGTCATTTGCTAAGGGACGTTAAAAAAAGAGAGAGAGAGAGAGAGACTGAGAGACAGAGAGATGGACAGATAAGGTGATTTAATCCCAGAGCACAATTCTGGGCATGTGTGGAAAGGTTTTCTTCAATGGGACTAAACTCAAATACTTATAGCAGAGATGATTCCTGACAGAAGACATCCAATGACTAGGGATTGCCCCCTGGCACCTAGCTCCTTTCCATGGCAGCTATCTGAAGTATTTAGGAAAGGGCCCAACCCCACATCAGAGAGGGTGAGTGAGCGTTACTTAGCATCGTGTGGGTGATGGGGAAGGTGAGTGTGGGTCGGCCCGTCATCCGCCAGCAGGTGCACAGGTGGGCCAGCTCGATACGTAGCATCTCTACGATCATCTCGTTGTCCAGGGCCAGGTAGAAATGATGCTGGTCAGTGAACTGAAAGTCAAAACAGGCCAGGTAAAAGCACCTGCCATCTATCCTGTAACATCTCGAGCTGTTGCTCGTGACAGCACTAAGCCTTCTGTTTTGTGGCCCAGGAAAGGCTTGGTCCCAGCTTTGGTCCATCTGATCAGGCGCTGCTTGCCAAGGAGCACTGCTTCGTTGGTGCAGAAGGGAAGGCACGTGCCTAGCGTTATTTCCAGCTCCTTCCCCAAGACTGCTCTCACTGAAAGCAAATCAATAGCTCCTTAATTGCTCCCCGTCCTGGGCTGCCAGCTTCAGCACTGAGCTGAGCAGAGGGGGCTAGTGGCTGCGAGTGGGTGTGCCTGGACTCTGTTTACCTGGTGGGTGACCCTGCTAATAAGCGAGAAAGGAACTGTTGCCTGATATTGGTGACAATCAAATTGTCCTCCTGGCCTCAGAACCAGTCCATGCTCGGCTCTGGACTGATTTTCACTGACAGGAGAAAGAACTCACAAGCTCTTGGTGAGCAAGCAGAATAAAATAAGATGCAAAAAAGCTAAGGCTTCAGCCTGAGACAGTGTGGCTGAGCGAGTGCCCAGGTAGACAGGGGCACAATCCATGTGGACAAAGCTGTCTTTCAATCAGCTCAGATGGATGGGAAATATGGACGAAGGCACCCCTGCAGGTCTTTCCAGAGAACTTTCTTTGGAAACAAAAACATGGAACACGATGTCCGTGATCAGAAACCTAATTGAGAATAGTCAGTATCTGGCTTGGGTCTGAAAATCAGGCTGATTGAATATCACACAGAGAGCAGGTGATCAAGAGCATCGAGTGACATGTCACTAGCAAATCTGTAAAACTGGGTGTCAGTTGTACTCATGACTAGAAGTGATGCCCTCTCGGTACAAGCTAATGAGCATTTATTGAGCATCGACTGTAAGCAAAAAGAAAAAACAAAAGGAGTAGGAACTGGGTGCCATCTTCCATGTCTATGCAAACATCAAGGAGAAATGTCCGCCAGACAGAAGAGAGCACTGACATCAATGCTTGTTGGTTTCCCCCGGCCTGCTCTGCTCACCTGAGGGGTGAAAGTGAAGATCTGGTTCCTAATCACGTAGAGCTTAGATGTACCAAGGATGCCAATGTGTCGATAGGGTCGCCCGCTCAATTTCATATTCTTGTTGCGTCCTATTTGAAAATCAAAAAGAGCGACTGGAATTAGCGAGTCAACATGGTAAGAATGTATCTAGATGGCTGAGGGCAGGGGGTGATCAATCTGCTGTCAGATGATCCACTCTGCAGTTGAGTGTGTCTAATAGCATTGTTGCTGTTGTTAAGTCCACTCAAGTTGGAATCAACTCATAGCTAACACTCCAGTGGGTTTTCAGAGGCAGTAAGTCACACAGGAGACGACTGCCCATCTTTCTCCTGCAGAGCAGCTGGTGGATTAGAACTACGTGCCTTCTTCAAGCTGGAAGCACAAGTCCTTGATCCTAGGCCACCAAAGCAAGCTTGTAATACTGCTGTTGTTATTGTTAGGTGCCATCGAGTATAACTCATAGCAACTCAATGGACAGCCATCCTGAAACCTGCCTTATTTATCCTGTGCCATCGTCATCTTTGATGCACCCCCTTTAAAGGGAGATAAGGCTGAAGATAAGTAAACACATCTCACGTCCTTCTTTCCATGCACACATAGGAATAGAACCTGGTCCAACACTCCATGGAATAAAACCAGTAAAAGGCCTTTATATTCATTCTTCAACGAGATGGAAAAGGTAATTTCCAATTTTATCGGGACTAGAAAAAGACCCCGAAAAAGCAAAACACTACTGAAAAAGAGAAAAAAAGGTAGGAGGCATCTCACTCCCTGATCTCAAGTCCTACTATACAGCTGTAGTGGTCAAGACAGTGTGGTCCTGGTACAGAAACAATGAAAGAAACAATGAAATAGAATGGAGAACCCAGAAATCAACTCACCCACCGCTGGTTAAAATATCTTTGACAAGGAGACAAAATCTTTTAAGTGGGGAAACAATAGCCTCTTTAACAAATGGTATTGGCAGAACTGGTATCTGCAGAAAACGTAAGCAAGACCCATACCTCACACCTTATACAAAAAAAACAACTCATGGTGGATCAGGGACCTAGAAGTAAAACCAAAGACATAAAATTCATCAGAGAAAAGCTATGAACAACTCTAGAGGCCCTAATCCACAGCATGAACGGGCATAATGAAAAACCTACAACCAGGATAAAATAAAATAGATAAATCATTCTGATTTTAATTCCAATGCATATCAAAACACTTCTCCAAGAGGGTAAGAAGTAGTACCATATATTGGGGAAAAAATATTTGGCAATGAAACATATGATAAGGGACTCATCTAAAATTTACAGAATACTCCAGCACCTTGGCAAGAAAAAGTTAAATAACACAATCACAAAATTGACACAGGACATGAATAGACACCTTACCAAAGATGACAGTCAGATGGCAAACACACACATGGAGAAATGTTCAAAATCCCTAGCTCGATTCTGAGAGATGCAAATTAAGACAACTTTAAGATATCATCTCGTGCCAGCAATAACAGCAAAGTTCAATAGGGAAGCAAAGAACCAATGCTGACAAGGTTGTGGAGAGACTGGAACTCTCTCATATTCACGGCTTGTAAGAATATTAAATGGTACAGCCATTACGGAAGACATTCAGGCGCTTTCTCAAAAATTCAGAGGCAGAAAGACCATTTGACCCAGCAATGCCACTACTAGGAATATACCCTCGAGAAACCTGAGTCACGACTCAAACATATCTTTGCCCACCCATTTTTATTTCTGTGTTATTCACAATAACAAAGAGATGGAAACAAACCAAATTCCCAGCAGCAAACAAAAGGATAGAAAAACTATGGTATAGTCATACAGTGGAATACCAAGCAGCAATGAAACACAATGAACTCATAAAACATTGCACAACCTGAGTGACCCTGAAGGACATTATGCTGAGTGAAATATCTCGGTCAAAAAGCATACCACCGTTATAAAATAGGACTGACATGGGGGGGGGGTTTGGGAGTAAAATAGGAAAAGAGTAGACAGATTATAAACAACACTGCATTGGAACAGAGGGGAAGAACTTTCTGGAAGGAATATACGATTAGCCATTGTATGTTCGATGGCGATCTGGAATAAGAGGCACATTGCACAGTGGACTGGGGCGGGGGAAGGGATAGGAAGGGAGGAAAATGTGCATCAAAGAATAAAAAAAAATCATTATTGACTAAAAAAATCGTAAAAAGTAGAATAAAAAAGACTTTTCCAGTCTTTTTGCTGACATGCACTATTCTTCTGGCCCAAAAGACCATATTGGTCAGGACAAAGGATAATATCACAGCACATTTTTGGTCAGAAGGTCTGATTTTAAAGAGAGATTTTAGAACATATCTCCCTATGACTTGTGTTCATTTTTTAAAAATGTGATATGGGGGGAAAATTACAAGTCTTTATGGATAATTTTTGTGTGTCTTTAGTACAAAGTTATACGAAACACAGATTTTTCAAAAGTCAAGAAAACACTCCATTTTTAATGGGCAAATGAGCGTATTTTTATACTACTGATGACAATTCTCAGGATCCAAATGACTCTTCTGCCTGTGACTTTTCAAACTTGAGGTCCCTATTTCGTTCTCTTCAGGCCACTCTGCCTGCTCATCGTCCTCTGAAGGGATGTGAGAACACAAGGGCACCAGCTAGGAGGGGTCCCCCTGCTGGCATGCATGTCCAGCTCAAGGCTCTAGAATTTTCCCAGATCACAGCCCCCCACCCACCTCTCAAGTTCCACCTGAGATGCCCCTCCTCACAAAGCACACCCCGATACATCCCTACACTTACCAAGCTTGGCATATATGTGGCTAAGGATCCGGCCAGGTTGAACGCGGATGGGATAGACGTCAGAAATACTCTGAACGTTTATCCCATGTTTCCTCAACAGCTCCTTAATTTGATTGTTTTCGGTCAAAACAGCCACTGTGGACGAGATGGGAGAAGAACTGGCACCAGGTGCAGCGCCGTGCCCTCCGTGGCCCTGCATCCATTACGGTTCTTTTCCTCTGGCTGCGGCAGCACATCAGCATGCTCCCCGTGGCCCTGTGTGCTCTGAAAGCCACTGTGCTCATCTCGCTGCTGCCCGCTGTCCCCAGATGACTGTGATACATCACTAACCAGTGTTTTCCATGGGGACTGTCTGAAAGAAGCTTCTATAAACCATCTTCAACAGATTACCACACCTCAACTCTGTTCTGCACCTCCTGGGTCTGTGCTGGTTCTACCCTGCCTTAGGCTCCACAGGGATGCCAGGAGAAGCCTATAGTGAGTGGAGTCTGCTCACCCTGGCTGTGGACCAAGGGGGACAGCACTTAGGGCAGCCCACCCGAGAGCAGGCAAAGCAAGTGGCAGGTCAAAGGCAGCCTGGTCCACCCAGGGCCATAACACTGGGCCTGGGCCTTAGGTCTACGGTTCCCAACAGGGGACATGTGGCTCTCCAGCAGGAGCGGCTCCGGGTGCCAGGGTCACTGGGCTGGATGGAGGTGCCAGTCTTCCACTTAGGGCCACATGGGGATCAGTCTTCAGCACCTGAAGCGCTGGCCTTGGTGAGAAGGGGCAGTGCCTGGGCAAAGGAAGGTGTCTCAGAGGGCACCACAGAGGGATGAGGGCTGCAGCAGAGCACGGGCTGGACAGTGCAGAGGGCCGGCCCGACTGCGCTCACACAAGACGAGAGGCCTGGCTACTACTGGGGGGCCTGCCACCACCCCGTCCCCAGCCACTGTTTGCACAGGTTGTTCGGGCCTGAATATACTGCGAGGAGGAAGGCCACTTCCATTTCTTTGCCTAGCAGGTGTACTCATGACAGTATCTTGCATCTCCACAGTCCAGCTGGCACTTCCCAGCCCGGGATGGAGATGCTGCACGCTGACATGGCCAGCTGGGGTGAGCAGGGCCTGGAACCTGACTCCCACCCCAGCTTCATCATGCAGACCTGGTGGGTCTCTTCAGGGTGAACAAAACCACACCCTTTGTTGAAGCCTTCCTTCTAGAATGAGTTCTGCACAACACGCCCACCCCCTCACGCAGCGTGGGGCAGACATAATCCTGAACTTCCCTCACATTTTCAAAGATGCTGGTCAAGCTCCGGCAGGACCCGGACTGCAGCATGACTTGCAGCCTCACACAGGGTAGCCGGCCACACTAGTGCTAGACTCCAGAGCCAGGGTGTGAGGCCATGAGTGACTAAGTTCATTTCAAAGCCTTAAAGATGGGACTAGTGACCAGTGTCATCTCAACTTTTACCTAATCGGCATGCTGGGCCTTGTGGAGGGCCAGGTGGCCAATACTGACTGGGTATTCTCATTGGACCACAGGCAGTGGCCTCAAGGAAGAACAAAGAATGCCTTTCATTTGTTCAGTGATTGCTTCCAGTGTCTTAACTGCATGGTGGCAATCAAAACAGAGCTGTTAAAATAGCAAGGGCCTTGTCTTTTAAGAAATGCAGACTAATTTAAGCGGGAAAAGTTGTTTGCAAAATGGGCTACGATACATGACTGTACATGTATACAGGATGTGTGACTGATTTAAGAGTTCTGTGAGGCACAAAAAACATTTTGGTGCTTCTCTGGAGCCCCTCTGGTTTAATCCTCTCAATGACCCACGAAGAGGGCACAGACGCAGCTGTCCCCGGCCCTCCTCCCTGGCCAACTCTGCTGAGAACTCAAAACGGGAGGAAGAAACACTATGTCCATGGCCCTTATGGGTGTCCTGAGCTCTGACCGGGATCAGGTTCCATTTTCCAAAGAAGAACACTTATTTAAAAAAAAAAATGCTGCTCAATGAATTACTTGTGCCCCAGCTGGAATTGGGGTGTAAGAAACAATTGCTTTGTGGAAATTAAATTTGTGGTTGGGAAGAATATCATTGCCTTTGGGAGCTATTGCGTTATACAAAGGTATTTCACAGTGCTGCTAGACCCCAAATCATACACAAGTTTGGCTTTGTTGTTTTTATTTTTTTTACATTAAATGGGAAACTAGGGAACAATTGGAATTAAAAATAGCATTGCATTTTCAAAGTTAAATATGAATAAGAAACATACAAACCTTGTACTACAACATCAGGTTTGGCTGAAGTGGAAAATCTTCTATTTAAGGGATCAATTTCACCAGTGGCAAGGAATCCCTAAGAAAAGAGGAGCAGTCACACTATGAAATACTTACTAAAATTTCATCTAAAAGTGAAGTTTAAAAATGTAACCCTTTGGGGCTCATAACATGCAGAAATATCCCTTTTTCTTTTTTTACTCAATTACTTACCGTCTCGGAAACAGGATGGCTTGTTCATGTTATCTCTGTAGACAAGGCACCTACCTCTCAAGATGCCCTCTGGGTGCAATGGTTATTTGTGTGGCAGCTAACTCAAAGGTCAGCAGTTCGAAAGACCAGCAGTGTGCTTCAATAACAATGTCAACTATTTCCAGAGCCCTCTGTGTGCTGGGTGGAGTGACTCTACCTATAGGCACATCGAGGCCTGGGGAGGTGGGCAGGCCTATCAGCTCCGTTGTACAGACGTGAGTGGCCAAGCAGGGAGTTGACACAAGGATTAGCTTCTGGAAGAAAACTGCTCCCTGTGCATTTGGCGACTATGGAGTACCTCATATATTCTAGAAATGGTCTGAACCCCATGAGGGAAGATCTCAGTGCTTGGGGGTTCAGAGGAGGAACTGATCCTACTGTTGGGCCCAGACGAGTCCCTTACCTGGGGCATGGGTGAGAATTGTTTGCTTGGTCTCATGGGCCCGAGTGGCAAGGAATAGCAGAGGAGAGCAAGCCAACCGTTCCACTTTACAGCTGAGGACAGCAAGGCCCCAAGAGGTCAAGTGGCTTACCCAAGGCCACAGAGCATTAGAGATTGACTGGTTTTCCAAGAAATATGTACGTATTTTCCTTATGACTAAGACAGGGAGGAAAAAAAAAATCCCCCAAGCCAACAAACCTCAAATTCATCGCCACTGAGTCAGGAGCGACTCACCACTGGCTCACACCAAGTTCTGTGAAGCTATAAATGGCAGCAAAGGAAACTGCTCAGCTTTCTCCCAAGAGTCTGCTAATGGATTTGAACTGCCTGAGAGATGCTGTCATTAGGTTAAGCAGCACAACTCCCTACAGACTATGCCACAGAAGCAGAGGAGGCAGTCCATATCCCTAAGAGTAAGGGCAGTCCAAGAGGACCAGACATGAACCAAGTGCCCCCTCAGCAACCACAGCCCCCTTGTCTGCCCCCGCAGCAAGTGTCCTCCACACAGCACTTCCCTCGTTTCCAGAGCTGGCCGCCTACCCAGGGCTGAGCCAGTGTACGGGTCAACCCAGCCCAAAGGGTGGAAACCCCTGCTCCTCCTGGTCTAAGGAGTGAGGTTCCAGTAGCTCTCAGACATTTCTATCTTCAGAGCTTAATTCAGTCTTCAAATAAGACAATGCCGTGACCTGCTGGGTGAGGTACAGTGGGAACTCCTGACTACCAAATCCACCCACAGGCAGAAAACTCTGACTGCTGCCTCGTCACGAGGGAGACCTCTGAGCCCTTCCGGTGCCTGGGACGGCCAGGCAGCCCACTGGCAGCAGGCCTTGTCATTGCCCAAAACCCATATCTACTCCAGATGTGTTGGGGCGAACTGAAGACACTTCCAGACTGTTGCGGACCAACCATTCAGACAGGTTCGGGGTGCAGGTCAGGGGCACCAGCAGGAGGGACAGGGAGTGCTCAGCAGGGCCCATGCTGAGCTGCTTAAATGGAAATACGGTCTTACACACCCAGGTGGCAGGCCTCAGGGCCAAGAGTCCAGCTGACTTCAAACACGCGAATTTGCAACAGACACACACCTGTCCATCCCAGCGGAGAACCTCTGTATGATCCCCAGCTCAGACCAAGCTCCTTACCTCTGCCAGCAGCAAGCCGAGGATGTATAGCGACTGACCCCACAGATGGGGCAGCTTCCCTAGAGGCACTCTGTCCACAGTGTGAGGGTTCTTATACTCTTCGTCCACCTGGCAGAGAAGAGAACACAAGGTCAGTCATTGTTGTTATGTACCATTGAGAACACAAGGAGGCCAGTCGTTGTTGTGTACCATCAAGTCAGAAGTGACTCATACCTGACCCTCCAGCACCTTTTCAGAGGCTGTAAATCACCCAGGAGGAGACTGCCCATCTGTCTCCCATGGAGCAGCTGGTGGATTCGCAAGAAGATGGAACAGCCCAAATGTCCAAACACAAACGAATAGATTGAGAAATTATGGCACATTCACACAATGGAATACTATGCAGTATGCAGGAGCAATGATTTTATAACTTATTACCCAACTTGGAAGGGACTGGAGGACATTATGTTGAGTGAACTTAGTCCCAAAGGGATAAATATTTACCATTATTGTAGAATAAGGATCCAAGAGAGGTGGGAGGGGTTGGAAGCAGAGGGATGAGGAGGTGCAGGGTGAGAAGGGATTAATCATGGGGTTGTACAATTTGATGGGTGAGGGGGTGAGGGAAATGGCAAGAATCTGTTCTCTAAAACAATGTATTAGAATTTTTTAAATAAATTAGTAGAAATTTTAAAAAAAAGCAGAGGGTCAGATTTGGAGCACACCACCTTTAACCAGACAGGGTGACACCATGACAGCACTGATGGGCTTAAGCATGGCAGAGATTGGTTGTGAAAAAGCTGCTGAATTGGGCAAGGCTTTGATCTGCTGATTCCAAACAGGATGTGAGAAACTCCATGAGCCTATGCAAAGAATCACCAGTAGGTGGCACTGTTTCCTGAAGAAATGAGCCCAGACTACCACACCCATCCCTCCATTAAGTGATCAAGAAGCTGAAGTGCTTGCGGGGCTCCGGGCTCCGTCTCATCAAAAAGGTAGCAGTTATTCTGCAGCCTTCTCTCAGCTGCGCTCCCTGCTGGCCTTCAGGTGTTGATACGCTTGCACATCTTGCTTAGGGGAAAGGCCCGAGTTGCCAATGAGTAGATCGGCTTGTGGGGACCCTGTGTGTGTCAGAGTAGAACTGTGCTCCACTTTGAAATGGGTGAATTTTTTTTTGAGGGAGGAAAAAAGGTACTTTTCAGTTTGAAAGCCACAGTTAATCTTTCTATAATTAGATTAGGAGAAAATGAAGAACACACTGGTAGTAGGAAGCAGCAGAAGTCTTCTTAAGTCTGGCTTTTGATGACATACTCAGTTACTGTGCATTTCCACTGTTTTTCCATGGCAGAACATATGGCAGAGACCTGGGAACTCGCATACCTGAAGCCAGGTTACTCTTATGTTCTGTAACTATGCTGGTTGCAGGGCTGTTGTTGCCACAGTAGGTGGCTGTGCCCCAGACAAATGGGCTACTGGTCTGTTCCCACAAATCTTTATCCCAGTCTTCATCACAAAGAGGACACTGCAATGTGCTCTCAGTGAGAGTCTCTTGTCCAAGGTTCCTTGTCTGATTGATAATATCCTGCTCAATACAACTCTTGTCATTACAGCCTGAGATATGATGACTGATTTCTGTCTGAGGAACCTGGTGGCGAGCACTGAAGCCACAGGTGGCTAATTTGTTTGCGACATCAGGATGATTCTCTCTGCATTCGATTAGATAAGGAAACCTGCAGGCCCTGATCTGGTGGTGTTTATCATAGGGGCACTGTAAAAGCTTTTCAGGGTCCGGGGAATCCATTTAAGTTTCTTCCATGTTGGAAATGAAGGAGACGAATCTTTTTCCTGTGATGCTTTTCCTTCTCTCCCCTCAAAGTTCCTATGCTTTTCATATTACACTTCAGTGAAATGGACAAACTATGAGCAGCAGTCAAGTGTGGGGCCTGCATGTAGTCGGCTCTAAGGAGAGCTCAGGACCTGAGGAAAGGAAGCGGTCCCTTCATATTTTCTTCCTTGTCCACACCCTCTCGCAGACAACTTTTCTTTGACAACTCTGTGTGGACTTGAACCTCCAATCTTTTGCTTAGCAACTTAGCATGCGAACCATTTCAATCACTCAAGGTGATTGAAAACCCAAGTCAACCCACGGGACGCAGTCATCCTCCTCCAAAGGAAAAGATCCAACGAAGGAGTTCACTTTCTGCTTGTGACACAATCAGTACCCTTGAAAATATACGCAAGGCAAACCTAAAGCGTGCAAACATAGCAAATCCTTTAAAACCCTAAAGTAGGTACCAGGGAGCTCTGGTGGCCTAGCAGTAACGAACTGCGCTGCCAACCTGAAGGCATGCAGTTTGAATCCATCAGCTGCTCCGCGGGGAAAAAGGAGGCCAATCTCCTCCCATGCAAGGGCTTTCAGAGGCAGTAAATTGGATAGGAGAATGCCCATCCTTCTTACGTGCAGCAGCTGGTGGATTTGAACCACATGCCTTTGGCATAGCAGTGCAGCCTCTTACCTCTGGGCCACCAGCGCTTCCTTGCGATTTACTGCCTCTGAACATCTGCTAGAGGGGCCAGTTGTAAGTTGGTTCTGACTCAGTGGTACATAAGAAAATGTATAAGCCAAGGAGAATTAAACTTCACCCCCAAACAGTCAATGCCAGCTCGGGTCGGAAGGTCGGAACGCCTGTAGGATTCCCATGGGTGTAAATCTTGATGGGAGCAGACTGCCATGTTGTCCTCCCACAGAGAAGCTGGTCCACCTTACGGCTAGCGGTCCAGTGTTTAGTCCATTACACCGCCAGGGCTCATTTAAGAGTCCCCACCCCTCAAATAAGCAAACAGAATAATAATATGGAAGGAGATTCTTCAGAATGTCAGAGTGGTGAGCTTCACTTTCAGCTTTCTGCTCCCCCTGGATGTTTTGCAGTATGAAGGATTGTTTTCACAGCAGGATAGTATTTTACAGCTCTTTGAAAAATTAGAAGTGTTAAGACGACCCGCAAAGATCTAGAATGAGAAACATTACCGTATTTTCCCATGTACAACGTGCACACAGATAATATGCATATGCTGCACATATGAAACTAACGTGAGGGGTGCACAATTTGCGAAAGAGCGTGTAATACGCATGTTATGAGTAAAATACCATCGCTACAAAGAACAGGAGGCAGACAAGTTGTCCAAATAGAACAGACAGCCGTGCTTTGCTCTCACCCCACCCACCCAGGCCCATCTAAACTGCTCTCTGCTCCACTGACCCCTATCTCATCACCTTAGTCTGAGGTACAGTGAGAGAGAGGCCTGCATGGGGTGGGGCGCTGCACAAGTTCACCGAGCTGAGGAAATGTTGCTAGTGAGTCAACTGTGACTCGTCGTGATCCCATGAACAGATGCGAACCTGCGCCACCCTCACCATCTCTGATAGACCTGAGCCCGCTGCTGCAGTCACTGTGTCTGTCTATCCATCTGCTTGAGGGTCTTCCGCTCTTCCACTGACCTTCCAGCTCCGCCAGCATGATGTCCCTCTCCAAGGAAAAGCCTCTCCTAACAACACGTCCAAAGTATGTGAGAAGCAGCTTCCCCATCTCAGAAGCACCCTGGCTGCTCTTTCCCAAGACACGTTCGCTATCTGGGCAGTCTATGCAATATTCAGTACAACTGAAAGGCACAGCTCTTCTTGTCATCCTTAGTCACTGTCCAGCTGTCAGATGTATGTCGTTGCGTACTGTCAAGTCAGAACTGGAAGGCAGTTACTTGCACAGGAGTTGAGTGTCCATCCTTCTCCTGCAGAGCAGCTGGTGGCCTCGAACCACATGCCTGCTGGATTGCAGTACTGCTTCTTGCCACTGGACCACCAGAGCACCCTCTCAGATGTATAGCAAGTGATTCAGGTGAACCTTAGTCTTTACACTGACATCACTGCTCTTCAGCACTTTGGGGAGGCCCTATACAGCAGATTTTCCCAGTGCATTATGTCTTTTGAGTTCTTGACTTCTAGTACCAAGGGTGTTGGCTGTGGATCCAAGTAGGATGAAATAATTCCGAATTTCAACAGTTTCTTCATCTATCATGATGTTGTTGTCCATTGGTGAGAACTTCTGTCTACTTCATGTTGAAATATAATCCATACTGAAGGCTCCAGTAGTCCTTGACCTTCTGCAGCAAGCACTTCAAGTCCTCCTTACTTTCAGCAAGCACGGTTGAGTCACCTGTATAAAGCAGGTTGTTGTTCAGTCCTCCTCTAGTGCTGATGCCACAGTCTTCTTCACTGAGTCTACCTCCTCCAATGATTTGCTCAGCATACAAAATGAACAGACACAGAAAAGATATAGCCCTAATACACAACTTCCCTGATTTCAAACATGCCATGTTCCCTTGTCTGGATAAGGAAATGCTGTTGTCTTGTACCATCAAGGTGACACTCCAGCAGGTTTCCAGATGGGAGGAGACTGTCCACTCTTTCTCCCTCCTGCAGAGCAGCTGGTGGATCAGAGCCTCTGGGACTGCAGCACACATTGAAATTCAAGCTGTGGTCCCTAGCCCGGGCTGGGGCCATTCCCAGGACAATTCCCCTCTTCTGCTTGGCTCAAAGGCGCCATCTGGGCCTGTGGTGACCCTGCCTGCTGGCATCCTCCCAGTAGCATGCAGAGAGCACTCTACATGCTATTGATGTGATCAGTGAGCCTCTCGGCTGTCGTCTGGAAGCAGCCACCACGAGCTGTGGCCAACATCAAAGGGCACCTGAGCTCAGTGCCCAGCACACACGCAGAAATATGCCACATGGAAGAAGATGTCATAATGACAAGTAGAAGGCCAGAGCAGAGGAAAAGTGCAGAAGAGAGACAGCTCCAAAGGACTCTTTTTAAAAAACTTTAGCAGACATATTTATAATTTTATCCTGCAAGAAGTGGATAACAAGGTCTTTATAATCAGAGTATATTTAATAATAACTATGTTATGTGTTGTTGTTATGAGCCATCCAGTTGCCCATGACTCAACAGCAACCCTATGTACAACATCTCTAAACTCTGCTCTGTCTCTGACACTCCCATCCCAATTACCCCGTCACTGAATCAATCCACCTCATAGAGGGCTTTCCCCTCCTGCGCCGTCCCTCTACCCTCCCAAGTATGATGTCCCTCTCCAAGGACTGGTCCCTCCTTACAATATGTGCAACCATAATAACTATAGCTACCATAAACTATGTACTAAGCATTGTCAAAGTAAAATGTTTTTAGTGTCTTTACGTATGCCTTTTAGGAAAATAGGTTTTCATTCACTTATTCATATACTTTTTCTAACATTAATTGTACAATGTATTATCGAATTGGCACTGAATTTTTAAAAATGTGTAGCCAGCACTGTCTACTAGAAAAAAAGTAACTTATAACACTTAGCACTTCCTATAGTGACCAAATGTACTCTGGAGGCGAATGGCCATCATCTTCCAGGAAACAGACTCAATAGCCTTAAAGTCATCTACTTCCGATTCATTGGCTGCCAGATTTCAAATAACCTCTGATTGCTAATTTGACTTTGTTAAATGCCTCAGTTCTAGAAAAGGAGTAGAGGATATGACATTTAGTTGCCAGGAAAGTACTCCCAACCCTCCCAGCCAGCCTCTCCCGTCCACACACACATCAAATGGCATAGTGAACACGTGCCAGAAATCTAGGTTTAAGGCCCTTTGAGGAAAGGGCCTGCACTGCGCAGTGGAGAAGGCCACTGTCTTTGTCCTTGACTCTGGAACAAACACGGCAGGAGGGCACCTGTTCCCACTGAGATGAGGCAGCTGGAAAGCTTTCCGAGTCCTGGCTAAGAGGCCAGACTGCTCGGGTTGAGAGACCACTGGACGGTACAGCAGCCCTGAGGGGCAGCCCAGCAACGAACCAGCAGGCTGTGCTACTGTAAACGCAAAAGAACGCTATGAAACTCACTGCTGTTGAACTGAAATCAACTTCTAGCTGACCCTCCACTGGGTCTCCGAGGCCGTCAATCACAAGGGAGGAGATTGATTGCCTATCTTTTCCCCTCAGAGCTACTGGTGGATTCAAACTGTTAGAGAGGGGAAGCCTTTGGGTTAGCAGCCCAACCTGCTATGGACGAGGCCACCAGAGCATCCCCCAAAGAACTAAAGGCTCCTAAATAAAAAACACACAAAAACTACTGCCATCACGTTGGCTTTGAGTCACAGTGACCCCAGAACAGAGCAGAAGTGCCTGATAGAATTTCCAAGGCTGTCAATTTTTACAGAATAACACTGTCACAGGCTGCTCCCGTAGAAGCAGCTAAGCTAGTGACACTTAGCCACTAACCCAACTTCAGTGGCCGCTGGACTCTTGAGCTCCGGATCCTTAAAGGATGCATCCTTAGCCAGGGTCCTCAGTGCTTCCAGCAACAGGATGTTCCACTTCTTACGGAAACTTACCTCCTTTCCTTGATTTCCCCATTGCTTTAATTGGTTCTGTTATCTAATGGACAACCGCTCCCACTCCTTGCTCCTTTGAGATTGGATAAAGCCAGAACTAGACAAGTGGGACTTTTTGCCTGAACAATCAAGTATCTGACTCTTTCTTATTTTCCCCCAGGGCACCTTTTCAGAAGCTCAGTGGTACAGATATCCTCTGTCATCTGGAAAGGTCCCATGTGTGTGCAGCCTGCGGTCTGGAGGAGGCCCTGGACCTGGGGACCAGGCTGAGCTGAGGCTCTGAAAGGTCCCTGCAAGTTCTCTTGTTAGGTGGGCCCAAACCACCCATAGAACACCCAACCTCGTTGGTGCATGCCCGGCTTTCGCTGGTTACAAATCCCTGTAGACTTTTTGGGGGAAAATACAGCTCTCTGATGGGCCTTTTCCTCCCACAAGCTCAACAGTACAGCTTCCAAGCAATGGGCACTTCAGAAGCATTTCCTTCTTAGAAATACTAGACATTTAGAGAAACTGTGTACCCTGTGAACACAAATTAGGAAGCTAGCTAGTACAGAGATGACCTATGGGCAGCTTCTTGGAGCTGGACAGTTGCTATCCCTGATGTAGAACACCATCGACCTTCTCAATCCTTCAGTCCTTAGCTTGGGAGCTGGCTGAGGCACAGGAAGAGACTTCTCAGCTCTCTGGCTGATTATCCTTTGGAGAAGTTGAAAAACAGGGCGCATGCCAGTGTTTTATTCTTTTAGGGTTTGTTCTGCCTCTGCGGGGCCTCAGCTGGCACCCCACGGCTCAGCATGCATCAGTGTGCTTGCAAAGCCCGACATAACCTCACTGGATTGAACTACCTACCGCTCTACAAGACGCTCAAGGAGACAATGTGCCTGTTAGGCCTAAAATCCCCTGCTGTGCCAGCCAACTGACTCACAGCGAGCCTCAGCTGGGCTTCTCAGGCTGTAAGTCCTTACAAGGCCAGAGTGCCCGGGCTCCTCCTGAGCAGCTGATGGATTCCAACTGCCGACCTTCTGGTGAACAGTCCTACATGTCAGGTACACCACCACCAGAGGGCCTACAAGTGCCGTGAAACGACCAAATGGCCAGTCCCCAACTCCCTTCATCCTGGAGAGCAGCACAAAGGGGCCCCGGCCCCGCGTTACCTTGCTAGGGGGGATGGCGTACAGCTCCGGCATAAGGTGGATTCCGTTCTTGCCTCCGATCAGTATGCCCTCCAGGGCCTCTTGGTACTCTTGGACCTAGAAGAGCCCCAGACGGCATGGGATGAAGGCAGTCTTACTGTTAATAGGTACTGCAACATGAAAAACAGCCCTCTGGACAGCAGATGAGAACAGGGACACAGGGCGGGGAATGCGTACATACCTATCTTCAGACCCAAGAGTGCAAGAAACACAGTAAACCAAGTGAGGAAGAGAAGTGAAGGCTGGCGATGGAAAGAGTGTTAGACATTCAAGAAGAAAAGAGAGAGAGCCTGATGTGCTCAAGAGACTGAAGGGTTAGTGTGTGCTTGCATCACAAAACTCAAAGTGGTGAGAAAGCAGCCTCATGTGGTGAAAACAAAGGCCAGATCTTACTGGCTCCCAGGTAATGCAGCAAGTCTGTACATTAGCCAGAAAGCAATTAGGAAGTCATTCAAAACTTTTAAGGAAGGCGGCAATGTAATTTGCCTTTTTAAAAAATATTGTGTGTGTGTGTGTGTGTGTGTGTACCATCAAATTGGACTGGTACAGGAGGAGATTGGGAGATTGTCCCTCCTTCTCCAGCATAGCATCTGGTGGATTCGAAATGCATACCTTTGGGATTGCAGTGCAGCTTCTTGCCACCAGGCCACCAGAGGTCCCTGTAATTTGCCTTTTAATATGACTATTCTAGCAGAGGCATGCAGAATGACGCCAGGGGCAAGCAAACTGGAGGCTGGGAGACCAGTTAGGAGGCCGTTACATCAGATGCCAGCAGCAGCACTGAGCTGCTCTCTAGTGGCCCTTAAAGAATCACGTCTCCTAGTACCAATGGCCTGGCATAGTCTGCTCTCCCTGAATAAGATACGGCCCCGTGGCCCGCTCTAAACAGCATGTGACAGAAATGACACTGTGCCACTTCTGGCTCTAACTCTTAAGAAAGCTGGGCAGCTTCTACTTCTGTGTTACAGGGGAAGAGAATTACCACAGAAGTTCGCTGCTGGAGACTCCCACGCTGTGAGGAGCCAGAGACCGCAGGCCAGAGAACCGAGGCCGCAGTTCTGCCAGCCAGCACCAGCTCGTCAGCCTCGGAAGGGAGGACACCATGGCAGTGTCTCCTCCAGCCCCACTGGGGCCACCTCAGTCGAAAACAGTGGAGACAAGACAATCTCTCTGCTGCGCCCACATTCCAGAATCATGAGCAAATAACATAGGTGTTGCACTAACCTGCTAAGTTTGGGGACAGTTTGCTAGATACAGACAGATCACTCAATCGATGGCTTGCATTTTCTGCATAATCTTACATGCAAATAGTAATTAGCACACCAGTGGAATGAAAATGCTTCTTTTCAACACAGCACCCAGCACTTCCTCACCTGAACAGCATCTCCACTGAAGACTCCATCAATTATGAAGTATGTCCAGAAGACAGGCCACTCGCATTCGATGTTTTCAAAGAGCTTGAGTTCTGCAGGATCATAATGCAATCGGTTTGGGTCCTGGAATCAAAGTGAACGCACACATTGTAAAAAGTCTTGTCAGGTGCACATCTCACCGAACATCACTGAGCTTCACTTGCTGACCTTCTCAAGGAAGTCTTGAGGTCGTTGTGTTAGGAGGTCGTCTAGTGTAACGTTAGGTGCCATCAAGTCGACTACAACTCATAGCCACCCTCTGAATGGATCTGAATCCTGGCCTATCATGAGCTATCTTTACCATGTGTACTGTTAACAGTCACTGTGTCGATCCATATTGACGCGAGTCTTCCTCTCTTTCTCTGACCTCCACCCTTCCCAGCATGATGTTCTGTTCCAAGGACTGGCCCTTCCTGACAACATCCCCAAAGTATGTGAAATGAAGTTTCACCATCTTTTCCTTTTAGGATGAGGAGGACATCATTTTTTTTTAAGGTTTCCATGATAACATTTCAGCAAAGTAAATCTGGGACATAGCCAAAACTTCTTGGTACTTTAGGGAGCCTATACGTCTCTATTCAACAACAACAACAACATACCTCTGGTGGCCTAGTGGGTAGAGTTACACTGCCAATCCAGATGCATGTGGTTTGAATCCACCAGCAGTTCAACACGAGAAAACCAGGCAGTCTTTTCCCATGTGATTCACAGCCTCAGAAACCTCGCTGGAGGGTCAGCTGTGAGTCAGTTCCAACTCAGAGTGCTTGGTAGATTGTCTGTTTTATTTATATCAGTATATTTGCCGTGAGGGCAAAGAAACCCGAGGAGGATATCATGGTTAGGCTTAAAAAAAATGGGGGAACCACAGAACTGTTTGTTGTCTGTAAAAAAGGTTCACAACTATTGGCTTGATGTCGTCCTGACTGCCCGACTGCGTGCCTCGAATATGAAGACTTCCCTTTCCAATAGTCTAACATATAATTAAAATAAACAGAAGGACAAAAAAACCAAAACCCAACCACACAAAAGTGACAAACATGAAGCAGCTAATGGGTCACAGGAAGTCATCTTTAAATACAACCTCTCTCGGAGTTTTATAGCCATCTCGAAGGAAGCGGCAACATCCGTAACGGCCCTGATAAAAGAGAGAAAGAAAATACATTACATTGGATGCTTTTTTTTTTTCCTTTCTTCCGATGCCAAGCAGCTCTTCCCCTTGAATCTTTTAGAAATGAAATGCATACCAAAGGCTTTTTTAGCTAACAGTACAATGCTATTTTAAAGGCGTAAGCAAAGCCAATCCAACTTTGAGCAGCATGTGGAGGGGATTCTCCAACACGCCGCTGGAGCCCTGGCCTCTGCCTCGTCTCCTGCAGCCCTAATGCGCAATGGTGTGCTGTGGAATTCCCTTCCACGTGCTGCTCACAGGAACCACCACGGCACATAGCAGAACCTGCTGCCATCCCTCTGAGAGACGGGAAAGCTAGAAGCGACCCCCTCCCACCGCATCCCTTCCAGTCAGGCCCTGGAGGTAATGGTGGCTCTGCCAGTCAGCCGTCCCCCTAGGAGACTGGGCAGGGAGGCAGAGTCTTCCTGAGGTTTATGACCACAGTGCCATTTTACGGGTACAGGGCCCATGTGCCTCACTTCAGTTTACTAGGTGTTAAGAAAGAACATTGGCAGCAGTAATTTTTTATCTGATTCCCTCATCTCTGAACCGCAGCTTTGGGAGGTCATGCTCCAGTTTTATAAGTGTTTTTATGTTGCTGCTGCAGCAGCAGACACAGCTATGGGGCTGGCTGGGCTGGCTGTGAGGCAACAGCGCCTCCAGTGGGAAGGATCCCAGAGTCTCTGGTAAAGGATTCCTTCCCTGTGTGCTTCAACTACCTAACGAGGCTTCCTTTTCTTTCCTGGACCCTGACTGACACTGCCCTCCCTCTTCCTGCAATATAACCGAGCAGCCCTGTGTCCCCTTCCTCTCAGGGATAAAAGCATCTTTCACTGAACTGAACTCTGGTGGAGACTTCAGCTGAGGAAATCTACATTCCTTGATAATTTTACCTATCATTTCAGTTGGCTGGAATATTTAACAATGTTTAGGATCAGGTGTCACAGTTACCGCATTTCACCTCAGAGAAGTTCTTTAACATGGAACTTGAGGACTGCCAAATCCCCTTAAATTAAATGTCAAGTTCAAGGCCACTGGGACATGTGCACACTTTCTTTCAGTGACTCTCTAGCTTCCAAGAGCTTCTCAAAGGGGTCTGTCTTGGATCTCTGAGGGTTAAGAGGTTTAGCCTTAGCAGTAAAGTGGTGGCAGAGGCTGAGGGTCAACAGTGCTGGTTGGAATTCAAGCTCAGCCGGTTAGAAAAGAATCAAGTCGCTTCAGCATTCAGATGGCTGCAGACTCCGTTCTGCCCACAACACTCCCCGAGGCCACCTCGAGAGAGAAGGCTGCTGGCGTCCTGGGTGGCTGAGGCCATGCGCTAGCAGCACTGAACACACACAGGAAGGACTCACCTGGAGCTTGGAAATAATTTCATTTTTGGTCACGTTCACAAGGTTCATGTCTTCCACTGCAAAGGCTGGGAAAGAAATAATGGAAAGCAGCCCGGAGTCGATTTCTTTAGACGTCGACGCTCTTGGTAGCATGGAGAACAGGATGGACTGAAAAAAAGCAAGAAAGGGCTTGAGTCAGGAAGAAAGTGGGTGGCACACTACAGGCCCCAGAGATGGAGAAGGCTGAGATGAGTGTTCCGGTCCTGGGCCCTTGCTGGGCTGAGCCTGCTTGCTTCCCGCTCCTTGGGGAGAAGCAGGGGTCAGGCCACGGCCCGCACTGACTGCAACCTCTGCTCAGAGCTGCTGTCTCCCTCGCTGTCAGGTCCCCTGTTGGCATGGTGAGCCTTTAGGGAACTCAGGGGAGGCGTCAGCACTTAGGGTGTTTCCTGGCTATGAAAACAGAATGGACAAGGACCACCACACGCACAGGTCAGCACAGAGAAATGTCGGCTTCTGCTGAACACTTACAGGAAGGAGTCAAACCCAGTAGCCCCCATGGATGCTGAGGGGAAACAACAACAGAGATAAGTCCTAGGAAGAATGGCTACTTTGCAGCACTAGCATGTGGCCTCAGTGACAGAGCATTTTGAAAAGGCAATCTTAAATGAGAACACAAACCCTGTGGGCTCGAGTGTGTCAGAGATTTTGAGGATGGCACAGGACAGGCCATGGCTCAGATCTGTTGTTCGTAGGACCGCTACGAGTCCTACTTGATGTGATGGCACCTAACAACAACAACAACAACAAGAAGGCATCAAATCCGATTCCAATTCACAGGGACCCCACGGGACAGAGCAGAACTGCCCTCAGGGATTTCAGAGGTTGCAAATCTTTTTGGATGTTGATTACCTCTTCTTGCTTGCATGGATTAGAACTGTTGACCTTCTCATCAGCAGACCCCATGCTTAATCCACTGAACCACTAGGACGTCTAATTTTCAACTGAAGGGATTTCAAGCTTTCAGGGTTTAGGAAGGGACAGGAGCTGACTGAGAGCTAACATGGACAAACAGGAGGTTAGCCCCCTACAAACAGATGTGCAGTAACATTTCTATATGAGGAAGGAAGGAGGTCTGTAGAACCAGGCACAGGCACTAGCTAGGATCCTAAGGCTAGTCCACTGGCTAAAGCTCACCTAACTTCCACTGCTATTGTTGTTATGTACCAGAGTCGACGATGGCTCAGAGCATCCCTATGAACAAGAGCTCTGAACCCTGCCCCATCCTGAGCCAACCTCGCTGTCTGATACACCCGCCCCGATGCCGCAGTCACCGTGTCATCCATTTCATCAAGGCACATACTAGTCTATTAAACTACATCCCCAGAAATACCACAGTCCCCATTAAGGGCGACTTAAGGTGGAGAAGAGGGCCCTGGTAAGGTTTAGTGGTAAGGGGGTGTGCCACCAACCCAAAGACACATGGTTCGAGTTCACCAGCTACTCAGTGGGAGAAGGATGGGCAATCTCTTCACATGTGATTTACAGTCTCTAAACACCCGCTGGAGAGTCAGCTATGACTCAGTTCTGACTTGATGGCACACAATAACAACAATGGCGAGCAATGGCCTGGGTTGTGAGCTGCTCTGTCATAGTCAACGGACCCCGGGCCCAGTTCTTCAGACAGTCACTCTTCCCCTGGCCTTCTCCGCCTGAGGTCAGATATCCTACCCCCTGGAAGTTCTCTATTTCAAGGTCTGTATGTGTCTTACTTCCTTTGAGTCAAGCATAGTACTTGACACAGTCAACAGCTCAATTCATGACTGCTTAATAGAGTGCCCTCATCTGGGGCAGGAAGCTGCACTGCAATCCCAACGTCACACGGTTCGAATCCACCAGCTGCTCTGTGGGAGAAGGATAGGCAGTCTCCTCTCATGTGATTTCCTGCCTCTGAAAACCCGCTGGAGGGTCAGCTACGGGTCGTTCCTACTCGACGGCACACAATATCACCATCATCATCATTCTGGACCAAGTCCCTTCACTCTGATATGTGTTGCCCAGAGGTTCTATTAGTTTGCCATTTCTCCCACCCATGTCTCCATCCTCCAACCATCCCCCCAGAGTGAACTAGTGCTTGCCAATCATTCCATCTGGGGCACTGTGAAAATAACCGGCGGGAAAACCACTTGTGTCCTATAAACATGAAACCGAGTTTGCCTCCAGCAAAACAAGGCTGCCTTGCCATCTGATTCCACTCACAGGACATCACCACGTAACTTACGTTGGCATAGTGCTTTCTGGCGGCTCTGAAACAGGACCTAAATTGGATTAGGAGGGGTAAGACCTAAACTCAAATCAAACCCATTGCCATCAAGTCAATACCGCTTGCAGTGACCCTGGAGGTCTGACAGTTTCCGCAGCTGTGAACCTCTGTGTAAACTGGCTGCCTCCCTGTTCTCTCTCCCACAGAGAATGGAAGATCAAGGAGGCTTTCCGCTTCCATGAAGCTCACCAGCCTCAGCAACTCTTCGGGGCAGCTCTGTCATGCAGGGTCACTATAGCACTCCACGTGCGATGAGACAGAGTTTTATGTTACTAACCAGAGGTTACCAGCAGGTTCACTTGGGGAGTGAGTAGACTGAGAAGAGATGGATGGGAGAAACAGCAACCCACCAACCTTCCAGTTAACAGGTGAATGCTTTTAGCTCCCTGGGGAAGGTCCTAGCATGTCCACTTTACAGATGAGGAAACTGAAGTTCAAAGAAGCCAAGTGTAATCGGGCTAGAAAGATGGAGAATCGAAAAGAGCCACTTGATGGTTCCACATGCCTATTTTCTGGAACAAGGAGCCTTGGTGGTACAGTGAAAAGACTGGTGGTTTAAACCCACCAGCTGCCCTATGGGAGAGACACGTGGGAATGTGCTCCATAAACTGCCCTATGGGATCACTGAGAGCTGGAGGCCCAGTGGTAAGAAGCTGTGCTGCAAACTTAAAGGCATGTAGTTCGAATCTACCAGCTGCTCTGCAAGAGAAGGATGGGTTCTCTCTTGTGTGATGAACTGCCTCTGAAAACCCACTGGAGGTCAGCTAAGGGTCAGTTCTGACTCTACAGCACACACCACCACCATCATCAGCATGGGATCATTAGGGAGCTCTGGTGGCCTAGTGGAAAGAAGCTGCGCTGCAATCTTAGAGACACGTAGAAAAGGCTGGGCAATCTCCTCCCGTGCCATTTACTGCCTCTGAAAACCCACCAGAGGCTCAGCTATGGGTTGGTTCTGACTTGATGGTATACAACAACAACAGGATCATGAAGAGTAGGAATCAACTCGCTGTCAATGGATATTCTCTGGAACACAACAAGTGAAGCTGTTACCTGGCAGTGCTGGACCTCATCCGGCAGGACGTGGATCACTGACTTGCGTCCTCCATGAGCTCCAAAAAGGTCCAGTTCATCAATGGCCTCAAGTGCTGCCTACAATCACACGCAGGAGTTACTTGTTCTTTCTTGGAAATGTGGACCCCTCTATCTGTATTTCTTTTTTAAAAAATAATCAGGCAGACATATTTTCCCAAATACGAAATATTTCTTTAAAATATAGCTAATAAATACTCCCATCCTCACATTCTATTGTATTTTCAGTGGATAGGAGTAGCCTGTGTTGCTGTTCATTGCAACGAGAAATGGGAAAAGTTTCCAAAATAAAATGAACATCTGACCAAAGAAATAAATGCTGACATGTTCACAGCGTTTTCTGAGTGTGGCACTGAAGTCATGGTCAACTTTGCTTTCATTTAGCCGCTAAGGAGCATTGGCATATCTGTGCTTCAAAAAGTTCATTCTTGCGGTAGTAAGTATGTCTGTGTACCTTAAAGGAGCATGTATATTTACATATTTGTTTCAATTTTTGAACTCTAGCTCTGGGGTCGTTCTCGCATCCTAAAATACACAGCAATCCTGAGGAGGAGGAAGAAAGCAGGCTAGCTAAACGTCTACAGCAAGAGATGCAAACAGGGCCTGCCCGCTGCATCTGCCCCTCAGGTGTGTTTCACCGGGGCTGAGAGGCCGGCCTACATGGTTTGGAACTGGCAGACCTGGCTCCTCCAGATGGAGGAAGCACCATGGTCCTCAGCACTCGCTCACACTGCTCTATCTGGCCAGGCTCACACATCTACGTCACTCGCCTGCCCCAGGATACAAAGCAGTTAGTGTCTCCAGCCAATTTATGACCCAGAAAGGAAGCCTGAACATCAGACAGCTGAAGGTGCTGAAACAACGGCCCATGCATGGTAGCAATGGCACCGACAGCAAGGCTGGAGGGCACTGATTTTCTGCCATGTACAGACTACAACTTTGGAAATCTACATTCTTTAATTACTTTCTCCATTGCAGCATACACCACGTGAATTTGCACCTACTTGCTGCTGGCTATGGAAAAAAAACATGCTAATCAGATTGAATCTAGATTCCTACTGAAGAGAGTCGAATCAAAGGCGAAGAGGCATGAAACGAATAGGATGTGGTCACCTTGGCCATTCCAACAGAGCTTGCGTTCAATTCTGGTATGCCTTGGTTCGTCTTATCGCCACGTTCCCACATGCCATAATCCTGGGGGAAAAGAAGGCAGTAATCAGACCGGGAGAAACAGGCATGTGAAGAGCACTAGGGGAAAATGAGTCTGTAATGTTACCAAGAGGCCTGTGAAACACGACACTTTCCTCTTGAAAGGTCCCACATCCATGGCTTGCCTTACTCATGCTATGTTCTTCCTCCGTTTCAGTCCATGTGCCCTCTGGGCTGAGCTATGCCAGTAAACACTCAAGGGGAACAAAAATACATGCAAAACCATGCTCCAATGCCCTACTCCACAAAGTTATGCATTTGCAAGAACCCCTCAATTGGTAGGAAACAATATTTTCTTTCTCTTATGAGCAAATAAAACGCTGCCTTTCTATTTAACTAATCCCTTTGAACTTATATTAAATGGTAAGATGGAATAAAGAAACCGTAACAAGGGGGTAATAACGTGTTGAAGCCAAGAAAACCATTTTAAAATAATTTAGTATCTATTTTTAGCATTGCATCTTGGGAGGAAAAATTGCTCACTATGGAACTGGAGCCAAAGTTGGTATTTGAAAACCGATTAATAGGAATTGGCTCAGGACCTTGTACACATCGAGTGCTTTATACACAGGCTCTTAACTTATTAAACACAGTGTTTCATTTAAAGGAACAGAAGCAATTGCTATTGCTTTAAAGTAATGCCATGATGGGTACACACTACAGAAAGTTTACAAGTGACCAGGAATGGAGCCCCCCACATACACTCACTCTCACACACACTCACTCACTCTCTCTCACTCACACACCCAGGATCCCTTCGTTCAATACTACAAAAAGGTCCAGTTGACTTATACATGGGCCTTTTCTCAGCCCACTCCATCTTCACCAGAACCCCAGAGTCAAGTGATTCATCTTCAAAAGCTGCTTTTAGTAGCTCACTCCCCTGCCTAAGAGTCTAAAACACAAACTGCCTCCACCTCATGCCCCTTTTGCACACCCACAGCCAACTTTTTTCTACCAGTGCGCCACTTTCACTCTAGGTCCATTTTTTGACCTTGGCATGCCTTCCCCCCAAGCACCCCCAACACATCCCAAGATACTGCTATGGCTGGGATGATGCCTGTTAGTTTCCATTTAACTAAACACTACTCATCCTCCAAGGTCTAGCCAAAGTCCATCATTCCACAAAGATGTTTCAAGTTTCTGTTGACCAAGGTTTGACAATTCTGGGCTCAATTCTCACCACTGGGTCTATTGGCAGCATCATGAGAGATGAAGTGATTAAGATTGTTCACAGATTTAATTTGCTTGACTCCACAATCAACACTCTTGGCACCAGCAGCCAGGAAATGAAAAGACGAATTGCACTGGGAAAGTCTGCTGTCTGAGACCACTCCAGGGTACTGAAGAGCAACGATGTCAGTCTGAGACTAAGGTGCGCCTGATACAGGCCATGGTCTTTGCAATCACTTGCTATGCATCAGAGGGCTGAACAATGACTAGGGATGATAAAAGGAGAATTGATGCCTTTGAGGTGTGGTGTTGGAGAAGAGTACTGAATATACCGTGGACTGCCAGAAGAACAAAGAGGTTTGTCCTAGAGAGGGTGAAATCTGCCTGCTCCTTGGAGGCAAGGATTCTGAAGCTTCATCTGACATACTTTGGACATGTTTCAAGGCACGATCAGTCCTTGGAGAGAGACGTTGTGCTTGGGAGGGCGGAGGGACAGTGCAGGGAGGAAGACTCTCGATGAGATGGACTGATGGAGTCACTGGGGTAATGGGGATGGGTGTGTCAGAGACAGATTGGCACAGGATAGAGCAGGGTTTAGGGTCGTTGTACACAGTGTCCCTATGAGTCGTAGGCAACTCGACATTACAGAACCACCACCACCTCATGGCTTGGGAGGTGTCCTTTCCTGGCCTCACCCACTAGATGCCACTGGTGCCCTCGTGTGCAGTGGTGACAACAAACCATATCAAACCCTCTGCTGTCAAGACAACTTTGATTCATAATGACCTGGTCCTCTGAGGGGCAGACGTTGTGCCCCACTGAAAAGCACTGCTTCAGACCAAGAGTCACAAAACTACAACCATCAGAGCAAGGGTAGTTTGCAACCTTTTGGGAAGGAAAGTATCATAGGAGCACAGCCTCAGCCATTTGTGTCTGGGCTTGTCTTTGGCTGCTTCTGTGCTACAAAAGCAGTCAGAGAGCTGCAACAGGTATTATGCGACCCACATATTGGAAAACGTTTAAGCCATGGCTTTTTAGAGAAACCGTGGCTTTGGACAACAGTAGCTCTTCTTTGTTTAAGGCAACCTCTACTCTTGCTGCCCTTATAGGTAGCTTTGCAGAGTCTAGTTGCTCTCTAGGTGACTGGCTTCACCATCCAATCCAGACTGGAAGCCCAGGAGATGGGTTTTACACATATGTGCACCTGTATCGACCTGGTCACAGGGCTGGGCTCTGCTGGTGGCTGGGTATGTGTGATTGGCCTAGTAACACCTCATGTGCTGGCTGGGGTGACCTCCGTAGCCCTACACTTTATAAAACGTTATAAAAATATTTATACACTTTATAAAACTGCGTTGCAATCCTCGAGGCACACAGTTCAAATCCTCCAGCTGCTTGGTGGGATAAGGGTGGGCAATCTCTTCCCGTGCAATTAACTGCCTCTGAAAACCCACCAGATGGGCAGCTATGGTCAGTTCCGACTCAATGGCTTATAACAATAATAGATTCTGTGGGCAAATGAGTCTCATTAGCTAGTTTTTTGCCTTTTTCTTTGGGAAAACATTTTGAACAATTTTTCGTAAGCCCTGAGGAGTTACCATGTAGTACAATGGTTAAAGTATCTGACTGTTAATTGAAAGGTCAGCAGTTTGAACCTACCAGCCACCACACAGGCACAATGTGACAATCTCCTTTCAGTAAAGATTACAGTCGTGGGAACCCTCTGGTGGTATATGGTCACTCTGGGTCAAAATTGACTGGACACCATTTGGTCTTGTTTTCAATCCTTGAAAATCAAAGCCCTGAACTCAATGCCATTGAGTCTCAGTCAACTCAAAGCTGACCCTCTCATAGGTTTTCGGAGGCTGCAAACTGCACAGGAGGAAACTATCCATCTTTCTCTTGTGGAGCCACTAGTGGATTTGAACCTTTGAGTTAGCAATACAATTCCCTGCGGATGGGCTGCACCCCCAGGGCTCACTCTCTAACCCAGAGGGCTTGCTAATTTAGTCCAAGCCTATTTACTGGGAAAGCTGTAAACAACTTGATGGCTTGATACTTTCTCATCTGGCCCAAGGTTATAGCCTGCCCTGTGATCCGTCTATCCTACGCATCTTCCAGGGACTGGTGAATATATTTATGCAAATGAAGTTACTACAACCTACCATGCAAATGAAGTTACTGAGGCCTATTGAAAGGGGACTTGTCAGTCCACAGCCCTGGTATAAGGGTACTGCTTTGAAAGTGACCCAGAGTTTGCTTATACAGGCAGCCAATCCCTTAGAGGCTGGCAGACAGAAAAAAAAGTGCAGAAAAGAAAACTGGCAAGATAAACAGGAAGGAAAAGAATGAGAGCGAGAGAGAAGGGAGGTGAGGAACTTCCTGAGCGAGAGCACAGGTCAAGGGCTTCAACACTGAAGGTGGGGAGAAGCAACGAAGGGGCCCTACAGCAGAGCTGGTGGAGACATGCTGGCAGACACACTGCAGAGTTAGTGGTGACAGCAGAAACCTGTTGCCAGGAACGCAAGCTAAGAGAGCTGAACAAAACTGCTCTACTGGCCACCATGTGTGGCGCCAGTTAGCAGCGCAGAGGCTTGTTGAAGGGAGGCAGAAGCATAGAAGTCTGTCCCAAGGGGGTTGACAAGAGGCCTATACAACTGAGAGGGTGTGAACAGTAGAGAAAAGGGCCTCCTTGCTTCTGAAGCTGAGAAAGCTATCAGGCATTAAAGAAGGATAAGTCTCCTGATCCTGAGTTATGCCTTATTACTTACTTCCTAAATAAACAACCTAATAATTTTAAGTATGGCCTGTAAGTTCTATGTGGCCACTGCAACTAAAAGTTGAATGCAAGGGAGCTCTGGTGGCCTAGTGTCAAGAAGCTGCACTGCAATCCCGAAGGCACATGGTTTGAATCCACCAGATGCTTTGCTGGAGAAGGATGGGCAGTCTCCCCCTGTGCCAGTCAGATCCAACTCGATGGCACACAACAAAGAAAAAAAAAAGGTGAATGCAGGGAGTGCTGTAGGAGGACGGATGGTGTCAGAATTGGTAAAAAGGGCTGGAGAGTGGCAGAATGGGTGACCACCACCTTACAAGAAGGTGATGCTCTCTCATTCTAAAGTTCAATGACTTCAGATGCTACTAATATAGCAATATTCAGAGAGAGTACTGACACATTCAAAAAACTTTGTTGTTCTTAGGTATCCTCAAGGTAGCTCCGATTCATAATGACCCTATGTACAACAGAGTGAAATGCTGTCCAATCCTGCACCCACCGTCCTCAGAGCATCTACTGTGCTGAAGGATAGCAGAAAAGTTCTCAAATATATTCCAGACAAACACCGTGTATGTGGTGTGTTCGGGTGACATGATCTCAGAGTGCTCATCTTTCTAACTGCTGGGCAGTCCGGAAGAGTTCAGCCCTCAAAGTACCATGCAACTGTCATTCTTTTGCACAACTGGGACCCCTGAAGAGACTACCAGGGATGATACTTACAGCAACTTTATATGCAGCTTCTATGTAAAAAACAAGGTTCTGTATGAAGGCCACCTCATCAAGGGTAAAAATAATACGTAAGCCTGGTAAAGAAACACAAACAGTGAGATGATGTGGTTATACTGCAAAGAGAGCTGCCAATTAGAAATACTCGAAGAGAAAACCTTTTCTCCTTATTTTCACTTTTCCTATTTAGGCATCAAAAATCATGTCTGAATTGATTTTCAGATTTCAACTGAGTCTGAACTCAACCTCAGAAGGAAAAAAGAGACATGAAGGAAGGGAGGATGGAGGAATAAAAGAGGAGATGAGAACAGCTATATTTTATGATTTGGACTTATGAGTAGACAAGATGGACAAAGAAAGTGTGGGGCCCGCTGGATTTGCCCACAGAAGGTTCCAACTTAAGGAAGGATTGTAACTTAAAGAGCCAGCTGCTGTTGCTAGCCTTGACTGAGCCAAAGAGTGAGTGCTCCATCCGATGACGGGGAGGTGATGACAACCTGTAGCCCCAGAAGACACAAGAGTTCAGTTTTCAGAACCTGAAAGGTGCTACATTAAGTCAATGATGCCTACAGCAACCAAGAGAACCAGCTTTGTGCTTAGGTCCTTGAAAGTACAGTGGTTATGGCAAATCTACGTATTACTGAAGTCAGACTCTGCCCGGACACACACACACTCTTACAATGCTCAGGGGAGTTTAACCACAAAAATGTTCAGACAATAATTTAGTGATATCTTTGAATGGTCTTTTAAGTACATGTATCAGGAAAGAAGTAAACAGATGTAATCAATATTGCTGTTGGAACATAAGTAGTAATATTAAAAACAAAATAAAAAGAAATCAACATTAATGGAAGAGTTACAGAATATTCATTGATACAGCCATCAAAATAATGTTTCTGAAGAGTTTGTAAGGTCAAAAAAGAAAAGCTTAAGTTATACTGCTATGTCATAAAAAGACTGTATTTATGTAAACAAAATAACCTTAACTATTAAAAAAAGTATAGAAAAAATACTTGGAAGAAACATCCAAATAAGAACTCAGCAGTAGGATTTTTGGTTGTTATACTTTCCAAAATTGCTCTCTCTCTCAATGCCACAGATTTGGAACAATGTTGTTGTTGTTGTTATGTGCTATTGAGTGAAATATGACTCACAGCAACTTTATGAACAACCCTATCTGAACCCTGTCCTATCCCGTGCCATCCTCGCCACCTCTGACATACTGGAGCCCATTACCCCTACTGCCCCAGTCACTTTATCAGTCCATCTCATCTGGGGTCTTCCTTTCCTATGCTGCCTCTCCATTCTTCCAAGCATGATGTCCTTCTCCAAGGACCAGTCTTTCCTGGCCGTGTGCCCTAAGTATGTGAGATGAACCTTCAAATTCCTCACATCCAAGGAGGAACTTGGTTTTACCCTCTCCAAGACAGACCTATTTGTTTTCTTCATGGTTCATATGTTCAACTCTTCTCCAGTACCACAATTCAAGGGCATCTATTCTTCTTCTGTCATCCTTAGTCATTGTCTAGCTCTCTGATGTATAGCAAGAAATGGTGAAGACCACGGCCTGGATTAGGTACACGTTAGGCTCTAGACTGACATCATTGCGTTTCAACACTCTGGAGAGGTCCCTGACAGCAGATTTTCCCTGATGCAATTTATCTTTTGATTTCCTGACTGCTGGAGTGTAGACTGTAGGGCCAAGCAAGCTGTAACTGTTAACAACCTCAATCTCTTCTCCAGCCATCACGGTGCTGCCAATTGGCCCAGTGGTGAGAATCTTTGTCTTCTTGATGCTAAGCTTCAATCCACTTTGAGGGCTGCAGTACCTGACCTTCTGTAGCAAGCACTTCAGGTCTTCTTCAGTTGGAGCAAGCAAGATTGTGTCATATGCATAATGTAGGTTGTTGATGAATCTTCCTCCAATCCTGATGCCACATTCCTCCTCATAAAGCCCTGCTTCCTGAATGATCTGTTCTGTGACTGAATGAAAAGGTATGGACACAGGATGCATCCCTGATGCACTCCTTTCTTGATTTTGAATCATGCAGTGTCTCCTTGCTCTGAGGACTGCTTTCTGGTCCATGTACAGGTTTTACTTAAGCACAATTAAGTACTCCTGGGATTCCCATCTTCCTCAAGGTTAGCCACAATTTGTTGTTATCCACACAGTCAAAAGCCTTTGCCTAGTCAATGAATCACAGACATACATTCCTCTGGTACTCTCTGCTTTCCGCCAAGATCCATCTAACATTGGTAATAACGTCTTCTGTGCCACGATCTATTCTAAATCCAGCTTGTAGTGCAATGTACTGTTGCAGTCGTTTCTGGATGATTTTCAGAAGGATTTTGCTAGTGTGTGATATTAATGATACTGTTCGATAATTTCCACAATCAGTTGGGTCACCTTTTTTTTGGAATGGGAATAGATATGGAGTTCCAAGGAATGGTGATGTAGGGACTATTGTGGGCTTATATTAACTTCCTTAACGGAATTGCTTATAAATTCAGTATTGCTTATTTGTATTCAGTATTGGTATTGCTTATAAATATATGGTTTTTTTGCACATGGCCATAATGCCATTATTTACGATCTCTGGTAGTCGTGGACCCTCCCACTGGAAATGTACAGTAAACAGTACCAGCTTACTACCCAGAGTGAAAGAGCTCAGGCCTAGCAGCAAGGGAGCATCCGTGTCTCCCTGTGTGCTGGGAGTGACTCTGGCAGGTGAGCATCAAAACCAAGCGCTGTGGCTTCCATCGAACAACACGTATTCTCAAGTTGCTGGCTGACTCAAGCTGGGGCACAGCAGGCTTGCCAGATTGCCTTGGACACACTGTTGAGCTCCACAATAAAGTCGTTTGAAAGGATGCTGGAAAAAGAGCAGGGTGACCAGGAGAGCGAGACAGGCTGCCTCTCCCACAGAAGAAACCTCTGAGGACAAGTGCAGCTACTGTCAAACATTTGGACTGTTCAAGTGCCACAGAGCTGAGGTCGCTCCAGTAACTCGGTGACAGCTGCGCTAAGAATGAGACCAGCAGGAAGAAGCTGACAGAGCTGTTTCAGTGGCCCATGTCCCGTGAGTGTCCTTGGCATGTACATCACAGACAGGATTCTCATACTTCCTTTCCTTGTCAGGGAGCCAAACGCACTTACTAGGGCATAGGAGCAGGTTTCTGCGGTATATGAACACCTGATTTTATACTCTGATAGATGCCGCCCCCCATCACCACATTAGGCTCACCTGAGGCGGTCATCTGGGCTAGGAAGAGGAGGAAGAGGGAGGTGGCATCCACCTGGAGATGGCCCCACTGGTCGTCGCCCACCACAGTGCCGCAGGTGGCAGTGTTGTACTTGGCGTGCAGGCTGTCCTTGGTACTCTGCGTGTGCTTGAACTTCTCCACCTTCTCCACCTGAGGCAGAAGGCAAGTTAGTGTCTCATAGAGCTAACAGGGTTCGTGGCTGGTAGAGCTCCGGCTGGCTCCCCTATCCCCCCAATGCATGGACCAGGTCTCTTACTGGTGACCTCCAGGAGCCAGAAGAACAAAAGGCAGCTGAAAATTGCTACTGACCTCCATCCACCAGCCACTCCGCAGAAATGTCCCACCTCCCTGGGATTGTTTTTGTCCTTTTAGCTTTTAGAAATATAATTTAAAACTATTCTGTACCAGTACAATATAGTAATCTTACAAATGTAAAATTTTATCAGCTGTTAAAGAATTTGCAAAAACCATACATACTACTTCAGTTTTATTGCAGTTATCTATTAAGAAAATGATAAGTGAACTAACTCAGTCCCATAAGGATAAATATTGTATAAAACCGTTATTGTAGAATGAATATAATGATCCCAGAGGGGTGGGAGAGGCTTGAAGCAGAGGGATGTGGATGTGCAGGAGGAGGGGGTAATTAATAACTAAATTGTACAATTTGATGTGGGGGGAGGAAATTGAAAGAATTTGTTCAAATTTGTATTCGAATTTTATAAATAAATTAGTAGAAAAAAAATTTAAATTGTTACTTTTAACAAATTGTTGTTGTGTACCATTGAGTCGCCTGTGACTCATAGCGACCCTATGTACAATAGCCCTAAAGTCTGCCCTATCCTATGCCAATGTCACCATCTCCAACACACGTGCCCCCATTTATTACCCCAGTAACTGAGTCAATCCATCTCATTGAGGGTCTTCCTCTCTTGCTCAGTCTTTCCACCCTCCCGAGCATGAGGCCCCTCTTCAAGGACTGGTCCCTCCTTGCAGCATGTCCAAATTATGTCAGATGAAGCTTCAGAATTCTTGCCTCCAATGAGCAGCCCGGCTTCACCCTCTCCAGGACAAACTTGTTCATTTTCCTAGCAGTCCATGGTATATTCAATACTCTTCTCCAACACCAGAGCTCAAAGGCATCAATTCTCCTTCTATGTCCCCTAGTCATTGTCCAACTCTGATGCATAACAAGTGATTGCAAAGACCATGGCCTGTATCAGAAGCACCTTAGTCTCCAGAGAGACACCATTGCTCTTCAGTACTTTGGAGAGGTCCCTAACAGCAGACTTTGCCATCGCAATACGTCTTTTAATTTCCTAGCTGCTGGTGCCAAGAGTGTTGACTGTGGATCCAAGCTACCCAAAACTGTGAACAATCTCAATCTCTTCACCATCCATTATGATGCTGCCAATCAGCCCAGTGCTGAGAATCTTTGTTGTTTTGATATTAAGTCTCAATCCATAATGAAGACTACAGTCCCTGACCTTCCACAGCAAGTGCTTCAGGTCCTCTTCAGTTTCAGCAAACAAGGTTGTGTCATCTGCAGAACTCAGATTGTTGATCAGTCTTCCTCCAATCATGATGCCACATTTCTCCTCATAGAGCCCAGCCTCCCAGATAACCTGTTCTGTGTAAAGACTGAAAAGGTATGGAGACAGGATACAACCCTGGCATACACTTCCCGATTTTGAACCATGCAGTGTTTCCTTGCTCTGTTCTGACGACTGCCTCCTGGTCCAAGTATAGGTTTTGCTTTCAATATAGAAGAGAATCTGATTTTAAAGACAATATTCTATGAGAACATCTACTCAGAAAATAACAAAACTCTCACAGGATACCAAGATGGAAAGATGCTTTGGCAAACATGGCAGAAAGCACTGGGATGGGGGGGGGGTCATAGACAAGGGCTTCCTGGTCTTCATATGTCACTTATAAGGCACTCAATGAGAGGAAGAGGGAAGGACAGGGGTGGATGAACCTTGAATACATTACGCTGAGGGAAGAAAGTCAGATATAAGAGGGCAAACGTTCTATTTCCCCAATTATATGAAATATCTAGAACGGGCAAGCGCACAGGCTCAATCTAAGCAAGCAGATTGTTTACATTTCCACTTCTTGTTTCCTATGTCAAAGGAATGGAGCTATTAGGACTTTGCCTTAGGGTGGGGGCTATATCATCTTCATCTTTGAACTTGGACAGATTCTTGAATAATGTTCTGTCTTTGATGCATGCTCAATGAACTGTTGTCTCTGCCAGGGAAACAGTAATGTCAAGTTTTACAAGTGCATCCTTTTTGTCTCAAATGAACACATCCTGTTTTGAAAAGTCAGTAGAAGGAAAGAGTGTCCAGGGCTTTCGAGGAGTGCTACTGAGAAACCCTCATCTCCCGTTTTCCCTCTTTTGCAAAAGGGCATGCCTGTCTATTAATCTCTTCCACAGAGATTCTTGGAGACAGTAAGTAGCCTTTGAGTTTATCTATCCCAAATCCAAACCTCCTGTCATTGAGACAGTTCTGATCGTGACCCCATATACAGAGCAGAACTGCTCACTGGACTTCTGAGGCTATAAATCTTTGTGGAAGGAGACTGTCATATCTTTCTCCCAGGGAGTGGTTGGGGGTTTGAACAGCTGACCTTTCTGTTAGTAGCTTAACCACTGGACCACCAGGTCCCTTGTGGTCCTATCTCTCTCTCACAGTGCTGTCGAGTTGTAACTGACTCAGAGTTGACCCTCCAGTGGATTTGTGAGGCTGTAAATCGCACAGGAGGAGATTGTCCATCCTTCTCCTAAGGAGCAACTGGCAAATTCAAACAGCCAGGGAAGTGTAGCTTTAAGCTTATCGGTACAACTTCCTGTGGACTAAGTTGCTTGGGTTCCTTCTGTAATCCTAAAGCCCAATAAAATGTTTCCAGATCACCTTACAAAGAGAAATGAAGCAAGATGTTTCCAATTTCTCATCTTGAGAAGAAAAGTTCAAATTTCTTTGAGAACGTTACATGTCATGATTAAAATGACATGAAAAGGTGGGGTAAGAGTAGGCATCGATCAATGGTGAGTAATTTTATAAAACACAGCATATGAGAATGATCATATAAAATAGAACGTAAATGAAGAAACGTGTAAAACACAATGCACATGAAGCCCAGTGCACACTGAACTTTGTATGCAGGTCAATATAAAATAAAAATTACATGAAACACCCTTTTGGGCTGTGGACAAGCACGCGTGCCATTTCTGCCTACCTGTCTCATCATGCACTGGAGAAGGCCCCGCATCAGTTTCACCACGTTCTGCGGGAATAAAGTGGATTTGGTTACAGGCCTGACTCCCTGCTCCATGACCAAAGCCGCCCCCCACCCCCAGGACCATCTCCAGAACATGCAAGGATTCGGAGCATTTTTATATCATGTACATTTCCCCATTTCATCACAGAGAAGGAAAAAGCTTGACCAAATCACTTATCTCTAGTAAAGGGGTTGGGCCAGATGCTATCTTCTAGGAAAGGTAGCCATGATTCATGGGTCTTTTAGCAACACAAATTTTATAAGCCCAGTGCCCTGCAGGGTTCTGATTCTTAGTAATGTCTTTTCATTGTCGTAGGATGAATGAAGCCCACCACGCCTGCACCGAAGTGATGATGCTTTGCCAAAAGAGCCATTTGTAACCTCATTACTGGACAAGTAAAGTTCACACACAAAGTTAAGTGGCAGTCAACAGGACGGAACAGTGTGAGGTACTGAAACCAACCACCATTACTGTTGTAACTAATGACTGTGATACCAAGTCATCCTATCGGACATGACGCCCGGGTAGTGCACAAAGCAGGACTAGGATCACTCCTCATTCCTGCGGCACGCTTACAAGTCAGCAACTACTGATACCCCACTCTGCAGAGGAGGAACCCAAGGCTGAGAGATGAAATAATGCCACTCATGTCACAGCTAGCAAGCTGGGAGCAAGGCTACACATGGGTGAACCTTGGAAACATCATGCTGAGTAAAATGTCAGGCACCAAAGGGCAAATAATGCCTTGCTCCACTTAGTGGTATATGAAATACCTAGACTAGGCAAAAGCACAGAGACCAAAATTTTTAAAAGGCTACCAGAGGCAGGGTGAACAGGAGTTACTGCTAAAGGGGCACAAAACCCTTCTGGAAACAGTGTGATGGAGCACAACATGGTGAATCATCAAAGTGCACATGTAATAAAATAACAAACTTTTTCTTACATCTGTTGGAAGCTATTGATATATTTTATTGCTGCTGCTGCTGCTGTTGTTGTGTGCTATCAAGTTGGAACCGAGTCACAGTTGACCCTCCAGTGGATTTTCAGAGGCAATTTAAATGCACGGGAGAAGATTACCCATCCTTCTCCTGTGGAGCAGCTGGTGGATTTGAACTGTGTGCTTTGGAATTGCAGCAGAGCTTCTTATCATTGGGCTGATAGATAGACAGATGAATAGATGTATAGCTATGTAGATATATCTAGACATAGATATATCTATATCTAT
>NW_006399881.1:8205740-8216260 GCF_000299155.1 Elephantulus edwardii | reverse complement strand
TTTTAAATTATTTTTTAATTAAACCTACAAACTAACTCACCAGTTTAATAATCATTACTGATTCATGTTGATCAGCACTCATTAATGATATTTGCTATAGATATAGATATATCTATGTCTAGATATATCTATATAGACAGACAGACATTTACTGTAAGATTTTAAAAATCCTATTTGTTTAGAATGATACCTGGTATAGGAATATGTATATAAAATTGATAAAACATAAAGAGGAAAAATACTACTTGCTCGGTAAACAAATTCTTTCAGGTTAGAAATTTGGGTGCCTATTTTCCTATCAGTTTGACTATTATTCTATGAAGAAAAAATGTTCAGCGAGAAAGAGAACTGAGAGACTGAGATTATAACTAAGGACCTCTCCAAAGCATGTAGGTGCAGAAACGGAGGAGATGCCAGCATTAAACTGTTCCGCACGGCTACTTCCAGGGAGACATTCAGTTTAAGGAAAAGGTTCTGAGCAGCCAAGATGTGGCTGTCAGCCCCCATTACCTGTTCAAGCTCATAGGCCTTGGCCTTGTCCTCATCCCGGTCTGCATTCTTGCGGTAGGCCATCCCCAGGCCCCACACGGCCAGGATGCTATAGATGTTGTCCCGCACCCAGGCGTCCTTCTGTTCATGGCTGGCCGACAGCAGCCCTGTGACAGGATTCTGTAACAGAAGGACAACAAAGGATTCATCACCATGAGTCCATGGTCCCTGCAGGGCAAGGAATAACAAGACGGAGGTTTTCATCCTGGGGGGGGAGAAATCACATGACTCCTCTTGGTCTCAGTTTCTTCACCTGTGTAACAAGGATACTACGTGAGAAAAGCTCTTAAGAATTTCAGGCAAGAAATAGCTCGCTGAAAAAGCCTGCAAGGTATTTACATATCTGTGTATTGCAGGATTTGGATCTTCTTGGGTCTTTGTGTCACTGCCAATCGGCAAAGCACTGAGCCTGGAAGCAGGAGCTTTAACCCCTAGGCTCAGCCCATCACTCAAGCTATGGGTCACGGAAGGTACAGACCAAAACAACTGGGCCTTAGCTGGCTGCCCAACAAAAGGGAACCTGGGAGTTTTGTTTAGCTCTGGTATCGCATCACCAGTACCTGAAAGGCAAGTGAGTCACTAATGAGTCAGTTCTCAACACAAACATGATGTTCTCAGCAGCATTATTTCTAACAATCAAAAGTGGGACCAACCCAAATATCTGTCAGCTGATGAATAGATACACAGAATGTGGCATACTCATACAAGATACTGCACAGTCTTAAAAAGGGAGGAAGTACTGAGAACATGATTATGGTGAGTGAAATAAGCCAGACATATTATAGGATCCCACTTAAATGAAACATCCAGAACAGGCAAATGCAGAGACACAGACAGTGGACTGGGAGGAGGTGAGAAGGGTGAGAGGTCCCGTACTGAACCCATGGATTCTGAGGTGATGAAAATGTTCTGGAACTAAACAGAAGTGAGAATTGCATAATAATGTGAATGTAACAAATGCCACTGAATCATGCACTTTATATGAGTGAATTGTATCGTACATGAATTTTATGTCAATAAAGCTGCTATTTAAAAATAAGCTAGTCCTAAAAAAAAAAATAAAAAAAAAATAAGCCAGTCCTAAGAAACTTTGAGCAGGAATAAAATGGAAGAGTTAAGAAAAGCATCCCATAAAGATAATCTCTGACCTTCCTGAACGTGCACAAAGAAACAGCCATCTGCTAAAGTACATCACAACAATCACAATCTTGCCAATTTAAAAAATATTTAAAAAGGCACTATAATATTTATAAGGGGACTCATGAAGAAACTTTACTTGGGCCTCTCGAAACGTTACTACCATGTTTTATAGGATAAAAAACAAAGCTAAACAAAACACTCCCACAAACTGGCACTGCTACAAAATGGGTCTCCTTGGAGGCAAAGACGGTGACACTTTGTGTTTCATACTTTGGACATGATGTCCCTTTCCAAGGCTATTCCTTGGAAAGGGACATCATGCTTGGGAAGATGGAGAGTTAGCAAAGGAGATGACGACCCCTAGTGATTTGGTTAGGCATAGTGCCTCAGCAATGGGTTCAATTGTGCCAGAGATAAAGACGTTGGCACAGGATAGGACAGGGTGCAGACTGGCTGTTCACAGGGTCACGATGAGTCGTACTCAACAGTACCTAACAAAAAGGAACTATATACTTTACTTTCTCCCTTAACTAAACTATTGTTGTTAGGCATTGCTGAGTGGCCTTCGACTCTTAGTCACCGTATGTACAGTAGCTCTGAAGTTTGCCCTATCCTGAGACAGTCTCACTGACTCTGACATACCTACCCCAACTACCCCGCTTACTGCGTCAATCTGGGGTCATATCTGGGGTCTTTCTCTCTTGTGCTGTCCCTCTACTCTTCCAAACATCATGTCCTTCTAAAAGGACTGGTCCTTCCTGGCCACGTGCCCAAAATATGTGAGACGGAGCTTCAAAATTCTAGCCTCCAAGAAGAAACTTGGTTTCACTCTCTCCAAGAAAGACCTGTTTGTTCTCTTTGCAGTCCATGGTATGTTCAGTACTCTTCACCAGCATCACAACTCAAAGGCATTGATTCTTCTTCTGTCATCCTTAGTAATTATCCAGCTCTCTAATGTATAGCAAGTAACTGCAAAGACATGGTCTGGATCAGGCACACCTCAGTCTCTAGACTGACATCATTGCTTCTCAGTACTCTAGAGAGGTCCCTGACGGCAGATTTACCTAATATAATTTGTCTTTTGATTTTCTGACTGCTGGTGCCAACCAAGAGTGTTTGTTGACTGTAGAGCTGAGGAAGTTGAAATCGTTAACTTCAATTTCTTCTCCATCCATCATAGTGCTGCCAATTGGCCCAATGATGAAAAAAAGCTTTCTTTCCTTGATGTTGAACTTCAATCCATATTGAAGGCTGCAGTCCTTGACCTTTTGCAGCAAGCACTTCATGTCCTTCTCAGTTTCAGCAAGCAAGGATGTGTCATCTGCATAAGGCAGGCTGTTTATGAGTCTTCCTCCAATCCTGATGCCACATTTCTCCTCATGCAGCCCAGCCTCCCAGATGATCTATTCTGCACATAGACTGAAAAGATAGGAAGCATCCCTGGTGTAAATGCTTCCCAATTTTGAACCATGCAATGTTTCTCTGTTCTGTTTTGAGGACTACTTCCTGGTCTGAGTATAGGTTTCCCATGAGCACAATCAAGTGTGCTGGGACTCCCATTCTTCTCAGAGTTTGCCACAATTTGTGGTGATCTACACAGTCAAATGCCTTTGTATAGCTAATAAAACACAGACATTGCTCTGGGATTTTGGCAGAAAGCAAAGAGGACATCTGACATTGGCGATACTGTCTCTAGTGCCACAACTTCTTCTAAACGCAACTTGTATTTCTGGTAGTTCTCTGTCAGTGTACTGTTTGTTTGTTCTGTTTTTGGGGTTTTTTTTTATAATCTTCAGCAGGATTTTGCTTGCATGTGGTATTAATGATGTTGTTATATAATGTCCACATTCTGTTGAGTTACCTTACTAATCTATGTCTTCTACAAAAATATCTAAAACTGAATTAATATCACAAGACTCAAGAGCTTCACAAAGGGGCTCTGAGTCTAACTCTTGAGTCTCTGGGTGATTTCCTGGCCTGGGGTTACCCAAGAGACCTCAAAATAGATAAAGATGCAACAAGGGGCAACAGTATTGTGTTGCCATAGTTCTACACAGTCTATAATTACAAATCAGTATTAAAACGAACCAGAAGTGAAGTCTGGGGATGGCTGAGCAAAGTTCCACGTTGTTCTCAAACAATGGGCTACTGAAGATCTTTGTTAAAACCATTATTCACCAACACTGTACAACATAAGCATCTTCTTCTATTCTGAGGTCTGTTGGGTAACCCCAGGCCAGGAAATCACCCAGAGACTCAAGATTCAGACTCAGAACCCCTTTGTAAAGTTCCTGAACCCACAAACAGTCTTCAGATGACACAGCAGTGAACACTTATATCCAGACTGAGTGTGGCCTGGATTATAAAAATAATTACTGCAGTAATTGGAAGTCATCTCTCTTCTCCTTCAGTGTGGACTTAACTGTTGAAGTGGGTGAACTTACCTTCATCCAAAACTAGACTGTGCTCACCCCCTTGTTCCACCACAAAGAAGCAGTTAAGGTCTTTCTATGACCCGCCCTGACGAAGAGTCAGGGTGACTTCACGTCTGATCCATTTGGACCCATTTTGCCTCAGTTCCCACAACCCTCTGACAGCAAGAATTGGAGGGGGGATTCCCACATCCAAGTAAGTATATGCACACACAAGCCACATTAGGTTGGGGTACTATTACTAACTTGCAGCGGAAGGGGATGTTATTTTTAAATGTTTCTAGTGAAGCCTTAAAAAATGGAGTAGTAGAAGACGTAGGAGGTTCCACTGAGATTCACTGAAACAGAAATTGCTGCAAATCACAAGGGACTCTGCCACCTCCAGTGTGTTGTCCCTTCTTATAACCCAGCAGTTTCTGTCAACCTGAAGGATATTAAGTGCTATCTTTTTGCTCTTTTTGCCAGAAAGTGAGACTATACCTTCTAACTCTGGCTCAAGAAGTAGAAGAGAAATTCCAAACACTCAAAAGTAAGAGTCTCTGTGGCTTCTTGCTGCCTGAGCATGACGACCCTCATGCGCAAGTAATTGCAAGTTTTTGGGGTTGTGTGCTTTTTTCTGGGCTTGTGAGAACAGAATGGAGCTCCACAGGGTTTCCAATGGCTGACTGTTCAGAAGATAATCACCAGGCCTTTCTACCAAGATGCCCCTGGATAGACTCAAAACACCTCCCTTGTGGATAGCAGCCAAGTCCATAACTACTCAAACTATTTAATTCTTCCAATCCATGACCATAGTATTCAGCCTTGTTCTCATACTGTAAATGTCTAAAGGACCAAGTCTATCCTTCTCGTTCACTACTCTAACCCTAAGTCTTGACCTAGTGAGGTGCCAGATAAAGAAATGAACAAATGTATAATAAAGGCTGTATTTGTATTGATTTCTATTCAGAAATATCTGTTCAGTTATACTTAAACATGACGATAGTACCTACATACATGTAAGTGCAGTGTGTTTTTAAAGTAGGAATCATGCTGGCATTTGTCTAGAAATGATTACATCAGTGACTGGGGTAATGGGGGTAGGTGAGGTGTGTCTGAGACAAGATTGGCACAGGATAGAGCAGGGTTTAGGGCTCTTCTACATAGGGTCGCTATGAGTTGGAGGTGACTTGACAGCACATAACAACAACATAATTGAGAATAGGGAGCTCTGACAAAGGCTGTGTCTCTGGAAGGTTCAAATCTACCAGCAGCCCTGCAGGACAGAGATGGACAGTGTCTTCCCATGCGGTTTATAGCCTCAAAAACCCAATGGAGGGCCAGTTGTGATGGGGTCCTAACTGGACAACAGGGACTTTTTTTAAATATAGCTGAGATTGCTAATTATATAGTTGTACATTAGTTTGAAATATAGATTTTGTACATTTTGATAGGTAAACCTCAGACTTTTCAGAGGACAATCTTGAACACTTTAGCTTTAATGTGCAGTAGCCTCACTCTTTACCAAAGGAGATCACAGGTAGACCAATCTCACTGCTAGATGACATCTCTTTGTAAATTGCTACCTACTAGATTCCTCTGCTCTGGGTTTATAAATCATGCCCCAGCTGTCATCTGTCCTGGGTAAGGCATTTGCACCATCTCAAATGACTGAGCGTGCCTTCCAGGGATATGAACTGGGGCGGGAGCCAAATGTTCAGGTATCCACCTCATTTCAGCTTTCCTTCTCCAGGCCCAACTCTCCATGCTAAAGCTTTTGAAACTCACAGGAACCAACTAGGCCCCTTCTTACAAACAAATGCACCAACAACTTTACTATTCTCCTAACCTGTTACCATCTGGTTGATTCCAACTAATAGCACAGAATAGGGAGGGGTTCAGAGCTACTGTTTACAGGGTCGCTATGTGTTATAGCCAACTCAATGGCACCTAACAACAAAAACACAACAACCCTACAGAACAGAGTAAAATGGCAATGTAGCATTTCTAAGGCTGTTATCAATATGGAAGCAGGCTGCCACATCTTTCTCCCACAAAACAGCCAGATTCTGGGTTTGAACTACAGCCCTTTCAATTAGCAGCTAAGTGTTTAACCACTGTACCACCAGTATTCCCTACCAACCTCCAAAACCAAACCTAACCCACTGTCATCAAGTTGGTCCTGGCACAGTGACACTCCCTCAGTTTCTGACACTAACTGTTTTATGGGAGGAGATTGCTCATCTTTCTCCTGTGAAGTCACTAGTAGATTTGAACTGCCAACTCTGGTGTGGTTGTTGCTGTGTACTATCAAGTCTGAACTGTCTGTAGCTGACCCTCCAGCAGGTTTTCAGAGGCAGTAAATCACATGGGAGGAGACTGTCCATCATTCCCATCTTTTTCCCTGCGGAGCAACTGGAGGATTCAAACTGTGTACCTTTGAGTTGGCAGCACAATTCCTTATCCCTTAGCTACCAGAGCTCCCTAAATCTTTTGGTTAGTAGTTCCATATGTTATACACTACACCATCAGGGTTCCTTATACCAGTCTCCTGTTGTTGTTGTTAAGTGTATCAAGTGGACTATGACTCATTAGCAATCCTATAAAACCTTCTCTATCCTGAGCCGCCGTGTCAATCCACCTCATCCAGGCTGAGCCCACTGTTCAGCTTTCTATGCCTGAACCCCTTTCTCCAAGGACTAGCTTCTCCTGATAACATGCCCAAAGACTAATTCTTTGACTCTTCCAATGATCTCTCTAGGACAGTAGAGGATCACGGAGCAATTAGCTCTAGTACTGTGTGAACCTACAGAATACATTCAAACTCAGTGGGGCAGTGGCAGTGGCTGCACTGGAACTTTCCTCTGAACTAACTGTAGATGTTACTGTCTGATATTCCCAGTGATGAGCCTAACCTCTAGTCCACTGAGTTGGACCGGGAACACTAAGACATCCTACATCACTCTGCATCTGCGCACTTAGCTGGTGTCTGCAGGAATTTGTTCCGAATGGCAGCTAGTTCTGTGGAACTCCTGGAACTTTTTTTAGTGGTTTCCTCAGGACAGCATATGGTATTCAGTTTTGTTAAATTCTCAGATGGATTTCTAATGTACTCAGTGAAGAACCACTTCTCTTAATGTATTTTATGAACATTATAGTCTTCTAGCCATTGTGAGAATGCTGGGATATTTCTTTAATTAATAGTGATTATTTAAATATAAGTGACAAGGACGAAAAGACAGGATGCAGATAGAGTACTATATTTACAGACATAGGCTATTTCACTACTTTAATGCTAATACTGAGGAGAATGTATCATTATTTGATATATCAATCTGGTGCTGTATCTAAAGTATTTCTCTCCATCCCTACAGCCTGACCCCAATTAAGACAGCTTATCATGGGACTGTGAGTACCCCAAAAGGGTGACCTGGACAAAGGGTGTCTCTCTTGGCTGGAGATCTTTAAGTGTAAAGGATCTAGTGAGGTGATCTTCTGGGTACCCTAAAACTTGAGACCATTAGAAATCTCTCCCCAGGATAATGGAAAAGTCAGGATTTCTTTTTTCTCTAATTACTCATTTATTTTTTTTAAATCTGACACTGAAATATTCAAAAGTTGTCCTAGGAGGAGTATAGCAAAAAAATCTCTTCTTCCTGCTACACTCTAAGAGATGGTATAGAAGATGGTACAAAACAAGGGCACCAGGAAGAAGAAAATGCCAGCCACAGAGCCTTCCTTCCCTTGAATCAATGCCCAGTTGGATAAGCCTCTGGCAGATCACGCCTTAATGTGCCTCTGCCCTCACCTGGACTAGTGCTGCCAAGAATCATGGGCTCTTAGCTGGTGCACACTCTCCTTACTCCTTGCTTATTAGATACATTACAACTGGAGTCAACTGAAATAAGAAACAAAGGACACAGACCACTGCCACTCTAGCTCAGTCTTAAGGGAACACAAAGAAGTTAAAGAACAAAACAAAACCAACCCACAAAACCCAGAAGAGAGTTGTATGATTAAGATTTTCCTAGTCATTATAGCAACACCAGTTGTTACACTAGTTGACAGCAGTGCATAACAGATTTTGCACTAAGGACTTAAGTCATTTATTCAGTTGTTGTTGTTAGGTGCCATCAAGTCAAGAATGACTCATAGTGACCCTATCAACAAAAGATCTGACACCTGTTCTATCCTATGCCATCCCCACACTTCCTCACACATAAGAGCCCATTGCAGCAGTCACCATGTCAATCCACCTAGTTGAGAGTCTTTCTTTCCTTTGCCAACCCTCCACCTTTCCCAACATCATGTCCCTCTCTCCAAGGAATAGCCCCTCCTAGCAATATGCCCAAAGTATGTGAGGCAAAACCTCATCATTCTTGCCTCTAAAAATCACTCTGGCTCCATCTTCTCCAAGATATATCTGTTCGTTCTCTTGGCCTTCCATGGGATGTTCAATGCTCTTCCCCAAGAACACAGCTCAAAGACATCAATTCTTTTTCTGTCATCCTTATTCACTGTCCAGCTGTCAGATGCACAGCAAGTAAAAGGAAAAACTATAGCCTGAATCAGATGCACCTTAGTCCTCAAACTGACACCATTACTCCTCAATAATTTGGAGAACCTAGCTGGGGTCCAGAGAGGAAAAAATGGAAGCAGTGTGCCCCCAGATTCAGCAAACTTTGCCATAAGACCAGAGAGGAGAGATCACAGGCACAGTGAGTTGCCCTTCCCTTTCCTACTGGAATGTTGACCATCCCAACTGCAACAATTCTTTCTGTGAGCCCAGGGACAAAAGAGAAATGCAGGTAGGGCAAGTTACCCTTCCCTCCTGTGGAGTAGTGAGCTCCAGGGCCAAGGTCAGCAGACTAAGGACCTACTAGGGACCCAGGCAACAAAAACGGTCACAGCAATAACAAGTGAGAGGCAGACTACCCCACACCTTACACAAAACCAAAGCAAGATGTCACCCCAAAAAAAGTTAACAAAACACAGTCAATGGATTTCCTAAAACTGGAAAGTCTGATAGAACTCTGACACAGAATACAAAAATAACAATTATTTAATTACTGTCAATGGGTGAAAGACAAACGATTACAGGATTCTACAAGCAAAAGCCAAAAAGACTTGAAAAACAATCCAGGACAATGCAGATAAATAGCGCACTAGAAAAACGGCAATCCTGAAGAAATCAAGAAACTGCAATATGAAGACCAACGTCTCAAAAGCCATCAACATGTCAGAGGGGCAGATGAGCAGATTTGAAGAGATGGAGCACAGAATATGCGAAATTGAAGATGGAGTTAACAGCACAGATCTGCTAAAACAAAAAACAAAATTAGAAAAGAAAAAAAAAATGAAGACAGCCTAAGATTAATGTGGGACACCATCAAGAAAAACATGTGCATAATGGGAATCTCAGAACAGGATGAAGAAAAAAAAAGGCACTGAAAAAAATTGTGGAAGAGTCACTAGGAGACAAATTTCCAGGTACAATGAAGAATGATAGATAGCATTTACACACAAGAAGCTGAGCAAACCTTATCTAAAATATACCCCAAAAGAAAAATATCAAGGCATATCATAGTCAAATTTTCCAGGACTGAAGATAAGAATGCTGAAAAGTAGCCAGGGAAAAATAAAAAGTAACCTAAAAGGAGAGCAAATAAGATTACATGACAATTTCTCAGTAGAAAGCATATCTAACACTCAACACAAAACCCAGCAAAATTATCCCTCAAATATGATGGAGAGATATTCTCTGAAAAGCTGAAACTAAGGGACTTTGTAAAAACAAAGTTAGCACTGCAGGAAACACTGAAGGAAGTCTTTCTCACAGAGGCACCACAGAAAGGAAAATGGATCAAAAGAACCAGCAACACAACAAAAAGGAATTCAACAAAATGACTGCAATAAAAACTTGCCTCTCAATAATTACACTAAATGTGAATGGTTTAAATGTACCACTGAAGAGAAAGAGCAGCAGATTGGATAACAACACAAACCATCAATTTGCTGCCAACAAGAGACACACCTGAAAAGTAAAGATAGAGACAGACTAAAAATAAGAGTATGGAAAAATATATGAAGCAAATGGCAACAAGAAAAAATAGGAGTAGCAATACTATTCTCTGATAAAATAGGTTTCAATGTCAAAATCATCACAAAGGATAAGGAAGGCCACTATATAATGTTTAAAGGGTCAATGCAACAAGAGGATATAACCATAAGAAATACCTATGCAAAAAAAAAAAAAGAAATACCTATCCATGAAATACAGAACTGCAAATTACAATAAATAAGAGTGAAAACACAATTTAACAAAACCTCTGGGTACAGCCAAAGCAGTACTTAGATGTCAATTCATCGCAATAAGCAAACACAGCCAAAGCAGTACTTAGATGCCAGTTCATAGCAATA
>NW_006399881.1:8202894-8204131 GCF_000299155.1 Elephantulus edwardii | reverse complement strand
TCATGAAAAAAATATACAAAACGGGTAACCCTGGAGGACATTATGCTGAGATATCTCAGTCACAAAAGGACAAATACTATATAGTGCCACTGTTAAAAAATGGGATGGACATCGGGGTTGGGGGGAGACTTGGAAGGGATAAATAATGAATACTGCATTGAAACAGATGAGGGACAGAACTGTTTAAAAACAATATATGATTAAGTATTATTGTCATGACAGGAGTCAAGAAGGAAGGCTACATAGGGGAGTGGACTTGGGGGGAAGGAATGTATAACAATGAAAGAATTTTTCATTTACCTTTCAAAGAGAAGAGCGCACTGAGGGGAAGAAGTGGGCAGGGAGAAAAGTGCATCAGTGAATGAAATACAAAGTCTCTGTAAATTTTCATTAAAATTAATAATAATAATTAAAAAATGTTGTTGTTATGTGCCATCGAGTCACTTTCAACTCACAGCGACCCTATGTACAACAGCCCTAAATCCTGCTCCATCCTATGCCAATCTCACTGTCTCCGACACATTCACCCCGATTACCCCAATCACTGAATCAATCCACCCTTCCAAGCATGACGTCCCTCTCCCAGCACTGGTCCCTCCTTGCAACATGTCCAAAGTATATCAGACAAAGCCTCAGAATCCTTGCCTCCAAGGAGCAGTCTGGTTTAACCCTCTCCAAGATGAATCTGTTAATTTTCTTAGCAGTCCATGGTACATTCAATACGCTTTTCCAGCACCACAGCTCAAAGGCATCAATTCTCCTTCTATCCTAGTCATTGTCCAGCTCTTTGATGTATAGCAAGTGATTGCAAAGTCCATGGCCTGGATCAGGCGCACCTTAGTCTCCAGAGTGAGACCATTATGTTTAAAATAAAACCCTAAAAAAATACCTATTACAATAACTAATCTCAAGATTAAATTCTTGGGAATAAATCTAACTAGACGTGCAAAATACCCATACCAAGAAAATTACAAAACATTACTATAAGAAACAGAGGGAGACCTGGAGAAATAATTCTCCTTTGTTATTAATAGGAAAAGTGCTAAAACTCAGAGTCTAAAATATGGGTAAGAATAAGAAGAAAAACGTGTTAACAGAAATATGAAGAACAGTTGAGAATAATGAGAAAGATGTTATAAGAGGCCTCAATGTTTGTGTTGTTTTGTCTTTTGTCTGCCGTGTTTGTTGTCTTTTTGTCTTGTGTTCAAAGTTATAACACTGATGAGCTCATACAGTT
>NW_006399881.1:8103257-8196829 GCF_000299155.1 Elephantulus edwardii | reverse complement strand
GATAGGGAATGACAAAAGACAGACTGACAAAGGAGATTAATCAGAACTGGCTTTGACAAGCACTGTGGCAATTGGACAATTAAAACAGACTTTCAAGGGGGGAAAAAAAGAACGAACTGGGGAGGAGGGTAGAGAAAATAGTGCAACAATGAATGAATAAAAACACAAAATCTCTGTAAGTGTTCATTAAAATTAATAAAATTTAATATTTAAAAAAAAGAAGAATTACAACAACCAACCAACATATGATCAATAGGCAATGGCGATGAAGGAGGAAGTGCAGGCTACTCTGAAGGACTTGGCAAAAATACAAGGCCCCAGAAACTAGTGGAATACCAATTGAAATATTTCAATGTGCTCACCAAGTTGTGCCAAAAAACCCAGAGGACAATTACCTGGCCAACTGACTGGAAGAGATCCATATTTATTCCCATTCCAACAAGAGGTGACCTGACCGTGTATGGACATTAATGAACAGTATCACACAAAAGCAAAACTCTGAAGATTATCCAGAAATTATTTGAACAGTACATTGACAGAACTACCAGAAATACAAGCTCGGTTTAGAAGAGGTCGTGGAACTAGAGACATTATTGCCAATGTTAGATGGGTCTTGGCAGGAAGCAAAGAGTACCAGAGGAATGTCTACCTCTGTTTCACTGGCTATGCAAAGGCATTTGACTGGATCACAACAATTTGTGGCTAATCTTGAGGAGAATGGGAACCCCAGAACAACTGAATGTGCTCATGCTAAACATATACTTGGACCAGAAAACAGTCCTCAGAACAGAGGAAGGAAACACTGCGCGGTTCAAAATCAGGAAAAGAGTGCATGAGGGATGTATCCTGTCTCCATACCTTTTCAATCTATATGCAAAACAGATCATTTAGGAGGTTGAGTTTTATTTATTTTTTTTTTTTTTAGTGTACTGTCGAATTGGATCCTAGTGGTACAGGAGATTTCCCGGCCTTCTCCAGTGTAGCATCTGGTGGATTCGAACAGCACACTTTCGGGATTGCAGTGCAGCTTCTTGCCACTAGGCCACTAGAGCTCCCTGAGGTTAAGCTTTATGAGGAGAAATGTGGCATCAGGATTGGAGGAAGACTCATCAACAATCTACATTACACAGAGATGACAACAACAATGCTTGCTGAAACTGAGAAGGACCTGAAGTGCTTGGTTCAGAAGGTCAAGGATTGTAGTCTTCAATATGAATTGAAGTTCAACCACAAGAAGACAAAGATTCTCACCTCTGGGCCAATTGGCAGTACCATGATAGATGGAGAAGAGATTGAAGTTGTTAACAATGACCAGACTTGCTCAGCTCCACAATCAACACTTGGCACCAGAGGTTAGGAAATCAAAAGATGAATTGCATTAGGTAAATCTGCTGTAGGGACTTCTCCAGAGTACTGAGAAGCAACAACATCAGTCTAGAGACTAAGGGGCATCTGATCCAGTGCATGGTCTTAGCAATTACTTGCTATGCATCAGAGAGCTGGACAGTGACTAAAGACAAAAGAATAATCGATGCCTTTCAGTTGTGGTTCTAGAGAAAAGTCTTGAATATACCATGGACTAACAAGAAAACAAATAGGCCTGTCTTGGAGAGGGTGAAACCAAGTTTCTCCTTAGAGGCTACGATTTTGAAGCTCTGTTTCACCTTTTAGCATGTGCACAGGAGCGACCGATGTTTCAAGAAGGACATCATGCTTTGAAGGGTCGAGGGACAGTACAATAGAGGAAGACCCCAGAGAGATGGGTTGATACAGCAACAGAAAGGATTTTTCTCTGGGGAGGATAGGAGGAGAATTGATGCCTTTGAGCTGTGGTGCTGGAGAAGAGTATTAAATATACCATGGACTGCTAAGAAAACAAACAGGTTCACCCTGGAGAGGGTTAAACTGTGCGGCTCCTTGGAGGCAAGGATTCTGAAGCTCCATTTGACATACTTTGGACATGTTTCAAGGCAGGGACAGTCACTGGAGAGGGACACCATCCTTGGGAGGGTGGAGGGACAGCGCAGGAGAGGAAGACTCTGGATGAGATGGATTGATACAGTAACTGGGGCATGGGGGTAGGTGTGTAGGAGTCAATGAGATTAGTTAAGGACAGGACTGGCTTCAGAGCTGTTTACATAGGGTCACTATGAGTCACAGGTGACTTGACAGGCGATAATAACAACTACCACCTTTTTACAGATTTAGTATTTTATCCATACACATATTTTAGATTTCCCATTATTTTGATGTTAAATTCTGTTATCCTTAAAAAGTAACATTAAGTCACTGCCCTGGTATCTTCATTATCTGCTTTATTATAGCAAATTAACCGAAGTTACAGCACACACTGTTTTGATCATTACTTTTCTTTCTGATCCACATTATCTTATCACCTTATAACGCTTTTATAAGCCTTCAGAGTTGTGATTGAAGAAATGTACAGTTACTATTTCTTTTCTGCCCAAACGGATCGAAACATTTCTTTTTAGAAGTCAAAAAAATTGAAGCTATTTCTTAAAGCAGTTATTTATAAAATCAAGGCTGCTCTTAGAAACACAGCCCTTTCATTCCTTGCCTTAAAGACTCACATACTATTTAACTGGAAATATATTTGGCAAATGACTAATGGGAAAATTTCTTTCCTTTCACAGATACAGAAAAAGTAATTAGCTGAGATGTTAGCTGATATGAACACGCTATTACTTCTAACAGAAAGATGATTGTTAGTTTGACATATTGAGCACTGAATGATGCCAAACAAATGAGATGAATGTAAGTTGATCTCCAATTAAAAAGCAAATCAGAAACAGAGTTCAGAGCTTGTAGCAGCTGACACTGAGAAATGCTCCATAAACATCTGCATATGTACAAGAAAAGACAGGGAGCTAGAGTAGAAACTCTAGAAGCTGTTTATGCAGCTCAAACCACCAACAGCGTGTTTAAGGCACCTAAGATCACTGAGAGAAAATGATGGGCCCAAGGTGGGTTAAGGCTCACACTCTGAAAATGAGTTGCTGGGGTGAAATGAGATTGGGAGGGAGATGGGCAGAAACAAACATGCACTTGTAGATGCCTGGGACATTCCAGAAAAACTGTGCTGAGTGCTCTGGTTAACTAAAAAGCTCGACAAGGCAGCCAGGAAGGGAGATAGAGGCCAAGCATGAGGACTCCTCACCAACTTCCCACAAAACAAATACAACCGAATGCCCAAACAACTCCTTCTTTAATCATTAAAATGCTGGGGAGGAAAGTTCAACCCTGAGGAACAGTTCTTTTGCTCAATAGCTGGGCCATTAGCATGGCTCAGGCCATGCAGGAAGTGTTTGGGTCAACAAGGACTTGTTACCTTGGATGCCCTGGAGTCGCTGACTGATGCAAAAAGCCAGCCACTGGATGAGGCCTCTGTGCCTAATGACCTCACAGCATGAAACAGGGAAACAGTATTAGGTTCAAGAACCAGAAAGCAACTAGGAACTGTGTCAATAACTCCCAAAAGAAGTCTCATGAGTTAAGGTGTTCCAGCAAAGACCACAAGGCCTGGGTATATGTGGCCTATCCACTATAGACATGCCAGGTGACATACTTAAGTACTACTTTTAATTTTTTCACAAGAACAAAATGTAGGTGTTATTACTCCCATTTTACAGATGAGGGTGTGGACTTAAGACAGGCTGAGTAAAATTGACACTGTTCAAGGTAGAGCTGGGGGTGCAAGCCAGACTGACACAAGAACCAGGCTTCATTAGTCCTCCTTACAGCCCCTTCCCCCACAGTATGTGAGGAAGGTCTCTCAACTCAGATTTTCAAACACTTTGGAAACATAATTTCAAGGAGGAAGGCAGATGACCTCAGTTTGCCTGTCTGTTCTTTCGGCAGTTCTTAACTTGGGCATGTATCTTCCCAGCCCCTACTTCTGTCCTTCCCTAAAATTCCCAAATACCACAATCTTTCACACATAATCTCAATATCCAAGGAGTTCTGACACGGAAAGTGTTTTCCTAAAGGCAGTAAACTACTGTGGTGGTAAAAATCCCTGAACTCAGTAAGGATCTTCAAGTCTTAACTCAATGGAACGATTCATATTTCATTATAAAAAGAATGTGGTTTAACCTACATTTCACAGCAGTTTATTATAGAGTACAAAAAGCCGTGCTTATTACCTTTCTAAGTTCAAAAGATTTCTTAATTTAAAGCACCTCTGATTCTATGGGTTTCACGCAACCGTATCCCCAAATGCCACCAAGCTGCTTCTTTGTAAACCCAGCGCCATGAAGAGCGCACATAAATGTTAGGAGCCATCAGGTCTGTTCCAACGCATAGCAACCTCATACACAAATAATGAAGCAATGCTTGGTCCTGCATCATCCTTAAAATCACTGCTATGTTTGGGCCTGTTGCTTCAGCCATCGTGTCAGCGCATCTCTTCGTTTTCACTCGCCCTGTACTAAATGGCGGGAACACAGCCAGCTGTTTGGAATTAGCCCTGATTTCGAAGGCCAGGCCTTTAACCACCTTGGAGGGAATCCTATAAATAGTTGCTGTTGATTGAGAACAAGCAAAGTAACCAGCTGTCCTCACTATGAATAAAAATAGTTCCATGGGCTTACACATGATGGGTCCACACATAGCTTCAAGAAAAAACTGTAGCAGGTAGCCCTCAGACAACAAGGACAAAAACTGTAACAGGCCGCCCTTAGACAACAAGGGCAAGTTCCAGGAGCCCTGGAGCTCAGACCACCTGATTGTGTTCTGCACTTGCTACATGTAGCAACTTTAATGGCCTACAGTTTCCCCATCTGTGAAACAGAAACCAGAGAAGGCTCGAAGGCCCTCACAGGTGGGTCCTCTATCAGGCAATTCGGAATAGGGGCGGCAGGAGTCGCCCACACACTCGGGAGTCCCGCGCAAACCTCAGGAGCAGCTTCACGCCCGTCTACTGCCCTGAGTTCTGAGTTTCTGGGCTCTATGCAAACGACACACATCCTCTAGTCCAGAATACACAGGGTTGGCGCCCGAACGTCATATTTTGTACACAGGGCATGTAAGAGTCCCGTCTGTCCCAATTATGAAGCCAAAGAATTCCGAGAAGCGATGCCACATCAGCAGGAGGCCTGTACATAAGATGGGGTGGCCGGGTGTGAAGTAAGGACAGCCTGGGGGACAGGGAGGGGGCGGGGGCCTTAGGGAGCGGAAAGAGTTAAGCTCGAGGTGGTTCCTCACCTGGTAACATAGGATGGTTTGCTGCACGAGGCGCGCGTAGCCGTCCAGGCGGACCCCGGAATTGCTCCTGCTCCGCATCCTCGAAACGGGCCCGGACCCGCGGTGCCCGTCTGCGCTGCCAAGCTCAGCCCTGGTTGCCAGGAACGCACAGCCTCGGGCTGAGGGCCGAGGAGGTAGAGACTTTGGGAAACGCCAGCGAGCACTGAGCGGTGTCAAGCGAACCAACCAGAGTCTCGCCCAGCAGGGAGGGGCGGGGGCGGAGACCAGGACGGCACACTCCCGCACCGGCCAGGCCCAACAAGGTTCCGGCGTGAAACAACGCCCCGCCAAGCCTCTTCTGCCACGGGGAGGTCAGAGGAAGCCCCTGGGAGCGTCTACCATTCCTTCCGGAAAGGGGAATACAGACCGGCCGCCCAGGCAGCACGGCTCCGCACCGACAGTGGCCACCCCTCAGACCCACGCGTTTTCCCGGGCGGCCGTCAATCATCAGGAATAGGCCCGCCCATCACGGCCGCCTGCGCACGGTGGGCCAACCCGCGCAGGGAGCGGAACCGCCGAGCTCAGAAGGAAGTCGGGGAGGTCACGCCCCTTTGCGTCACAATGGCGTCACGTCCCCGCCTCCTTTGCCGAGGGAACCTAAGAAGGACCTGAAAATTAGGTGGGGTACGAGAGTGGGATGGGGGGAAGGAACATTTGCCACCTTAAGCAGCTGTAAAGATGCCTAGGGGCGGGTCTCGGCCCCACCGGAGGGCGGAGAAAGGTGCTGGCCTTGATGACCCACTGGCACTTTTTTTATTATTATTAAATTTTATTAGTTTTAATGAACAATTACAGAGATTTTGGGTTTTCATTCATTCATTGTTGCACTGTTTTCTCTACCCTCCTCCCCAGTTCGTTCATTTTTTCCCCCCTTCAATGTCTGTTTTAATTGTCCAATTGCCACAGTGCTTGTCAAAGCCCGTTCTGATTAATCTCCTTTGTCAGTGTATCCTTTGCCATTCCCTATCACTCCTCCCTGAGAGAGACTTCACCCTGATTCAAAAGGAAAAGGGGACGGCGTATTCTGGGGACCTGGATCATACATAGCCTTGTCCCTGGCTCCTCTCTTCCGCCTTTGCCTTAGAATGAGTAGTGGAGCCCAGCAAGTTTCCAGAATTGTCCCCAGCCACGTGGGCGCCACTCCCAGGACCATTCTGGTGGATGCCAATTACCTGTTGTAGTTCAAATTCCTAGGCCCTGTGTTTATTGCTCAAGATAATGCATTTGATTGGACAGCTGGGTCAAAAAACTATTTGTTCTGGATATATGCTAGCCTCCATGCATATATCCAGAATGCACTTTCTTGTGTCTTTGATTCATTCCCCCCATTAGCCAACTCAGCACTTAACAACCATGGTGCCTGGAACCGTGTTGAGAATGTATGAAGCCCAATTGTTATTGAGCGAATGAAAGTCAGTCTTGCTTAGCTGGATCTATGTTTGGTCCTTAAACATGCTTACGTAAGATATTCCAGAACAAGAGCACTTACACTTCACTGCTTTACTGTAACTCTTGGCTTATAAAGAAACTCATGTTTTGTCCCTCCCATTTGTTATGGCAAATATAGAATCTGCTGTGGAGTAAGGAGTCCCCAAGTGGCTCAGTTAAAGCATTCAACCACTAGCCAAACCAATCCACCCATAGCTGAGCCTTCTCCAAAGACAGGCCTGCTGATCTGCTTCTGAAAGTCATACGGTTCTTGAAAACCCCATGGTGCAGCTCGGTTCTGCTCCCATAGTAGGGTCATTAGAAGTAAGAATGTGCTCAAAGGCAACTCACAACAGCAGTAAATAAAAGTAGATGTTATCATTAAATCTCTTCTAGAACCTTTGCATCTACTCTAGAATTTGCCTATATACTTCTGCATTTTTAAGGCTGAGGTTCTTAGGTGCTTTTTGTTATCACTTTTGTTCAAATGATGTTTCTTCAGGAGTCTTATTGTGCAGGCATGGTGGAAATATCTGATGACCTTTGCTTATGATCTGGCATCTCCAGTCAGCACAGAAGCATCTCTAGTTTCTTGATCTCATTCCTTGTCAATTTTGCAACACCCTCCCTTTTTGGTACACTGTCAGTCTACATCCTCAGACTTTGGCCTATGCTTTAATGAATATTGTCATGCAAGCTATGTATTTCAATATAGCTTGAAATGTCAAAATAAAATATTTAATTGTTTGTTGTGTACTGCAGAATCAGAACCAACTCATAGCTGACCCTCCGGTGGGTGTTCAGAGGCAGTTAACTGTACGGGAGGAGATTGCCCATCCTTCTCCCACGGAGCAGCTGGTGACCTCTAACCATGTGCCTTTGGAATTGCAGTGCTGCTTCTTGCCCCGCGACCAACTATTTACTAGAGCAAACAAAAAAGAAAGTCTGCGTATGATGCAGGCTATGGTCTTCGCAATCACTTGTTATGCATCAGAGAGTTGGACAATGACCAAGGAGGATAGAAGGAGAATTGATGCCTTTGAGCTGTGGTGCTGGAGAAGAGTATTGAGAATACCATGGACTGCTAGGAAAACAAACAGATTTGTCCTGGAAAGGGTTAAACCGGGTGGCTCCGTGGAGGCAAGGATTCTGAGGCTCCGTCTAACTTACTTTGGACATGTAGAGACCGGTCCTTGGAGAGGGACATCATGCTTGGGAGGGTGGAGGGACGGCGCAGGAGAGGAAGGCCCTCTATGAGGTGGATTGATTCAGTGACTGGGATAATTGGGACGGGAGACTGTGATTGGCACAGGACAGAGCGGAGTTTAGGGCTGTTGTACATAGGGTCGCTATGGGTCACAAGCGACTCGACAGCACATAACAACAACAACAATTCTATTTTAGGTTTTGAGCTACTCAGCTAGTTTCAGTGAGTTAGTCCATTTTGGACCAGGACGTTGTGCTATAGAAGACTTATTCTCATGTTTTTTTGTAGCCTCATGTTCCTGGGATACAGAACCTTTATATCTTGTTCCCTTTACCCAAGAAGTCTTTCTCTTGTTATCCAATAGAATTCTGTCTCCAAGTCATTTCTCAAGTACTTCTCAAGAATCATAAAATATGGACAGAATATGTTGTTATTTACATGTGAATCCACTTTTCATCTTCATCTAAAGAAAAAACCTAGCACTAGGCCCTAGAACGCTCTCATACATGACCTATCTGACCCTCACCACTGGGTCTGCTCATCAATGACAAAGGTGCTTCTGCCAAAGCCACACATCACTATCCCTGGTGGACATCAACAAACATTTCTATTGATGGCTGAGATATTTTACTCTAAAGAAAAACAATCCATCTTTTGACTCAAAGGAGAGGTCCAATTCTGAATTGATTCAATGAAAGTTGCCTACTTGCCAACCAGTCCTTTTGGCTCAAAGAGGTCAACAATCCAGGACATTGCACCTCATTTTATGTACACCTCAGCTACTAATCTACAGAAGTTTGGATTTGATGTCCCCCCACTGCCAAGTCTGGAGTCTCACCACCTTATCAATCAATCGATAAATCAACACCTCACAGCAGCTGAAGATCTCTGAAGAGGAGATTGCTCAGAGGGAGGCCTTGCGTGGAGATGAGGCCAGATTTTCGCACATACTAACTCCAACACGCCTATCCCATCTATTCCAACTCCACTGGCTTTACCAGGCTGTCAGTATTTACATGCAGAGATTACCCATCTTTTTCCTTTGGAGCAAGCAACTGGTGGATTCAAACTGCCAGCCTTTATGAGTAATAGACTGGTGTCAAGTCATAACTGACTCATCGCTGACCCTCCAGCAAGTTTTCAGAGGCAGTAAAATCGCATTGGAGGAGAATTCCCATCTTTCTCCCACAGAGCTGGTGGATTTGAACTGTGTACCTTTGGGTTGGCAGCACAATTCCTTACCAGTAAGCCGCCAGAACTCCCTTACATACTAACTCGCTCGCTCCTTTAGAAACCTCAATTCCCTTTGGCCCTTGTCATTTTAAAATCCCATTTGATTCTGAGGAAGTAGGAATGTGGAGGATGGTTCCCGCTAGGGCTCAGAAACTGGTCTTTTGCAGGAAGACAACTTTAACCAGTGTTAAAGTAATAATTTTGAAAGAATAATGGGGACAGTGAGAACATGGACCAGAGTCCGGTCTTTTGCAGCAGACCAGCTTTTGCCCTAATTTCCACTGTGCCAGCCCACTGTTTCCCAAGAGATGTTACTACTGTGTTTGTCCTGAGCATGCCTCCCCTCTTCACTCATGCCACTCTGTACAGGAATCAGACAACGGAGATGAAAGTTAGTCAATGTCAAGTGCTTAACTACAAATTTATTTGGTTGATCATAACAATATTTTTGTGTGTGTCAATTTTAACATTGTTGTTGATTGTAAAGTCTCTGTTGATTTTTTTACATTTTTTAATTGATTTTAAAATTTTTTTGGCTGATTTGAACATATAAATACAATTAAATAAATCTGAGGGGAAAAAAGGGATAGAAAAGGCAAATCAGCACTCACAGAAATGTATTCCATTATTACTATGATTAGCCTGGGATACAACATTCATTTGAAATATGTGCACAGAAAACTTAAGAGAAAGACCTAAAGGGATTTGAAACATTCTTATGAAGGAAAAACCGAAGCAGCACTCAAGAAGCTGTAGATGCAACACCGAGAGGAACCATAGCATTGTGGGAGGAGATACTGTCCTCAGGAGCCGCTTCCCTTTGCCACTCTACACTCCTCCAGACTTGACACATTTGGGGGCGGGAAACAAATAAAAAAAGGCATTCTAGTTCTGGCTAGGCCAAAGTGGAACAGGCTTTAACAATGACCAAAGTACCATGCAGTTATCGTACCTCTAAAGAACAACATGACTGTTTCCCTAATACACATCTCTGTTTAAAAGTATCCTACCACACTCCCCTATTATGAAAGGCTCCAGAGATTTGAGAAGTGGCAGTATATGTGTCTCTTCCAGAGTCACAGTGTTCTCATAAGGTCTCGAGAATATTTCCATCCTGCTCTGTGGGTAAGGTAGCAAGCGAAATATCTTGGTACAGATTCCATACTCTGATAATCAGGGATGAGGTGAGGACTAGGGATTGGGATTGGGTGCCATACGCAATTGCACCGTCTGGACCCTGCACAAGAATGCAGAGACAAGGAGGTGAGTGGGCTAAGATCTGTCCTCACTATTTGCCAAGCTGCCAACCCATGGGTCTTCGTCTGCCCAAGAGGGGAGTCTTGTCCTAACTCTCTCGAAGGCACTCACTAGAAGCTAACTGTGACACTGTCTGCTGACAGGCATCAGTCTAGCCAGCAGCATTATTTCTTTTTTTAAAAAAATTTCAGTGAAGTCTCTGTATTTCACATCCCACATCATCTCCGAATGGAGTTTCAGAATTCACTGAACCAGCAAAGATTTTTTCCATATTGTCACATTAAACAAAACACAACCACAACTCTACAAAAGAATCAAGTTACACAGTAGAAAATAAATATAAAAAAAGATAGAAGTGGGATTTTTTTTGTCATGTACGTCACTAGATCTGAGCTTATATACAACAAGAACATGCATGACTAAACTCACCATGCCGAAGTCAAGGGCTGCTTTATAGGGTGACAGCAGAGATCAATAACCTCTTTAAAATGTGACTGGCAATTATCGAAGTTTTTTTACATGAATCTTATTCTTAGTGTGTTGTTTAAAACTCATCTCTTAAAAGGAAGGATAAGGAACCACACTGCAGAGACTGAGCTCCCTCCACCCCTACTAGTGCCCCTAATTGGTGCCCTCAAAGAGTGAATGCTCCTTCCCAAGTTGCTGACTATAAAATCAGTTGGGTTTTGTACATCTCACATTGCGTAAAAGGTAAAAATGGACATTTTCACACTGTCAAGAATCATGCTTTGATTTTAGAAAAAGGAATCACATTTGCTCAATAAAGTTTAAGCTGCCCCGCTTTGAAGTCCTCCGGAGTGCGATCCGGTATTTCGCATGGCACTGGTCTTCTTTCTCATTAAACACATGCTGATTTCCAGAGAAATCGTGAAGGCACACATCTCCATTCTGAACACTGAAAGAAACACCATTTTTCTCTGTAGAGGCATTCCCTGCAAAACGAGCAACGAGGTAGGTCAGTGCCATCAGAGCAACGAGGTAGGTCAGTGCCATCAAGTAGCCACAGAAACCAAAACTCTTTCTTCTTAAATATGCATGCATTAAAAACATGCCTGATTTAAAAATAAATAAATACATTGTTGTTGTGTGCTGGCAGAGTCAGGACCAACCAAGAGCTGACCCTTCCACAGGTTTTCAGAGGCAGTAAATCCCAACCCTAATCACTTCGTCTCCTGCAGAGCAGCTGGAAGATTCGAACTGTGTGCCTTTGAGATTACAGCACAGCTCCTTAATACTAGACCACCAGAGCTCAAAAAAATAACTGATATTTTGATGGGTGGGGGGGTGGGGTGAAGGAAATGGGAAGGATCTTGTGGGAAAAACAAGGCACTCGAACTTTGTAAATAAATTAGTATAAAATAAAAAAATTAAAACACAAACATATCTGTAATACAGTGTCAGATTTTATTTACATTTTGTTCCATCACTGATTGTTCTTGAAGTTAAGTGAAACAAATTGGAAATAGAAATCAGTTGGCTCTGGCACCTTTTGTTTGATTTTATGAAATGGGCAATATATTTAAGAAAGCAGTCTAGTTTCTTTTTAAAGTCCCGTTTGGTAATTCTGGTTGGCATTGACTTCAAGTGTGTTACATAACCTAACATAATAGTTTAGTCTTCACAAAAGGTTAAGATTAACAGAGGTTCCCAAGGGTCTTGGGGTTCCCATAAGCACCCTTACAAGGTTCTTGGCTCTCTATGATCCCTAGAAAATTAAATAGAACTAGAGAAACCCAGAGAAATCAACCAATGTTCAAGGCAAGAAGAAATAATCTCTCTTCTACACCAACCCGCATCCCCTAACTCAGAATCTCAATCAATGACAAATTCCCCAAAGAGAACTCCCAGCCCCAAGAAAAGAGGAGGCCGGGGCAGAATTGGGCCTCCTGGGACATCTGTGGCTTGGAGCTTTGCCTCCATCACTACAAACAGGCCCTGAAGTACGGAGGGGGGGGGGTGTGGGTTGTATAGCTGCAGTGAACTTCTGAACGCCTGCTGTCATGCTTCTGACCATCAGACCATCGGGAAATAAGGAAGGAAGCGGAATAAAGCAGCCCGTTTGTTAGTTCATGACACGATGCTGACGCTGAGGATAGTGCTAAGCATGCAGTAAGCATTAGCCCACTTCTAACTCTATGGAGGGGGCCCTACTATTGTCCCCATTTCACCGACAACCAATCTGAGGTTTCAGAAGTTAAGTGCTTTGCCCAAAGTTCCACTGAGAAAAGTGACAGCATCAACATGACACAGCTGAAATAGGACCTATGATTCTCTGAGGCAGATGCCCTCTTTGGTCATTGTGGCTTCAGGATACTGGTATAGAATTTCACCTGGTACCCTAAACTGTTTAACTTTCAGCTTTATTTCCTGGAAATTACTAAGTTGTGTGGGTGAGCGATCTCACCATCCTATTCCACCCCTCATCCATCCCTATGGGGGTCAAGGAGTCAGGGATGCCTACTTGACACACATATTAAATATCTGGACCATTTTGGTAGTCTTAAAACACATTCCCATGCTCAATGCCAGGCATCAAAAATTGCTGCGAAATAAGTCACGTCAAACAATCATGTCAAAATGTACTGCCTCTATCAGGCTGTATCCACAGAAGGGTGACAACACACTGAGGCCAGACAGGGACGTGAGTTTCAACTCTTTCAAGAACCTGGAGACAGATTTGGTTAATGGATTATAGGGAGGCTCCCTGCTATGCTGTGAGTCTCCGGTTCTTGGTGACCCACATGCCCCTCTGATTCTTCTATTGGGAGCTTGCTTTCTCAGGTCAGCTTCTTAACTAGTAGACTGGATTCCCTCCACCTCTGCTCTGCTCACCGAAATTTAGCCATTCCTGATAGAAGCTTTTGCAGAGCACAGAATTCTCCCTTTGGGACCTACAGTAAAAAGAGCAGGTCATGTGACAGTTGCGTATCAGCTTTAGAACAGTGGTTCTCAGCTGGGGCAATTTCACTTCCTGGGGGTATCTGGCCGTGTCTGGAGACATTTTTGGTTGTTATAATTGGGGTGGAGCTCCCCAATTAAAACAAGCTTGGAAGCAGGAGTGGCATCCACTTCTGAAATAGCTTGCCTCCAGAAACTCTATGAACTTGGAGAAACGATGAAAGTTATACAACAGTGTTCATTCAGGTTTTTCATTCACAGGGTTGCTATGCGTCATCTACAACCTGACGGCACTTAACAACAACAACTGGAGGAGCTGGCAGGGATATGATTGGCATCTACTAGGTAGAGGCTCGGGGTAATTATCAACATCAAATGCCTAGAGTGTTGAGGCTGAGAAAGCCTGCTTCAGTGGCATCCTATTATTATATTTGACAGAAAGGCCCGGTGGCATAGTGCCGATGTGCTGGGCTGCTAACCAAAAGGTCAGTGCTTTGAATCTACCAGTTGCTGCTCTGGGGATAGATGAGGCAGTCTGCTTTCATAAAGCTTACAGCCTTGGAAACCTAATGGAGAGTTGCCGTTAAGTCAAAATCAACTTGTGGATTTGCTTTCTGTGGTATTATATTTCAGAAGTCTATACAACTTGGCAAGACCGCCCATCACTGGGCAGCTGGACAACTACTGGGAGATGTATAAACCTGCATTTGAATTAGTCATAAAAAGAGCAACTATCACAAAACAGCGAATAAAAGTGAACAGGATCATATCCCCCAGAGGAGGAGAAAGTATTCTGGCAGAATGAAAACCTCGGTGAAAAGCAAAAAAAAAAAAAAGAAAAGAAAAGATCTATTAAGAAGCAAGAAAGGGTAAAGGTAGATAATCGAAAGTTCTCATGAGTAAAAATCAGCCTAGTTTGAGGAAGGGAAAAATAATGACAGTTTCTGCTAGAACTGTCAGAATCAGAGCAAAGAAGGATCAGCAGTCATTTATTTACATCAGGGTGAACAATATGACCACCAACATAGATCACAGGCCATCTAGTGGTATCTGTTATGTTCATGGGAATGTGCGCATGGTCCCCAAGTGGAAAGATTAAGGGAAAGAATTAACAAACATGACAGGTGACAAGAAAGACGTCAAAGTATACAACAAATATACAAATTGCTATCATTTCATTGGCTGTGTTAGGTACTCTTCTCCCAGGAACAGTGCCAGAGCAGAAGCCTTCGAGCAAGATTTCAATTAGGATCAGCAGCATTAAACTTTTAGATCATCACATCCCATTGTGAGAGAAGGCATCTTTTCAAAAACAAGCAAGCAAACAAACCAAAACAAATATACACAAGCTGTTGTGGTATATGCCCTGAAACAAACTCACTGATTTGGATGAATATACTTTGCCTTTTAGGAGGGAAACACTTTTTTTTCCCCCTCCATCATCTTCCACTTGTTTCACGCTGCTTAGCAAGGATGCCATTCAAGGAGAAAACGGCTTTTACGACAACACACACTAGCTTGAGAAAGACTGTATTGAGACATACGTACCATTCCCATCTACGTGCACTGAGCAACCGTTACTCACTAGCAGTGAGGTGGAGTTAGTGGAGTTACTGTTTGACTGTAAGGAATTTGAAGAGCTGGACACTCCTTGGGTTACAGTCTGCTTCTTTAAACCATTAGTAGCAGTTTTACTCCAGTCTACAGCAGAATAAGCATTACAGAAAAACAGGGCAGTTGAAGCTTAAATGCAAGAGCCAGACGTGTGTAACAAGTTCTAACAACCTACTACCTCGCTCGCTTTGAGATCTCACAGAGCAGTCATGCATTCTATAGGCTGGGCTGAGCAACTTGTACTTTAATAAGGTGGTAAGTTTGTCCTAAAGCTGACTGCCTGATTACAAGCTACCTATGTTCTCCTGGAACTAATTTGATTGCATCTATAAAGATTCCTAAGGAGCCCTGTTGGCATAGTGCATTTGTGCTATGTATTGGAATGCTAACTGAAACGTTGGCAGTTCAAATCCACCAGCTGCCCCCCGAGGTCTCCTTCAATGGCATTATCTTCTTGTACGGGGTTTACAGCTTTGGAAACCCAATGGAGGGTCACCATGAGTTGACACAGACTAGAGGGCAATGAGTTTGAATTCTGGCATAAAATCTCATTGACTTTGCCAGTAATTCAGAAGTGCTGGCTGTCTTGCCCAGAACACAAATCACCGAGGGTTCTTAAATCCACGGAAATGACTGGACTTGCTCTTTTCTGCGTGCAGACTTCCAAGTTCCCCCTCAGACACTAACAGGTGGTATCCATGGCTGGTACTAATGGAAAACAGGACCTGAGGGACACAAACGGTTATCATGGTTGGTTGCTAGCTGAAAGGTTGGAGGTTGAAGCCCACATAGAAGTACCCTAGAAGAAAGGCCTGGCTATCTACATTTAAAAAAAAATCCACCCTTGAAAGCCCTATGGAGCATATTCTACTGTAAGACATGGGGGGCCATTATGTATCAGAATTGATTCAATGGCAGCTGACTTTTGACTGGTGCAAAGGGAACTTAAGCTTCTCAAACATGACTTCATTTCCCCTATTTTCTTCAAAATGAGCTGCTTATTACAATAGGACATAGATGAAAAGAATTTCAAAATGATATTTTCAAAATAATTTCAAAATATATGCTAAGTAACCAAAACGTATATACAAAGCCCCGCCCATCAATAAACTGACAACCAAGGACATGTGCCTGTGGAGAAAAGGCAGAGTCCAGTCTTAAAGTCAGGAAGGGAAGTGTGCAAAATGGCAGCACCGGACGAATGCAGAAAGCAAGTCCTCAAAAGGAAAGACAGTCTAGAAATGTCACTGTGGTTTCACCGAGCAGCAACCAGCCCACCCACTGTACGGCTCCCAAAATTCCCAGCAGGGGATGACGAACTCTTTAGTGACCTATTGTGTGTTTTTTTTATATATTTATCTTTTTCTTTTTTAAAATTAATTTTAATGAAAGTTTACAGAGACTTAGGGTTTCCATTCATTCATTGTTGCACTTTTCTCCCTGCCCACCCCCTCCCCTCAGTTCACTCTTCTCCTTGAAAAGTAAAAGAAAAAATCTTTCATTGTTATACAATCCTTCCCCCCAAGTCCACTCCACTAGGCAGCCTTCCTTCTGGACTCCTGTCATGACAATAATACCTAATCATATATCCCTTTTAAACAGTTCTCTCCGTCATCTGTTTCAATGCAGTATACATCATTTCCCGTCCTGGGTTATTTTTAATTCATGGTCAGAACCAATCTTTCCTGTTGAGCAGGCGCCGTCCCCAGATTTCTGGATTGGGAGGCCCTTGGGCAAAGACTGGTGGGCTTCTTACCTCACACAAGTTTTAGCTCAAGATTTAAGGGAAGGGGCGAAGGAAAGTAAATGTTTACCAGAATTTTCAGCCAGCCGAAACTTTCCACAACAGAGATACCGCCGCCATTGCTTCCTGACATTCTCTTTTGCTACACAGTAAAAGATGAATATGAAAAATCCTGGGGAGGGGAGGAAGCAAAAACAGAAACACAACTCAGTGAGTTCCAAACTCTTACTTTCCACACAAGAAATTGTTTGGCAGCCCAGATTCACTGGGACCCCAAGTGTATCAGAGTAGAACTGTGCTCTGTGGCTTTCCAAAAATTGACTTTTCAAAAGCAGATTGCCAGGCCTTTCTTCCAAGGCATCTCGGAGGAGACTTGAACTTTCAACCTTTCAGCTAACAGCTGAGTGTACTGGTTAATCTTTTGTACCATCCAGAGACTCCTGCTAACTGAATAAAAGTTTCAGGAAAGCTTACTCTGGAAAGGCACTCTAGGGAGACTCTGCCTATAAGACAGAGTACTTAGAAAAGGATCAATTTCACGTTTCCAGAATGAAACTCACTGGCTCCCTTCTTACGACCTCGTCCTTCTCCAACCTGAGGGTACACACCATGCATCCACTCAGGAGCCCAAGAGCCCAGGGCAGGCCTAACTTACTCCCATTCCATCTGGGCTTTTGCCAATAAATTTGTATTGAAATGGATGTGACTCACGGTGACCTTCCAGACAACACAATGAACCGCCGCCCAGACCTGCACCATCGGTTGTCCAATGATCCCCAGTGCCATAAAGCACTTAAATACTCAGCTGCTAACTGAAACGGTGGTGGCTCAAAACCCACAAAGTGGTTGTGCAGGAGAAAGGCTGTGTCACCTACTTGGGGAATAGTTACAGCCAAGACGACTCCACGAAGTGGCTCTACTCTGTCACTACGAGTTGAAATCAACTCAATGCACCTAACAGCAACCTATCTCAGTCCAGTGTTGTGACATGTGTGTCATTTCATCTTTTTTGTGTGTGTGTCATTTCATCTTGTTGAAAGTTTTCCTCAAAGCCTTACAAATTAGGCGATTGTCGCTGCGGACCCACCCACAGCTGACCCTTGAGCGGGTATTCAGAGGCACTAAACTGCACAGAATAAGACTGCCCATCTTTCTCCTGTGCAGCAGCTGGGGGATTGGAACTGTGTGCCTTCAGGCTGGCAGTGCAGCTCCTCACCCCTAAAGCTGCTCCCTTTTTCTAGGTGAAACAATAAATTCCTTTTCTGTATTCATATGCGGATGAGAAGATGGTTTGGGGCAAGACAGAACAATAGACTGGATGGAAATGAAAAAAAGGGAAAGCTTGGCCTATTAAATCTTTCCAGTAGATATGCTGCTGTCCCCCATTCTGTCCTCCGGCGGGGGGGTGGGGGCTACAGGCAATCAGGTATGTGGTTTTCATGCTTCTAATTAATGTGACCATGAGCATACTCACTGTCCTTTTAAAATGTACTGCTTTTAGCACACTATTGTTGGCACAGGGACCTAGCTCCATCTCAGAAGAGACTGCCAATCTGCTCCCACGGAGGTCACCAAGCCCACTGCCGTTGCCTCAGTGCTAACCGTCTATTGAGACTGCCCATCTTCCTTCTGTGGGACAGCTGGTGTACTCTAACTGCCCGCCCTTCTGTTCCCAGCCTGATTCACTACGCACTGCGCCACCAGGGCTCCTTCTTGTCAAAATCCCAGTCCTGGAAACCCTATGAGGCAGCTCGCCTTCATCCTACAGCATCACAATGAGTGGGAATCGACTCAGTAGTACAATAACATTGTGGATACATTAAGCCTTTCTAAAAAATATTTCCTCCTGTTCCTGTTTTTGCTTTAATTCTACGGGATGGTGCTACTACAAGCACACCACCTGACCTCCTCCAAACAAAAGCAGGACTGGTGGCCCAATTATGCATCTGAATTTCATCTCCCGTTGCGCTTGCCTTGAAAACCAGTGAAAGGATCTATTACATGAATAGCAAGAGAAAGAGAAGATGGGGGGGGGAAGGGCAGAGAGCACAATTAAGAGGCACCTCCACAGAAGAAGTGAATGAAAATGAAGCCAAGGGACAGTAAATTATTGCGGTTATAATGTAAGCCTATTAGCCTGCTCAGCTTTTAAGGCCAAAGTGCGGCCATTAAAATGTGATCACAGCTGGCAAGTCTTTGATAGCATTGTCCTAAAACGGTTAGAAAAGGGCTTTTCTCCAAAATACAGCTATGCTGGCTCTGCAGCTGGGTTTCATTAACGACGGGGCCTCTCCAATGTGTAACGAGCAATCAAGGGACAGAGACCTGACCTCAGCAACCTCTCACAATTAACTACACTAAGGCCACAGGCTGCTGCCCCCCTCCCAGTGATCGCTTTGGGTTCTGGTGGCAGCTTGCGTGCTGCTGATGTGGAAACTACATCACTGGTGCTTTAAACAGCAGCAGGGTCACCCAAGATGGACAGGCTTCAGCAGAAGCTCCAGACTAAAGCAGAGTAGGAAGAAAGGCCTGGCAATCAACTTCCAAAGTCCCAATGACTCACCATAGACTAGTGTCCAATACAGTGCTGAGAGGAACCTGGGTTGGAAGACACTTAAAATACACACCAGCTACAACAATGGACTTGGGCATCCCAATTGATGATGATGGTAACTCCGTGAACAAGCATCTTCTCACTCTATTGCACATGGAGATGCCTGGGCTAACTCGATGGCAGGTCACAACAACAACAATAACAACAACAGCTGCTGTCATTTGAGTGTTGAAACCCATCACAGACTTAGGAAGTCAGAGGGCTAGCTCTACTAGGGGCATTATTGGCACATGCACTTTCTCATAGGGAACTCTGGCAGCCTAGAGAGTGGTAAGAAGCTGCACAGGAATCCCAAAGGCACACGTTTCTAATTCACTGGCTGCTCTGTGGGAGAAGGATGGGCAGTCTCCTCCTTTGTGATTTACAACCTCTGAAAACCCGCTGGAAGCTCAGCTACAGGTCGATGACTCGATGGCACACACCACCACCACCACCACTTTCCCACATGCAAGCATATCTCATTTTTATTTTTTTACACTTTATCATGCTTCATAGATATTGCTTTTTTGTATGTGGTATTTATTGTTGTGGGTTTTGTGTTTTGTTTTGTTTTTTTTTTACCCAATTGAAAGTTTGTGGCAACTGTGCATCGAGCAAGTCTCTTAGCACCATTTTTCCAATAGTGGGTGCTCACTCCATGGCTCTGTGGCACAGGCAAGCCATTCTCCCAAGAATTCAACTTCCCACCACACTGTTTCACAGTTCAGTCTATAGAACAATGTAGGATTTATGTGTACTGGGAAACCCAGAAAGGCATACGACTCACTTTACTCTGATATAAGTTTTATTTATGGTGGGCTGGGATGGCAGCCGCAATATCTTTAAGTTATAGTGGCTCATGTGAAACATTTTCAAAAAAAAAAAAAAAACCCGAAACAAAACCACACAACACATCTATCTGAAAGCAAGGCATGAGTAGAGTAAGTGAAGAAAAAAAGAATTCGTTTTCTCAGAAAGGCCTTGGCAGGTTCCCATCACTTTGCGCTCAGAGCTGAGAGACTGTAGAGTAAGAAGACAAAAGCACTACTGTTTAAATGACTGAATGCCCTTCCGGGACTGCAGTGCCGCTTCTGAGCATGAGGCACCAGGGCACCCGCCCTTCTTCCGAAAGACAGTTCTGCTTGCAAAGAGTGCGGACACATGGTTCGAATCCTGCAGCTGCTCTGTGGGAGACAGACAGGCAATATTCTCCCATGTGATTTAACTGCCTCTGAAAACCTGCTGGAGGGTGAGCTAGGAGGAGTCAGTTCCATCTCAATGGCACACACCACCACCACCAACAACAACTTCTTCCAAAGATCTCAACACACCCTTTTTTTAAGACTGGACCCTTTCCAATGAATATACATGGAGTTACTGAATAAGCTACTTCGCAGGTACTCTAAATTGCAGGAGTGATATATTCCTTTCTAAGAAGCCCTGGTGGTGCAATGGTTACATGCTTGGCTGCTAACCAAACGATTGGTGGTTTGAACCCACCCAGGGGCTCAGTGGGCTCCCATAAAACTCCCAGTGCAGAAAAGCCTATGGAAGGCTTGAAGTCTGCCACTTGAGGTCATCAGGAATCAGAATCAATTGACACCATATATTCTGTCATACTTGACTGGGATCCTTCAGCTCATATTGAATGCTGCGGAGCTCACCTTGTAAGGTATTAAAGATGGCAAAGAGATATGTGAACGTGAGATTGACTGGTCCCCAGGCAAAAAAGGCAAAGCCCCAGGTAATGCCCAGCAAAAATGTAAGGCCGGCGACGCTCCTGAGGTCTTGAATGCTGGTCTTCCGTTGGGCCCCCAGTTGCTTCTTCTTTTTAATTCGACACAGCTGGACGAGGACCACAATGAACATGCTGACGTTCAGCAAAAATACCACACAGAAATAGCCCACGACCGTGATATAGAATGCGGCGTTGTTGTTGATCCAGCAACTAGAATGGGAGAGGGGACGGGGCAGAAAAAGCGAAGCAGAGTGCTGAAATACAGTAAGGCGGGGATACAATGAAGTGACAACCGAAATACTGTCTAAAAAAGAGAGGATGAAACGATTATTCTCCACAACCACTTATAGGAAGGGGGGAAAACATCTAGGAAAATTTATTCTGCAATAGCTGGTGACTGAAAGAATTTAAATAATGCCTTTGTAAAAATATTCAGGATTTTACTCCTGTAAATCCGAGTACCTCTATTCCCTGTTGTCTTTATTAATATAATCAAACTGGCATCTCAATTTTACTACAGGCTTATTAAATCAGCTTCAAGATACTTCTTAATTCCCTTTTTTAAAGAATATTTAAGTAGTAGCATGGCATTTCCAACTAGCTTATCTCATTATGTTTGACTGCAAGGCAGGTCTAAATGGTGACTAGCGCCTGAGTTGGTACGCTGGCTGGCTCCTCCATGTCCGTGAAGGTTCTATACTCACAAGTCATCAGGCGAGCCGTTGGGGAACTTCCCGTAGGATCCAAGCCCATAGTTGTCTGGGGATATGATCAGGACAATAGCCACAACCACAGCGGGAAGTCCTAGAAGACAGGAAAGATCAGTCACAAGCAGTTCTAATAACTAAATGTCAAGCTTTTGTTGTTCTGTACCATAGAGCAGGAACCGACTCCTAGCTGACCCTGCGGTGGGTTTTCAGAGGCCCATCTTGCTCCTGAGGTGGATTCAGACCGTGTACCCTTAGATTGGCAGTGCAACTCCTTACCATTAAGCCACTGGAACTCATAAAGGTCATCAGAGGGCAAAACTAGAGATCACATTCTATATAAGTCTTGTGGCAGAGATTGGCTAGCCTCTTATGGCTGGAGACTGGGCACCTATCTTGACATCTCCCAGATTCCCTTGCAGTTATGCATGTGTGGCCACATGACTAAGTTTTAGCCAATGGTATATAGACAGAAGTGATCAGCTCTACCTCTATGCATCCCCCATAAAATCTCTTGCACTATCCTGCACTTGCCTTCTTTCCCCCTACATTCAGGACAACGTTAGAAATCAAGCCTTGAGGCCAAACCTCCATCCGCTTTCAGTCCTGCCCAGAGACAACCCCTCCACCACCACTCACAGGCCTGTGCACCAAGGGGAAATGATCTACTGAGATGTCAAGGCTTATCCGTTACTAACTCACTAATGTCTGGGGGTTCTGACTCATAGTACTCCTCCACTGGGTTTTGGAGGCTGTATATCTCACCAGGAGAACGCCCAGATTTCTCCTTCAGAGCTACTGGTGGATTCGAACCACCTCTTGGTCAGCAGCGCAATGTGTTATAGGCTATGCCACCAGCAGCAAGCACTGCCCTTAACGCCCTTCTGGAACGTCATTTTAAGGATCAGCCTAAAGTGAGCCAGTCAACACACTAGGCTTACCAGTGCCAACCAGACTATAAAAGCCCCTGCTGTCAAGTCCATTCCAACTCCCAGTGACCCTAAAAGGCAGAGGAGATGTGCCCCACAGGGTTTCTGAACGCTGTCCTCCTAACGGAAGCAGACCGTCACCTCCACTCTGCACACAGACCAGCCTGACAAGGCTTTAGTCAACGAAAGCCAATTTTCTCTCACAGGAGGACGTGAGTTGCTGGCACAATCTCACATATTATGTCTTTTAATCCCTTCATTCTCATACCTGCCTGAGACTCTGACCTATGCTGAGTTCCCAAGCGAGACACCTCCCTAGAAATAAGAGACTAGAGATGAGGAGCTTGTCCTTGACTTTTCCTTCTCCTGACTTTCTGGCCAGAGGAGCAGTGACTTGTCTTCCTGGATGGAGTGGGGAAAGATGGTAGTCTTCAGATAAGATGGCAAGAGGGACAGGTGTGCAGACCTATTGTACAGGGAATATATTAATGGAGCCTGAAGGAAGGAAGGAATCTGGGGGTTAGGGGGGCTTGTTACAGTGGAAGGTATGCTGCTGCTGCAGAAGTCAGAAAGCTTGGATGGACGGTTTCCAAGCTTGGTGAATCACGGCATCACTTTGAGCCAGTTCTGTACTCCGAGTGGGCAATAAATGCCAGACTAACCTCAGGGGCTTGTCTTTAATGGAAGTTATGCATTGGGCTATTGACTGAAAGGTTGGTGGTTCAGATTCACCAGCTGCTCCATGGGACAAAGATAGGCATAAAGATTTACAGTCTTGGAAACCCAATGAAGGGTTATGAGTCAGAATCAACTTGCCAGCAGCAGGTATGTGAAAATACTCTGCAAAACAGGGCATTACCTACACTGCTATATATTACTGGCGATTATGCAAAAGACTCTTTGGTCCTAAAAGCCTTCTGAGGTCCCAACTCTTCTCACTGTTTCTTAGTTGTTGGAATTGACGGAAAACCTCATAAACAGTTCCTTTACTTCATCTCTGCTTTGCATGCAGACTTCCGAGTTGTAAAACAACCCAGTGGTAGATGGAATTTGGTCCAGGACTTAAGAACAATAAATGACATAGTTGAGCCTCTACATCTTGTGGTTCCTAACCTTTATACTATAATAGACAAAGTGCTAGTCAATAGGCCTTCTATCGTAACAACTACCTTCCCTCTGTAACTTGATTAGTGCCACTATTAGAGCCTCTACTCGGAATACTATTGCTTTTTAATTTTTACTCATGTACTTTAAACTTGTTAGTTAAATTTGTGTCTTCTAGGCTGCAACACTTCCATGATACATCTTAACAGATATGAACATGTACGGCTAAGCACAATTGGTACCAGTGCATCTAAATTCCAAAATCAATCTCCATAATAGTCTATGTGTTTCCTATTGCCAAAGGGGCCCTTTAGAGTAGTGAGAGAAGATCTTCACCCTGAAACCTACAGCGTCCCTTTTCAGCAGGAAGTAGCTAAGAGAATACGCCATCCCCTTTTCCTTATGAATCAGGGTGAGGTCTCTCTCAGGGAGGAGTGATAGGGAATGGCAAAGGACACACCGACAAAGGAGATTAATCAGAACTGGCTTTGACAAGCACTGTGGCAATGGGACATTAAAACAGACTTTCAAGGGGGGAAAGAAGAACGAACTGGGGAGGAGGGTAGAGAAAATAGTGACACAATGAATGAATAGAAACCCAAAATCTCTGTAAATGTTCATTAAAATTAATAAAATTTAATAATAAAAAAAGATAATGAATGCTAAAAAAAAAAAGGCTCATGCAGGGTAAGTTTTTAACCTCAAAGAGAAAAATCAAGAACCACTGGGTGTCAGCAGTGTGCAGCCTGAACTTAAGAACAAAACGGTAAGGGTTTAGAAAATTATCATCAGCTGCCTTGTAAAGGCCATGAGCTCCCCAGTAATGGAAACAGTCCAGTGGAGGCTACATTAGTTTTAGTCACACCTAAGCCAAGTCAAGTTGAAGAGCTTCCTGCACTGGATAGGGAACGGAATGAAGAAAACGTCAAGATCCTTGGGGAGTCGAAGGCTTTGTGACTGACCACCGCCAAGTCACATGATACTGCACCACTGAAATACTGCACCCGGGTGGTGAAGGCGACATATTGGGCTTTCTGCGTGCTTTCTCTCACCCTGGCCGCCGTAAGCACACCGTTGTGCACGTATGTACTATGTGTGAGGTACAAGGATTGAGCCTCACTGCTACGAGCCTGGGAACTGACAGTTTAGCTTCATTGCCATCAAAACGAAATCAATCAATCTCTCTCTCTCATTGCCATGCAGTCAGAACCAACTCATAGCTGCCCCTTCAGAGGGTTTTTGGAGGCTGTAAATCACACAGCAGGAAAGTGTCCATCTTTCTCTCGTGGAGCAGTGGGTGTCTGTGACCTGCCTGAGAGGCACAACCTTTTGTGTTAGCAGTGCCCCTCACTCCGATCTACTCCACCAGCACTCCCACAACCAAACTCATCTTGTCAATTCCTCCATCACCTTCTATGTGACAGACCCCTAACCTCAAAGAGCTTTTAACGTTCAGAGGCAATCTAGAAAGTTCTAGAAGACTCAATAGGGTTTTTCTTGGAGCAACTGAGCACATAAGGAAGATGAAGCTTCAGAAGTTTCAGCCACTTGCCAGCTTGTGGCCTGCTTGATCCTCATCACCTCCTGACTACAAGTCAGTGACACCGCAGAAAAATCACAGAAAGTGCAGGCAAAGTGGAGCCCAAATCATACCCACCCCAGCCGATGATGCAGAACTTAAGGATGTATTTGCGGATGTAGGTGTTAAACACTTTGACAAGGGCCAGGTACATATGGAACGCTTCCAGGCCCATCCAGGTGAACGAGACCAAGAGGAAATAATGAAGAAACACAGCCACTGAGATGCAGAGGCCTCGCATGTGGTACAGGGCAATCCACGAGTTGAGAAGGAACGCCAGGTTCAGCAGGAGCAGCGCAGCACACAGCTGGATGAGGATTTTGGAAGGGTAATCCCTCCGGATCTTCCTACAAGGAAAGGACAAGGCAAGATCAGCCTGCCGTTCCGCCAAGCCTTCTCTGAGTGCTTCTACCAGGCTGGCTCTGGGTTACCAATAGCTAAAATGCATCCATTTCCTCCATTTGAGTGGAGGAGTGTTGTGTGGCGGGGGTCAAATAGACGCCAACAATCCAAAAGGGAAACTCTGAATAGGATTATCTCTGATGGCCACATGAAGAGGGAGCTTAGAGCTCTCTGGAAACATCAAGATGCTGACTGTTGACCCACGCTTTTAAATGCTCCATGAAATTATCATCCACGGTGCATTCACCTATTTCCTGCCACTGACGTCATTACTACTGTTTCTCATTCACAGGCTGCTATTCTTAGAGCTTCGAAATAGAGCCAGAATCCTCTATTCTCTTATGTTACTTGCTCAAATGAGATCATGGAAGAAAAGCATTAAAACTATAGCTAAATGTAATGGGCATAGGAAAATACAGCTAATTGGATGTGTACATGCCTATGTGTGTGAAGTGAAATCACTGCCGGTAATGGCTGGTTTTATGGTAACCGGGTCTCATTAATAATGTTTTCAAAGGCCTACATTAGATGTGTTGTCACAACCAGACCCTCAAGTTTGGCACTGAAAAGCAATTTGTGCACTTCCTTATTAGTGTCCAAAATCTCACTCCCAGAACCTACACTTTGTTTCCTTTAGTTCATGCAATAAAATTACTTTCTTTTTAAAAAAAATTTTTAAAAAGGACTTATTTTCTTCTTTTCCAACAGCATTTTCAGGAACTGTTACCCAAAAGTGAGCCAAGGGACCCCCTTCCGGTAAGTCACATGGGAGAGACTCCCATTCATTTTGCATTGACGACATTCCCTGAACATGTCTACATACCCTCTATCCATCTTCCCCCTTGCACTTTGTAATGGAGTCAATCTTTCAGGCTTGCCCTGTAGAATCCAGAAACCTAATTTATGAAATACAGTTCTCTGGCTGTCCATGGCGTTAGAGTCTATAAGATTCAGATATTTTGGGATCTGCATACATGTTGCTGGGGGGCACCAGGCCCTGATAAAAACACCTACTGCTGAAAAAAGTAGAGGGTTCGCAACAAAGAGCACAAATTGCCATGAGATGAACTGCTACAATGACTGTAAAAATGGGCTCAATCACATGAGAGAAGAAGACTGCGCAGGGCAGGGTACAGTCTTGATCTGTTGTTCATAGGGCCGTGAGGAGTCATAGCTGCCTCGAAGGCATCGCCACGTATCTTTCATGTCACACTGGCTGTCTACTAGGCACCAGTCATCATTTTAGGATACAAAGGTTATTAAGAATGAACCTCAGAGACAACAAAGGAGTTAAGGAGATAAACCAAAAATACAGAGGTATTCTGTAGATGGTTATATAAAGTAGACTTTGGAAAGGTAGGCCAAAGAAATCAAGGCCAAGGAAAGAACTGGATTCAAGAATATATTTTGGCAATGGAGGTGGGCATTGCATTCCAGAACACACGTCTCCAGCTATGGATACTCACTCAAAGGCTATGTAGGTAACAAGAGTAACGGACAGAAAAATTGATGAAAGTCCACAGCCAATATAAGTGATAAAGGTCAGTGCCATCATTTGGCCAGGCGGTAGGGATGTTCGTGATAGGTCCTGGAAAAGAAAATGATGCTTTCAGTGATCAAATATTCATCCTGATTTACATGTAGTGAGTGTTCTGGATGCTCAGGCATAAAAGTCTGTTCAACAAACCGATTAAGTAGGTGCAATTACTCTCATCAGGTAAAGCAAGGGAAACTGAGGCCCAAGTGGTTAAGTTACTATCCCGATTCAAATTCCAGTCTGGCTCATTGCAGGGCCCACATACGTCACCAGTGCATTGTGGTGAACGGGAAAAGTGCTAGACTAGGAGCCCAGAGACTTGATTTCAGCTCTTGGTTTCTAGATATCTTAGCTCTGTAACTGCGGAATGAGTTAAATCTGCTTTGATAAAGTATCATTAACAACCTCCATTCTACCTATGCTGCAAGGCTAGCAGGAAGATAAAATATGCATCATCTGTAAATTTTCATTTGCATTTCAAATTAAAACAACTAAGATGACTCATTTTAGTCTGCTTTCACTAGCCCTGTTAGCTAATTTAAGGAGAAAGCCTGAAATATGAAAACCAAATGTGAAAAAAAAATACTTGCATTCCATATACAAGTATTTTCCTTCGGCACTTGCTTCTTTGAGAAGTCATGTCATTCGTTTATAACAGTGCCACAGAATGCTGGACATCATGGTACACCCAGCTACCTCTCAGGCCAAGAACCTCAGGTTCACCCTCAAGTTCATCTGATGAGTTTGCCCATCAGATGACGTGGCTGTTGCAGCTAAGTTGTCCCTCAACTCATAGCCACCTTATGGGTAACGTATTGGACTGCTGTGATCCATAGGGTTTACATGGGCTGAGGTTTAGAAGTAGATCATTAGGCCTTTCCTCCTAGTGTGTCTCAGTTTGGAAGCACCACTGAAATCCACTTGTTATGATAGCAACATGCAAGCCTCCACTGATGGTTGACGGTAACTGCTCATAAGATCCACTGGCTGGAATTGAACCCGGGTCTCCTAAGTGGAAGGTGTAAACTTTACCACTGGACCACCACTGCCTTCTAGTATATTACCAATAGGACACCGAAGCTTGTAAGGTGGCTGCAGGTACAGACGGTCTCATTCAGCTTCTTGTCTTGGACTGAACACCCATCAGATGACCAGCCTCCTCTGCCACCTGTTGGCATTAGAAAAAGCATCTGCCCTGTCAGCGGGGCCGGCCACAGTGCCAAAGACTCCCTGGCCTCCCTAAGCCACCCTTTCCTCCCATGCTCGCTCAAGATTTTAGAGGGGTATGACCAGAACCTACCATTTCTGCTCAAGTCCCAAAATACACATCTCACTGTTAAATCATCCTGCAGCAGAAAAAGAAATGATCAATAATTAATTCACGGAACTGAAAATATGGAAAGAAGCTGTGACAGTTTTACTGCTTGAATCTGGAAAGTCAGTCCTCATTTTGTACTAGAAAATACACCCAGAAGTAAGTGAGGCCCAAATGAAGTGACACTTCTCAAACTATCCAAACGTGCCCATAAAGCCTTTAGGTCCTTGTTAAAATGTAGGTTCACATTCAGAAGGTCTAGGGTAGGGCCCGGTACGTACATCCTGCCAAGCTTTCCAGGGATGCTGAATGCTGCTGATCCAGGGATCGTATTTTGAGTAGAGAGTTCATAAAACGATTCTCAATGTGAACAATGGGAACTAGGCTGGGAGATGTTCTCTCCTGTGAGAATCAGACCTGCAGCCAAATACCCTGAAGTTTAGCAGTTGCTAAGCACTTGCTTTTGCACTGTTCCTTCTTGGAAATGAAAACTAGCTGCCATTAAGTCCATCCCGGCTCACAGCGATGCTATCAGAGTGCAACTGCCCATCAGGTTTCTAAAGCTGTAATCTTTACAGGAACAGATGGTCTCATCTCCCTCCTACAGAGCAGCTGGGGAATTCAAACCCCTGTCCTTGTGACTAACAGTCTAATGCTTAACTTACAGCATCACCAAGGCTCCTTTCTTGGGAAGTTCCACGTTACTGTTGTTTGTTATCATCAAGCTGGGACCTGGCTCATACTTGCCTCATGCACAACAGAACAAAGTGTTGTCTTGTCCTGCGCCGCCCTTATTAATCTACTTCATATCAGATCGCTGTGCTGAAAGGTTTCTGTGGTCTGACTTTCATAAGAAAATTGCCAGGCCTTTCTTCCTCATCTAGCTTAATCTGTACTCTCCATGGAAACCTATTCAGTATCACAACCACCCAAATCAAATCCATTACGGTAAAATCTGTTCTGACTCATGGGGACCCTCCCTTGGGTTTTTGAGGTTTTTTCTTTTTGAGAGGAGACTGCCCATCTTTCTCCCAAGAAGCAGGCAACCCTTCAGTTAGCAGCATGCCATGTAACAAACCACACCACCAGGGCTCACACAACTTCCACTGACTGTTGGCTGTGTCTGAGGTACAGATTGGCCAAGGATCACAGCTGGACTCTTGCATGGAAGGGAAGAGCTCCACCACTGAACCACCACAGGCCCCCGTCATTCATTCTCATCTCACTGTCATCAAGTAGAAATTAATTCACAGCTGACCTTCCAGCGAGCGGCTTTCCAAGGTTGTAAATTGCACAGGAGGAGATTGCCCATCTCTCTCCCACAGAGCAGCTGAGGGATTTGAACTGCCAGAGAGGTGCTACCTTTGTGCTAGCAGCACAACTGACTCCAGGTCATGCCACCAGAGGCACGCGAAAACCCAACCGAGTGCCTGTGACTTACACACCGCTGAACCTGTCTGTAAATTACCAGGTCTTTTTGTTGTTGTTGTTTTTAATTTGAGTGAAAGTTTACAAACCATACTTCATTTGCATTCAATCACTCATAGACATTTTGTTTTAGAGCGTTAATTAGAAATTGATCTCAGTACTGAATTAATAATATGTGATCGAACCCTCCAGTCTGGGAACAGACTAGGCTGGGCTCCCCTCACCTGTTTCATGCTGGTGTGCTTTAACGTGACCGTCACATTTCTTGTCAAGTTTGTGACAGTCAGGTTAGCAACACTTGAGGATATGACGTAGCTTATCAGAGAGAGGTTCTCCAGGCAAGGGTCCTAGAATATCAGAAAATCAAGGAAACGTGAAGTACCATTAAAGGGCTTCAGGGCTTGAAAAAAACACCTCAGGACTGCTGAGCCCACACTTTCTATTTTACCTTCTTAGCCAGAAATGGAAGGTCAGGGAGTAAAGTGATTTTTTTCTCCCAAGTCCCCCAAATTAAAAGCACAGTTCATTCCACTATACTCAAAGCACACTGCCACCCACTCCTATTCCAACTCAGCGACCTTTTAGGAATGAACAGACCGCTTGACTGGGGTGATGGGGGTGGGTGTGTCAGAGACAATAAGGTTGGCTCAGGATAGAGCTCTGGTGTTGTATCTAGGGTTACTCAGAGTAGCAAGTGACTTGATGGCACATAACAACAACGACAACGTTTTCAAGCCTGTAATCTTTTAAAAATTGATTTCCAGATGATCATTCATATACATTATGTTTTGTATAGTACTTTTTATTGCATATAATTAATTACCCTTACTCTATACCTATTACCACCCCATCTTTTCAAGCCCCCATTGAAGCTTTCCCATTACTTCACCACCCTGCACCCATTAACCTCTACTATCCCAGTGATTCCTCCCTTTCCCCATTATCTGGGCCCCCTTCTCTCCTTTCCATTCTGAACATTTATACACATCTTATTCAAGTATCCTTCCATTTTCACAATAGTGGCCTTATGCGACATTTGTCCTTTTGAGACTGAGTTATTTCACTCGGGAAAATGCTTTCTAGTCTACTCCAAGTTATATAGTATTTTAAAATAATCATTGCTCCTTAGCGCTGCATAGTATCCCATTGGGTAAATGTACCATAATTTCTCAATCCATTTGTTTGATGAGCATTTGGGCTGCTTCCATTTCCTTGCTATTCTCAGGAACACTGGTGTGAACACAGGCGTACAAATGTCCACTGTTCAGCTTTCCTTGGGATGCATTCTTAGCAGTGGAATAGCTGGGTCATATGGAATTTCTATGTTTGAGGTTTTTTTTTTTTAGGAAACGTCAAGGCTGTAATCTTATGAAAGCTGACTTCCACATTTTTCTCCCGAGGAGCAGCTGAAAGGCTTGAACCACCAACCTTTTTGGTTAGCAGCTGACAGCCTAAGCACTACATTTTCAGGGCTCCCTCACCTCACTACACAGTGCTCCGAATACCGAATCAAATAACATAGACTGACATAGTGGGACCCTAGTGGATTTTTATAGGGATATAACATTCATACATTGAAGCTACAAACCCCTGAACTTTAAGCTACAAACACCGGAGCTTAGGTTCTCCATGTCTTCATGTCCCCATTTGTGAAACAGGGATAAAAATAGTTCCTACCTTACAGGGCTGTTGACAAGATTCAAGTGTTCACAATAGTGCACACCTCTGCAGTGCTCCACACAACTGTCAACTATTGGAATTTCTCCTCCTCATTAGGTCACTTGTTTAAAAATAAACTTCAATTCATTTGACTTAGAGCAGGCTTGAGAAGGTTTACTATTAGATGAAACCACATCCTCCTCCATTACCATGCCAATAAATCCCATGGCAAAAGCAGTTAGTGGCAACTTTACCTGAAACAGAGCAGGTGTCTCAAAAAAGTTGAACTGAACTCTGGAAGCGAGCTCCACATCACCAGCTGGCAAATTATCCAACAGCGAGGAAGGGAGAGTAATGACGCCAATACTATTCTCAGGAGCTTGCGTTTCCAGGGAGATCTGAAAACCAAGTGAAAAGACTAAAAACGTGACAAATCATTAAGATGGAGGCTTCCTGGAAGGGCGTGTTCTCTGTGGTGTCTCTATGAAAAATGGGTTCTACTTGTCCTTCTCTGGCTATTGCTCAACTAATGAAAAAGAAGAGAAGAAAACACAACCCGCTGCCATGGAGTCGACGTTGACTCACGGTCACGTCACGTCACGTGTGTCAGAGTAGAACTGGACTCCACAGGGTTCTGAGTGGGTCATTTTTCAGAGCTAGATCACCAGGCCTTTCTTCTGATGTCCCTCTGATGGCTCTGAACCTACAACCTTTCAGTTAGTGGTCAGGCATGTTAACCATCTGTACCTCCCAAGAACTCCACCATTCAAGATGAGACAAAGCTTCCACACAGGAAAGAAAGGACAGGAAACATTTTAGGGTTACACAGAAAGTCAAGAGGTGTTGAAAAATTATGGACCCTCAGGAGACCACAGCTGAAGACACATCAATTTGGTGACCAGTTTATGGTAAAGTCTTCATTGAATGCCACGGACTAAGCTTGTAAGGGAAGACGATGAAAGTGGAAAAGGCCACTATTGGTTTTATTTGGTGACGTCCAGCCTCCGATCCCTACAGACAAAAACCACCAGAAGCAGGACTGATTTTCAGCACCAGTATACCTAATGTATCCACACTCTCTGTTAAGTACTATTGAGCCTCTTTTTCACTCTTAAGTGGTGTCATGTGACAGAACAGAACTGCACCACCTTATTTTCAAGTCTGTAATCTTTCAGAAGCAGCTCACCAAGACATCTCATGAAGAGCCAGTGCCAAAACTAGCCATATCATTTGTTAAGATATTAAAATGAGTTGATAAGTAGCTGACGTCTCTGATTTTCCAACCGTGTAGAATGCTACTCCCTCTGAACACATACACCTAAGCTTACTCAGTCCACCTGCTAAAGGGTTAACACAGCCACTAAACACATCTCCTAGATCCCACACTGGCTTCTTTCTTGAGTCTGCGCTGTCTCACTGTTCCAGATGTTTAATATTTTTAATACTGTCCCAAACTATAACCAGCAATTGAAGTTAAAAAAAAAGAGAGAGAGACGCCAGTTATACACAATAAATTCCAGTGTACCTGAAGATTTTCAGGGTCTTGGGCTGCAAAGGTCATTGAGTCGAAATGACTGGCATTTACTCTGATCACGGCCAGAGCCAGAGAAGGAGAGGTTAGACTTATGGTCTTGTTTGAAAAATTCAGTTGTAAGCCAATATCATCCACCACTTTCAGCAATCTATAAAGAGAGATAGAAGTTCACACTGAACTGTTGAATTGTTTTTGGTTTTCTCATTCTATACAGAATATAGACTTGTAACTGAAGATATTACTATAAATCTAGTACTACAGAGAAAAGTTGTTAGCAGCCATGGATACAGCGTTGATTCACCTTAGCCCCATATACAAAAAATGACGTTCTGGACAGTCCTGTGCCATCCCATGACCAGATGCAACTTGGACTATTGTGATCCAGAGGGTTTTCGCTGGCTGATTTTTAGAAACAGACTGGCAAGCCTTTATTCCTCACCTATCAGTCTGGAAGTTCTCTGAAATTTATTCAGCACCTTAATATCAGGCACACTTCCAGTGATAGACGGGTGGCAGCTACACATGAAATGGATTGGCCAGGGATTGAACCAGGTCTCTTGCATGGAAGGTTAAACATTCTACCTCTGGACCACCACTGGGAAAAAAATGACTTGGCTATAATTAATCATTTAAGAAGAAGTATTTGTTATCATTAATGAGTCTCCTGTCACCAGCATATCAGTTTTACAAAGTTATACCTTTGAGCCAGAGGGGCCAGCAAGGCAGGCGGTGAGCGAAGGAGTTTGCTGACTTGGTGTATCATTTCTCCTGCCAGGTCAGGCTCCAAGCTGCCTTGGGACAAAGTCTTCTCCATCTGGGACACCTGATCCTCAAGTTCAGCAGAGCTGGAAATTCTTGTAGTTATAATTTCTATAACAAAGAGCCAAATCAGTTTTTTAAGCACAAGATGAGAAAATGATTCAAAAAACTCAAAACTCATGTCCATAGAGTTCAAAGTGACTCATAGCCGACCCTTTATTGTGGTGATAGTTATTCAACTGTGTTCATCGAACCTCAGAGAACTGTATAAAGGATGAGTGTTGTTGTTGTTTGTTGTTATATGCAGTCGAGTCGCTTGTGACTCATAGCGACTCATACAACAGCCCAACTCTGCTCTATCCTGTGCCAATCGCATTGCCTCTGACACACCCATTCCGATTACCCCAGTCACCGAATCAATCCACCTCATAGAGGGCATTCCTCTCCTGCGCCGTCCCTCCACCCTTCCAAGCATGATGTCCTTCTCCAAGGACCGGTCCCTCCTTACAATATGTCCAAAGTATTTCAGACGAAGCCCCAGAATCCTTGCCTCCACGGAGCCGTCCAGTTTAACCCTTTCTAGGATAAATCTGTTTTCCTAGCAGTCCATGGTACCCTCAATCCTCTACGTTGATAAACCTGACATATATACACACACACACTCAGTTTACCTCTCTCTCTATGTACTTGTGCATGTGTGTGCACATCAATTGCCAATTACTTTCCAAATTTTTATATTGAGGTGGGGGGAATCATACTGGGATGAGTGTAGAACTGAAACTGGCAGCTAGCTTTACAGATTGCCAAAGGTGGTAGATGGCTCAGAATTGAGTCAAGTATTGACGTCAAGGTGGAACTCACCGCTCAGCCTCAGTACTGGGTTTCAGAGGCTACAGACTTCATGGGAGGAGAGTACCCGTCATTCTCCCTTGGAGCTGCTAGTGAACTGGAAGCTCCAGAATGGTGCAGCCTTCGGCTTAGGTGACCAGAGTGCCCCTGTTTTCCACAGCTTGCTTGCTCGTTCATTGCTTTCAAATTGGAACTGACTCACCAACAGGTTTTCAGATGGTGTAAACTGTATGAGAGAAGACTGTCCATCTTTGTCTCTTGAAGCTGCCAGTGGACTTAAACCATCTGCCTTTGGTTTGGCGGTGCAATTCTCTACCCACTAGGCTACCAGAGTTCCCCCTTTTTCATATAGGCACACTTACACACGTATTCGTATCATGCACAGATGATTTGATAAGGGTTATTAGAAGCTCTTTTGTGAACAGGAATCATGAAATGAACATGTAGCTATCAGCTAGCTGTTAGCCTAATTTTTAATAGTTTCTGATGTATAATCAACTATATAAATGTGTCTAAAATTTAAAAAGTGCCATCACTCTTAATGTCTTCCTTCTCTTGTATGCATATTCCCTTCTATTCCTTATTCATGTATGTCATCAACATCATGTGCAAATGATTTGTTCTCGTGCCATTTCATTTCACATCAGGACTTGGACAAGTCCAAGCATCTGCAGCTCATGGTTGCACAACAGTCACTGGGGGGTGAGGTGTCCTGTCTAATTTCATCATTCCTCTCTTGCAGAACAATTAAGTTCAATCTACTTTTTAGCAATCAGTTATATGGCACAATATAGATCCTTTACGTTATATGTCTCCTAGCTTCTATTATCTCATTGGCTCACACTACAGACCCAGAGGTCAAATCATTGGTACAGGAAGTCAGGAAGTCTCTGTCCTGATTTTTCTGTGTAGCACATGAGCTCGATGGTAAGGCAATAGCTTAGGAAAGATGGGCACCTTAGGTCCAGGCTCATTAACTTTTGTTTTACTTTACACTTCATCCCTTTACTGAACTGACAGTTTATTAGAGCTCTCATGAATTTGACTTTTAAATGGTCATACTTATACAAATCATTTACTCAAGAGAAAGCAAAGCCATTTCCAAGTTATTTGGCAGAAGCTCCCAAGCTTCCAGGGAGGATGGCGCCCTGGTGGAAGAGGCAGGGGTGGGGTAGAGTCTCGGCTATAATCCCAATGCCACCCAAAAATCTGGCTTTGTCTGCCCTCCTCCAAGTTCTACAGACGGAACTGCTTGCTTCTTACTTCTCACTCAGAACTGAAATGGCAGAGAATACCCAGACTTTTCTGTCTCTTTCTCTCTTCCCTTTATCTCTGTCTCCTTAAGCTGAATGACTCTGTGACTGGACCACTCTTTGTGGTGTCCAAGACTGGCTCACATACCCTGTCATTGTCAACCTGGTGCAGTGAGTGAAATAATTTTCATCTTGAAAAAGAAGAGGCTTACTCAGCAGGAGTTCAGTAGCTGGTCTCAGACCCAAACCCAGAGTTTCCAGAAGGTTCTCCCCTCCTCATAGATACCATGACTCAGTGTCAGCATCATCTTTCTGTGACTAATTTTCACCAATTCCCTCTTTGGCCCTCATACTTAAGTGGAACTACTCTGGTTAATAGTCCAAAAGTATTCTGTTAGCAATGTTTAATATAATGACACATCACCATTTTGTGGGTGAAAGGAACTGATGAAGTAACCATGTCAATAAGATGAGATCTATATTTGCCTCTTAGAGTTATTTCCCCACTGCTTTGGTCAAGCCAATTGAACTTAACCATATATATCTCCTACGAGTGGCTGAAGGAGCTCTGGTGGCTCAGTGGCAAGAAGTTGTGCCGAAAACCCAAAAGGGAAGCTGTTCAAATCCACCAGCTGCTCTGTGGGAGAAAAATAACCAATCTCCTCCCGTGTGATTTACAAGCCTCTGAAAACCTGCTGGAAGGTCAGCTGTGAACTGGTTCTGCCTCGATGGTACTCAACAAGAACTATTTGAAGGACAGCTCTCAGAATCAAGGAATTCTCAGTGGGATCTTCTGCCAGGTATCTGTTGCCAGTTGTATTTCAGGTGGCCAGAATGACAACAAAGCGGGAACAGCTTGGTTCCTTTCACTTACCTACATGTTCGGGAAACGAGCTGGCTGCGATGACATTCACAGGTGCGGATGTGGTGGGAGAGACAAGTGAAGATTTTGCAGGCAGTGGCAGAGTGGAAGAAAAATTGGTTTGCGGTGTAGAGGAAGCGATGGCTCCAGAGACAGGGGGCAAATCAATTGTGGAACCGGGCGCTTTGGTAGCCAAGGGCAGGAGTGAGAGAGGGTGTTTCTCTGTGGTTGGAGGGAAGGAGCTCTGGGTCACAGGTGGAAGGTCTAAGGGCTCAGCTAAAGAGACGGCGCTGGTGACCTGGGTTGCAATTGTAGCCAGAGGAGCAACTGGGCTAGGCTTGTTGGAAGAAGAGAATGGCAGGCCAACTTCGCTAAGGCAGACAATGGTATCCTGCAGATCACTGAAGGAGAGAATCAGAGACATACGAGTTATGAACGAGATCATGAGAGAGAACGTCAAACAAATGGCACAGCCAAGGTGATGTTGGGACCAGGGGAACGTGCCCCGCCACGCCCCTTCTCGTGCCATCTCATGCCTTCTGGGGTACCTGCCAAACGCCCCCTGTCTGACCACTCCTACGACCGCTCCATGGGAGAAGAATCCACAATGGAAACACTCTTTTATGAATTCCCAATTCTGATTCATGAGTTTACAGAGACTGCAGCATGCAGGCACCAGCATTTGCTTCTTTACTGAGGCACAGCCCGCATACAGTAAAGGTATACCAGTCTTAATGCATTTTTATCTATGGATGCATCAACATAATCACCAAATTCAGAGCACTGACAGCATCTTAGAGGTCATTTTTATGCACCAGTCTGTTTTAAACATGCTCCAGACGGTTTTAATGTGCAACTGATACTAAGAAATCAAGTGGATCAAAGAGACCCCCAAGTCAAATACAGGGACAGAAAAGAGCTCAGAAGTTACCAGGGGCCAGAGGAGGGGGAACAGAGAGTTAAGGCTTAATGAGTAGAGTCATTATTTGAGGAGATGAAGAATGTTGGAAATCAGTAGTGGTAATGGCTATAACACATGGGAATACAATTATTGGCATGAAAATCATAAACTCAAGCCTGCTTAAGTAGTAAGTTTTTATGTGATTAAAAGTTTCTACCACATTTTCAACAAATACTCTTAACATCTAGTTTTATAGTCTAGTGGTTCCCACATTTGGCTGCATAGTGGAATCACATGGAATTTTTTAAAAGTCCAATGTAGAGCGTAACAATCTCACTAGCGATAAGATTACCTGAAGGAGCAAATGCACAGAGACCACCGTTTACTAGTGGTTATCGGCCATGGTCTTTTCAATTTCAACTGCTCCGTTTGCACGTGAAAATGAGGCACTAAATAAGGAAGACAGAAGAGGAACTGATGCCTTTGATTTGTGGTGTTGACATAGAATATTGAATATCCCATGTACCGCCAAAAAAAAAGGAATACACAAATCTGTCTGGGAAAGTGCAGCCAGCGCTCAGGAGCGAGGATTTGAGACTTGATTTCACATACTTTGGTAAGTTAGCCCGAGGGATCAGTCCTTGGGAAAGGACACCATGCCTAGAAGAGGGGTGGGTCAGTGAAGGAGAGGAAGACCCTCAACAAAATGGACCTCCACAAGGACTGTGACAGTGGGCAGGAGCGCAGGGGAGACCCAGGGTGGCGTCGGACTAGGCGTTTTGCTTCAATTCAGGGTGATGAAAAAACCTGGACACGGTGATGGTGATGTGTACACAGCAAAATGAACGTAATCAACATCACTGAACTAGACACGTAAAAAAGACCGAAGTGGGGTGTGCTTTGTCCTATCGATTTTACCATACACATTCAGAGTCAAACAAACCCTAGTGCCCAGACAGCTCCCCACACCGATGACATCAGAATCTCAAGGGTAGGACTTAGGCATCTGTGCTTTTAAAACCATCCAGATGAGTTCAATGTGCAGCTGGAGTAAGAATCACCACTCTGTCATCTTACTTTTGTTAGGTACTGGCGAGTGGGATCCACCCTCACGTACAACAGAATGAAATCCTGCCTAAACTGTACCAGCCGTGCAATCTGCACTAGGCTTAAGCCCACTGTTGCAGCCACAAAGCCGTAGCTCGATCCTGGATCCTCAAAAGCATCCAGAGGAGGAGCCTGAGACTGCACTCAGTGAAGAGGCACCAGACACAAAGCTCGTCAATGCAAGAGACCCAGGCCAGCAGACTGTCCTTTTTATCCACTTTCTGAACAGGAAGCCTTCAGAGGCCTGTGGAGCTGCCTCAATGACCCAATGCCAATGCTTCCAGAAGTTCGATCCTTGATCCTCCAGCCTATGAAGTTGAAAAATGCAAACCTCAGCAGCTCCATGGGAGAATGCCCGTGATGTGCTCCTGGAAAGAGTCCAGCCTAGAAAGCTGCATGGGGTCTGTTCCACGGGGTCTGTGGGAATTGAAAACTGACTTGACGGCATCTAACAACAAAGACTTTTAGCAGTTCTTGAAGGTCCAATGTTTTAATATAGCAAAGAAACACAAGAAACCTGTGTGGCCTACACAAGGCAGACAGGCTGCACTGAGCTTCCAGACAAGAAGGCACAAATTTTAAAAGCATCCCTTTTTTTCAAATATAATTCTTTTTATCCGATTGCAGATACATATAAAAATTCTGCACTGTGGCTGCTCTTAGGGACCATCAATTCAGCACCAACTCACCTTATGTACAACGGACCCAAAGAGCCCTATCCCCCGTGCCATCGCCCTCATCTCCAACAGACTCAAGCCCATCCTTGCAGTTACCATGGCAACCCATCTCATTAGCGGCGTTCCCCTCCTCTGATCCTCTACCTTTCCAAACATGATGTCCTCTTCCGAGGACTGGTCCCTCCTGACAATATATCCAGAGTATGTGACGCAAAGTGTTGCCACCCTCATCTCTAAGAAGCACTCCGGTGGCATTTCCTCCAAGACAGACTATACTTAAAAATAATCCAGCCCAGTGTGTCAGCTCAACAGCCCCAACGGCAGCAATAACAATGGCAACAGGTGGGCCAATCATTGTGATCTACTGTGAATACGCCACTCATCTACCTCCCAGTTTTTCCTGTGTATATTTTCATATTCTTCTCTTCCCATGTGCTTTACAGCCTCTGAAAATGCGCTGAGTCGGTTCTGACTCAGTGGAACACAACAGCAACTTGCTGCTTGCTACATACACAACTTTTACAGTCATCTACCATTTTGGATCATCTCTCTCCCACCTTCCGGTGAGACAATACATTTTTAGGTAGTGATTCTCCGCTCTAGTCAAACACTAGACCACCAGGCAGAGGAGCCTTAAAATCCCTTGACACCTAGATCAGTGGTGATTAATTTTATAAAACGCAATGTACGTGAGTGATCATTTGAAACTCAATGTGAATTGTAGGAACATGTGAAATGCAATGTACATGGAATGATACACAATGTATACAAGTTTTGTATGTAAATCAACATAAAACAAAACAAAAAACAATGTGTGTGTGGGGGGAAATCCCTTAATGCCTAGGCCATACCTCAAACCAATTAAATGACAATCTCTGGGAGTGAAGACTGCATAGGAGTATTTTTAAACTAATTTTAGACTTTCAGAAACCGTGCACAAATAGCATAGAAAGTTCTAGTATACTCCTAAGCTATTTTTCCTCCAATGTTAATAGCTACAGCCTAGAATTAGATCAAAATACATATAAAAAGTTGGTCTATGCCAGAGGTGGCCTCTCACAGCCAACTAGGAAAAAGGATGAGCTTCTTGATATATGATACAGGACCACTGAGTAGACATTTGGGAAAGACAAAATGAGAGTTACACTGCACAGCACATAAGAATAAACTCCACATAAAGCAAGGCTTTAAATGTGAAAAAACCATGCAAGTACTTTTTAAAAAAGTTAATTTCTCTATAATTTGGTATAGGGAAAGACTTTATAATAATGTCTCAAAAACTTAAAGGTAATAAGACTGACATCATAAACATAAAAAAACCCAACGCCACAAAACTCATGCAACCAAAAATCCCTCATAAACTCAATGATGACCAACTAGCAAACTCAAAGAGAACATTCCCTAGACATACCACAGGCAAAGGAGCAATGTGTCCAAAAGTACAAGACACTCTGAGAAATGGACTTAAAATTTGGTAGAGTAGTGGGGGAAAGACATAAACAGATGACTTATAGAGAGAAAGAGAGAGAGAGAGAGAGAGAAACAGCCATCAAATATATGAAAAAAAAAGAGGGGGTTCAAATGCATTCTCAAGTAGGGGAAATGTGATTGTAAACAGCCCCATTTCTCATCCATCAGATGGACCAACACATAAGAAGATGAGGACACATTCTGTCGGTGAGACCAGGGGGCAGCAGACTGTTTCGCAGCTCCCAGGAGATGCCCTGTGTACAGCCAGGCCCCAGAGCCATGAGTCCAAGGCAATGGCCCGAGTGGACATTTCAGACAACACGAAACTGTGTCCTTTCTCCACAATCCAAAGTCCTGCTTTCCTCCTGAAATTCCAAACATTCTTTGCCAACATGGTGACTCCAAAGCCCCTTTTTAGGACAAGGGTCGGGATGTTTGCTACTTACCACTGCAGTTTCTCCAAGTCTTCTGGGGATGTAGGGCAGGGGGTCTTAGGAGAACAGCAGCACTGTTCTGGAGGGGATGAAGGAAAAGGAAGAAATACAAGGTCAAGAGCAAGGCAAGGGAGATGCTCAGTACCACCTAGAACCTTCTAAAGAAGGCTGGAGCTCATTATATGGCCTAGAGACAGAACCGACTCATAGATGACCGTCCAGTAGGCTCTTGGTGCCTATAAACCGCATGGAAGGACATGCCCCATCTTTCTCCCTTGGAGCCTCCCTGGAGCCACGGAAAACTCCAAAGAAAAATTTATCTCTCTGCAAGGTTTGTTGTTTTGGGTTTGGCTTTTTTTTCTTTCATATTTTTAAATATAGAGTACTTAAGCTTTATTTGATGCTGTATTTGGGAACGCTGTGTTTGAAACATGAAAGAAAAATGCCCCTAAAGAAAAAAAAAAATTGTAGCATGGTGTAAATAGTTAATACACCTGGCTACTTGGTGAAAGTTGGAGCTTTGTTTGAGTCAACCATGAGGTGCCTCTTAAGAAAGGTCTGGTGCCCTATTTCTAAGAAGGCAGCCACTGAAAACCCTATGGAGCACCGCTCTGCTCTGACAGACACAGGTTACACCACACCACAATTAACTCGATGTCAACTGGTTAAGTTTTATGAGAACGCAGGAAAAATTACCTTCTAAGCAAAAAGAAAAAACAAAAAACCCAAACCTGTGGCAGTTACATCAGAGGGTTTGAAAACTGCCCAAGGACAAAGGAGCCAACACAGAAAGCCATATAAAATGTAAATGTGTTCATTATAATTCCTGCTACAAAGACGCCAAGAGCCTTGAACGAGCATAGTCGTGAAGGCAGAGACAACTTACCCATTGGTTGAATCTTTACATTTTTCAAAGCATCCATTACAGCGCAAATGCTCACGGTCTTATTCATTTTTACTTTGAATGTACAATTTAATGTGCTGTAAAGAAAAACACATGTGTTTAAAGCCAGCCTGGTACGAAACCAGAAGGCTCCATCTCTCTCTCACTGCAAAGTCAGAAATGACTCACAGTTGACCCTCTAGTGGGTTTCGAGGGACTGTAAATTGCATGGGAGGGGATTATCTATCTTTCTCCCTCAGAACAGCTAATGGATTCGAACCATCTGCCTTGTAAACCTACATACATGTCTTCAGTTTTGAGAAAAAGTGGACAATGATACTGCTAACTTGTAATGTCACCCTGATAAACGGGTGCACACCCACCTACCATGGTCGAAAGTTGACCCTAAAGACTCTCCTATGAGCTACATGCTGCTAGTTCATATTCACAGAGGTGACAAAGCAGAGTCTCCCTGACCATTCACAGCAGCTAAGTGGTTTTGCCTGCACAGTGCTGCAGAGACCAGCACCTAAAACCTCCAGTCTTACCTCTGGCTGGCATCGTGCCTGGTGTTTGTAGGAATTTTAGTTTTCATCATGAGAACACTTTCACAACTGCCCTAAATGGATATCAAGGTCTTGTAAATTCAAAATCTGGGGATTCAATCTATACTACCACAGAAAGAGGTCAGATCAAGTCTATTCCAGGACTGAAAATATTCTCTTTATCTTCATTTCTGTCTAGGCGAAAAGAAAAATTGCTGTTCAAAGTAATGGGGGGGGGGAAGGTATGGTGAAATTATATATACATATATACACAATTTCTATTTTGTATCATGTTTTCTGGTTTGGGGTTGAGACTACGGTGTGACTTTTGTTCACAACAGCTGATTGGATTTGGCATCATATAAAAGGCTTTTTGGGCTCTCAGGCCTGCGGCCTTCAGGCCTGCTTTTTGTGGAGCTCCCAAATAAAAGAGGCTTGGAGGTACGAGTGCCCTCAACTTCCAATGTAAGCTTGTCTCCGGAAACTCTATGTACTTGGAGAAAAGATGAAAGTATTATGTTCAAGACTTTCATTCATAGGGTCGTCTATGACTCAACAGCACTTAACAACAATAGTATTGTATTATATTATTATTTTATATTTTATATATCCTATTATTGTTGTTAAGTGCCGTTGAGTCGTAGGCGACTCATCGTGACCCTATGAACGAAAGACCTGGACACTTGTATAACTTTCGTTTCTCCAGGTTCATAGGGTTTCCAGAGACAAGCTATCTTGGAAATGGATGCCACTCCTGGTTCCAAGCTTGTTTTAATCAGAGCTCCTCCAAATACTGTCCATCATTATCGCATTTCATACATCACTGTCACAGTGTTCAGCTTCACAGTATCCACAAGTTACCTCTGTACAGGAAGTGGACAGACCAGGGCTATACGAACTAGAAAAACGTTTGACCAAAAACAATTAAAAATAGGCACTTAACAACAACAACAACACAGAGAGAGCTCAGTTGGCCTAGTGGACAGAAAGTGATGGTCCCAAGCCAAAGGTGGGTGACTTTAATTAGTGGCCCTCAGGCCTGTTTTTAACTGTATATATGCATATACATTTTCAACAGACAATATAAAATTTCAAAGATTTTTCTCTTGTTTATACCAATGAAAGCTTCGATAAGTAGAAACTGTCATTTTTGTAGGATTTAACATGGAATGTTCCAGGTTCAGGGAGCAAGATTATTACTCTTAAAACTATTACAGAACCAGAACAAAGAATGGGCATATCTATTTTATTAATTTAATCTGTAGAATTCAATATAATTGTCAGACAAACTCTGAATCTCCCATCCACACTATTTCGTTTCTCTTTCTTTTCAATCTTTTCCCTTCACCAAGCTCTATATTCTGGACCTTCTTCTTCTCCCAGGTCTTCTCCCTGCTTGGGTCAGAGCGAACTATTTCTCAGTCATACTAGTGGCTCTCGAGGCTAAGAACAAAAACCAAACAGAACCAGAGGCAACTGGCCAGCTACCCACTACTCCTCTAAACCTCATAAAAAAGGAAGATGGATGCAAAAGAGAGCTAAGTGCTTGGGAAAAGAAAACCAAATATATAAACATATAAAAACATCACTGACATGTACGTATTTGAGAAGAATGCTTTGAAAATGGCAACTAAGACTCCTCAATACCTAAGTTTTCATGGATGCATAAATAATATTCATTCATAAAAGCATTAAAAAACACAATGTATGGGAATGATCATTATAAAACAATGTGAATGAAGAAATGTGTGAAACACAATGTGTATGTATGCAAATGAATATGAAATTTAAAAAAAAATTTAAAACTCAAAAAAAAGCATTAAAAAATTATGTACATACCTTTGAGATTCTGCTGTCACACACATTATAAAATATGTCTGAAACAATCAACATACATATGTATATGTTAGGTTGACACTTGAACATGTCAGACAAAATCCAAAGCATCACAGAATCTTAGAATCCCAAAGAACACTGTTGTTCTTGTTAGGTGCGAACGAGTCGAGTTACAAGTCATAGTGACCCTATAGACAACAGATCTGAAACCTGCCCTACTCTGTGCTCGGGATCATCCAATTCATCTCTCCACCAGATTCCTGACATAGCAGCAGAGTTATTCCGAGTATACAGGATCCGCTTGGACACCTCCAGTGACAAGAAGCTCACTACCATCTAGGGGTATTTGTTTTCTGGGCAATCTCATTTTGAAAAACTTTTCACCTTACAATGAAGAAAATCTACCTCCTTTCAACAGCCACTCATTGCTCCTAGTTCTGATTTGTGGAGTAATCGAGCTCATTCGTTTATTCTTTTACATGGCAGACTGGGAAAAATCTGAAGATCTATCTAATATATCTGACGATATATTCTGCATGAACGCAACTCAAATAACTTCCATTACTAATAAGGTGCAGGACAGACTGATTACCTCAGCTAGGGTTTGCAGGGTTTTATTGAGTTCAGATCGCCTGTTAGAGAAAGAGGGAGAGAGTGACATTAATGAGGCCATTAGAAATGTGAAATTTAAAACAAGGTAGAATTACAGCAATTAAATTAAGCACATCATATTTACTGCTTACAGTGTTTACTGTGAAGAAACACTGGGTCTAATAAAAGACTCCTCAGGGAGGAAAAAGAAATCATTTATGTAACAAGTGAAAACTAACCGGGCAGAACCGGTATCAGTTCTTGCTATGAGCAAAACATAAATTATGGTTGAACAATCTTGTTCATCAGGCTGCTGCAGCCTGGAGGCAGCCTCGTGTGGCATGGAAGCACAGGAAGAGCTGGCCCCAGGCAAGCTTTCTGAGAGGCAAGTCGCTCCCCTTTGGGGTCAACGGTCAAGGGATCCAGCCCTGCCATTGCACTCTTAACCACTCCCCCTCAGGAATCTCTTAGTCCTTTCCTCCAAGTTCAGCCTTCAAACACTTGCTTTCAACCATGTGGCAGGGCTTTATGTCAAGTTAGGATGGAAGAAATCTATTTAAAAGAATAGACTAAAAACCCATGACTTTCAACTTGCAGCGACTCTTCCCCTCACCAAGATATTTGGGAACGTCTGAAGACATTCTGGATTACTATGATTGGGGGAAGATCCTAATGGCATCCAGTGGGTAGAAGCAGGATGTGGCTAACCACCTCACAATGCACAGGACAGTCCCCCAGCCCCAAGAGTCATCCCCAGGGACGGGGTGGAGGCCAGAAGTTCCATGGCAGTGGTTGGCTGGCTGCTCAAGCCAGCAGCCCGCTCCTCTGTAACTCTCCTCAGAGGCTGCCTTTCTTCTGGAGTTTGCCTCTGGCCTCCCAAGCCAGCTCTAACCCCACCTGCTCTATACTCAGATGCTTGGAGCGGCCTCTGTCCATGACACCGGCACTGTAGGAAACTGATTGCACTGTTACCATTTTCTTACAGCCTGAAACTTCTAGACCTCTGCCTCCCAAACTTAGCTTTGCACTGAAGTGCTTGCTGTTGCTGTTATGTGCTGCAGGGCTGAGTAGGAGTCATAATGATCCTGAACCCTGTCCTATCCTGTGTCATCCTCGTCATTTCTGACATTCTTGAGCCCACTGCTGCAGTCACTGTCAATTCTTCTCCTTTGAGGGGCTTACATTTGTTTTTTTTGACAGACCATGTAATAGTCTCTTTTCCAATCCTACAACTCGAAGGCCATCAATTCTCCTGTCATCCTTATTCTCTGTCCAGCTCCCAGATACACGGCAAATGATCAAAAAGACCACAGCCTGAATGAGGCGTACCTGAGTTTTCAAACTGACATTGATGCATTAAAAACGACTCATGCCTGGGCCTCATTTACTGAACTCTGATTGTGGTTGGGCATCTAACCCAAAACCAAAACTCACTGCTGTTGACTCCATTCTGGTTCACAGTGACTTTCCATTAGGTTTCTCCGCCCCCCTCCCCCGACATTGCCTATATTTGCATCCCTATCCCTTTCTCTCTTCTTTTCATTATTATACTAGTTTATTAATGAATTCAAATTCATTGTTTTCCAGAACAGATTCTTTGAATTTCCCTTACCCTACCCATCAAATTATACAACCCCATGATTAATCTCCCCCTGCCCCTGCACATCCTCATCCATCTGCTTCGTGTCTAAGGCTCTAACTCTTGACAGGAGACTGCCCACCTTTCTCCCATGGAGTGCCTGGTGGATTGTGACCACAGACCCTAGAGTTAGCAGCCTGACACTTACATACCACACCATCAGGGCTCCTTCTGTACCTGGGAATAGGGATCTTGAAAAGCTCCCCGGGTGATTTCATCATTATTGTCATTATGAAATCATCATTACATGATATCGACACTGCTCCATCTCAAAGACTTGTGTTCAACTTCACTCAAATCGCCAGTGCCCAGCACAGAATAGGATGAGGTTGAGTTTGGGGTTACTGTTAGAATTAGGTTTATGATTTAGCCTTGGTTTAGGGTTCATGTGTGGATTAGGAAGTAAGGTTAGTGGGTGGATTGAGAATATAGAGTTATCATTAGGACCAGGTTGGCAGTGGGTGACATCAGTCACAATTACCTCCTTAACCAGAGTCCTAACTTTAACATGAGCACCAAAACAATATCCTGAATACCTTCCTTAACTCTAATCCTGCCACCTAAACTGCTAATCTTAACCACAAACACTAACTCTAGAGTTAACTCTAACCCAAAGACTAACCCTTACACAAACGCCAACCCTAAAGGTAAACCTGGGCCTAACTCTATCCCTTACAATAACACTACATTTAACACAAAATCAAATCCTATCCTTTACTATAGCACTAATCCAAGCCCAAATCCAAATGTATTCCCTAACAATAATCTTAAATCAAGTCTTAGCCCTTACCCAAGGATAAATACTAAACCCTAACACGAGTCCTAATCTTAAGTTTAATGCTAATCCTATCCCTAAATCTAACAAAAGCCCTAACTCTAACCCTAAGACTTAATCCCAGACCCCAAACACAGACATAATAATAACTACAGGACTAATTCTCACCCTAACACAGACCCAAATCTGATATTTAAACTCTATTCTACTAATTCTAGCCCCAACCTGAACCTTAATCCTAAACTAGCCCTAACATAAATCCTAACCTTCATTAAAGTCCACATCCTTCTAGGTACTAGAGTCCCAATCCATTGTTAATTTCTTTTTCTCTCTCCCCTCTCCCCTCCCACCTCTCTCTCATACACACACACACACATATACAGGTTAGAAAAGGATCGATTTTTCAGTTGTCGTTGTTGGTTAGGTGCCAACAAGTCAAGTACTCAGAGCAACCCTGTGAACAGCAGAGCTGACCCGTCCTGTCCTATGTCACCCTCATCATCTCTGACACACTTGAGCCCACTGCTGCAGTCACTGTATCAGCTTTTTCACTAGAAGACAAAATCCAAGCAATGAAGGCCCTGACCAGCACCAGCACGATCCAGTTCTCATTCACGTAGCCCTCAGCCCACACCACAGCCGAGTCCTAGGGCTGCTTGATGAATCCATCATTCTTCTCCACCAAAGTGTTACGGAATCACTAAAAGCAACCAGGTCAAATAATAATTTGGCAGGATGGCCCGCAGGGAGAGTTGTTAACCTGGGATAGGTTTTTTTTTCAGTGTCATCACAGACAATCTGATGACACTTCCCTGCCACAGGAGCACGGACCTGACATGCCCTCCCCCCTTTCAATGGCAGGTTCAGGGTAATCCAAAGCTGTTCCTGCTTAGGCCAACCTGCTGATGCATATTTAACTATTGTTCTGGGTGCCGCTGAGCCAATCCTGACTCACAGAACTCCACATGACAGAGGGGCACTGCCCCATAAGGTCTTCACAGGAGCAGACTGCCAAGATCCTGAGCATCTGCTAGGTGGGCTAGAACCACTGACCTTGCAGTTATCAGTGCATCTATGTGGAATGCATTTCTTCTAGTTTATACATGTTGTTTTAAGCCTCAATCTGCTAACTTATGAACCACCAATGTTTCATGAAAACAGGAACAAATGATATGCAGTATGAGATCCTATCCTGAACTCTTCTTCCAACCATGTTAACCATGTTAAAACTCAAATGCCAGTTCAAATAAAGATGCCCTATTATGGTATAGCAGATGAGAAGTGACGATGGTTAGTTTCCAAAGGGCTCAAGAGTCAGTTCCTTCTATAGCCTTTCTGTCTACTTGTCTCTTTCCAACAGCTGGTTTCCAGATGCAAATACAGCTCAAAAAATACCTTTCCACAGTGGACAGTTTACGTTTGAAATCAAGGGAACATTACTCACTTCAGTTCACTCAGAGACAGGACTCCACTTAAGGTGCCATTAGTCAAATCTTGATTCTGTTAGAAGCACAAAATTGTCAAGAATACAAGAAACACCGTTGTCAGTTTGGGTTTTGTTTCTCGATCTCTAATGAGATTTTATTTTGCTGTTTTGTTCGTCATCCAAAGACCTGAACCCCCCCTGAACTGACCTACATGAGCTGCCCCTCATTAGCCCAGCAAGCCCATGCTGCCTGAGCTAGTTCTTGCTCAAATCCAGCCAACCTTCACCTCTTAAAAGTATTCTACCTTTTCATTGAAATGAAAAAATAAATTTATTAATAAAAAAAAAGTATTCTACCTTTTCTTTAAAAAGAAAAAAAATCAGAATCAGCAAGTCTGGTGTGCTAATTTCTGGCTTTCTTCATTCCAAGGGCTCCAATACAGAACACTATTAATAAGGGAGTGCAGCCAGGGTGCTCCTTAGAAGAGAGGACAGCGAGACCTCATCTCACCTACTTTATTAGGCATCTAACAGGAGAGGCCTGACCCTGGGAAAGGACATCACGCTCGGTAAAACAGGGTGTCAGGGGCCAAGAGGAAGACACTTAACAAGGTGCACGGATGCAGTGGCTGCTACCACGACTGTGAGGATGACTCAGGACCCGGCAGGGTTCCACTCAGGTGTATGGACGGTCACTAGGGGGTCGAGCTGACTGAACGGCACCCAACAACATTAAAAGCTTGCTGCAAGAAAGTGTCCAGGTTTCCAAAAAGAAAACGAAACTAAACCAATCCCACTGGGGAAAGGGAAGTCTGACAGCAATTGTCTGTCTTGCCAGCACTCATTAACGGGGACATAGTAGGTGCTTAGGAAAAAGTTACCAAAGGAATAAACCACGAGTTTGGCTGGGATCTTCTGACGCACTTGAAGTTAAGGGGTGAGCAGGACCAACTCCTGGAGTCAATGCATCCTACTGCCCGCTGTTAGAAGTTTCTAATGCAAGTTTAAATTTTAACTGGAGAGAGAATTGTATCATATTGAGATTCTTATTTAACAGCAAAATTAGTGGAAACCAAAATACCTTAAACAAGGCTTCTGGAAATATGAACTCATACTTTATTTAAAGAGGATCGCACAAGAGACCATGATATTATACATAATCTGCACCTTAAGCACATCTTTAAATATACACATTTTTCACTTTTTTCAAATCGCAGTAGGAAAGATCTTGAAAACCTACCTGGGTGACATTGCTTTCTTCATGATGCTGGAACACTATCTCACCTCTGAAAAACGCTAAAAAGGGTTTTCAAAAAGAAACTTGAGACCTCTCGCCTTAGAGTAATACAACTTACTATTTTATAAAGTTTCACTGAGTCTCTTTTTTTCTGCATATTTACTTTTTCCCCGCAGCAAGTAACTCAATGATTATCAATATAATTTTTAAAAAATATGAATTCTGAATTTAACAAAGGAATTCAAACAGAACCATAAGAAAGAGAAGACACGAATTTCTCTCTCACTCCTCCATTCTCCAAGCTCATCCAATCAGCCTTGTTGAGCTCACACTGAGGCTCTTAAATATGTTGGAAGCGTGACCAAGAAGTCACCACCTTTTGACCTTCAGCCTAACTCTTCTGCCCAACTCTCAATTTCTCCACCAGCATCCAATTCCCTTAACGAGCTCACGCTGGAACCTGCAAGAAGTAAGGGTTTCTAGTTTCTGGCAGGATATTGTGGAATTTCTGGTGCCAAAAGAGTTAGCTGGTCCCCTGATGAGTATGTTTTCACCAGACGTGAAAACAAACAGTCAATTCAGTCACTTAATTGGGGAAAACATTACTCCAACCAGCTTTCTGGCATCTATCCTCCAAGATGACCAGTTGGCTTTGGGTTTTTTTTTTTTTAAAACGGAATGTTCACTTTTCAAACAGCTATCAAACATTGTGTAGACACAACATTGAACTAGACATTCGTCATTAACCCAAACATACATGAGGCACAGAAATAGTGGAATTATAGGAGATTCAACAAGGAGAAGGGTAAGAGAACCAAGGAGGAGGAAGAGAAGAGTTACATAATTTATGAGAATGAAATGTATCCAGTAAGTTTTTCTTTCTTGATCAAAATGAACTAAAATCTCACTTTCTATATTCTACCTGGGACAGGATTTTATCAGTGGAAAAATCATATGAACAAGTCTCACATTTATTCAAATAGAATGTGTTTGTGGAACATTCTTACAGTAGGAAATTTTCTGGTCTTCTAAAACAACGCAGTTTGAACTAATTTTACTTCAAATACCTTACCTATATTTTCCAAAGTATCGAATATGACTAAACCATCAAAAGGAACAGAATCAAGAACTAACATTTCGCTCACCACTGTCCTTACATTGCTGGAGTCCTATTAAGCCCCGACCATTCGGAAAGACCTGGTTCCGCTCATCTTCTTGCTTTCCGTCCTCTCCTGTCCAACTCTGACCTGCCACACCATGCTTTCCTGTTTTTCACATCTGCTCTCGTTGGGTTTAACAGGGAAGGGAGCCCAGAGAGCCAAACCAACGTCAAAAACGTGGTTGCTTCATTCCTTCTGGCCATGGCAAAAGGGAAAAGAGTCCCATTTTTTTTAAAAATAGCATATTCTCAAGAGATTTCCATCTCAACTTTTAAAAATAGTGGGAAGTCTTAATTGGAGGTGGCAAAAAAGACGTTATGAGCTCTACTGGAATACAAATCCAACTAAAGCAGGTATACATGAGGTTTCAGCATCCTGGCAAAGTGATTCGTCTTATTCTTAGCAAAAGACAAATCCTATTTCTAAGCTCTGACACTTAAGGTTCTATGAAAAAGCCTGTGCATTTTGTGAGGTAAGCTTTCATTAATTGTACATGATAAGCGTATACATTTTGTGTATGAATGAACTCACACTAGTAACTGAAGATATCAGTTGTGCCTTAGTTAAGGTGAAAATGAGCTTGTGTGTGGCTTCATGTCTCATATTAATGAACTTCATCTATCACCTCACTAGACAACGAGGACACATTTTACCTACATATAAAATTTATTTTTGGTTTTTTTTTAGATGTCTTTAGTAGCCATATGGTATGAAAGGAAGAAGATCAGAGAGGCACACACCACACATTCAGCATGAGAAAAATAAGCCATCTTTTCCCGTGGCCTTAATGTATCCAGTAACTCGTAACATACACCAGAACTAACCTGAGCCATTGCAAATAGATGACAAATTGCAGATATTTCTCTGGGGTTTGACTCCTGCAAAGAAATCATAATGCAGTCAGTTAAGCCTGTCAACACTTGCACCTATACTACAATGCAAAGAGAACTTACAAATTCAGGCCGAAGATATTATAAGCAAGAGCTGTCTGGAGGAATCCCATAAAGACTAAAAAAGGGAGTTTTCCTTTCTTAGCTGGTCAACCATGGGACTTAATTTACTGTAATTTTTCAGAAAGTAAGCTCTCTGATCCCCAACTCCTTCCTAAATTTTTTTTTTTAATTCTTGACTAAGACTTCACCTGTCCAGCATAAAACCAGATCATGAGTGGAAATCAAAGATAATGCCTTTCAATGCATGAGTGCTTATTCCTAGATCTTCCTTATCTTCCTAGGGACTGAGTCTGTGCATGTGTTAACGCTGCTCTTACTTTATTATGCAAATACAACCTAACACTAATGCCAGCATATTTCATGTGGACCAAAATGACACAATTCTAAACCTGTTTGATGAGCAACTATTACATTCTACTGGCTTTGGGGGCTCTAGACACAGACCCTGCCCTCAAGGAGCTCACAATCTAGTGGGTGATTTTGTTTACCTCGAGTTAATTCTGACTCATGGTGAGCCCAGGTGGGCAGAGTAGAACTGCTTCCATGGGTCTTCAAGGCTGTGACCTCTCAGAAGCAGATTGCCAGACCTGTCTTCCGAGGCGCCTCAGGCTGATGCAGGCCAGTAAATAAAAAGTTATAGCAATGAGAGAATGATGTGATGGCCAGGACAACAGACCACATAAAGCTGCAAAGGAGGCAAAGATGAGTGGGCAGGAAGTGAGCCCTGTTAGAACAAAAAGCTTCACACATACACAAATGAGAAGACTTTCTCCTTTGGATAGAAGAAGTACATCTCTCCTCTGATTCAAAAAGAACACAAGGATTACTCCTCTAAAAAGCTTTTCACTGTTAACTGCAAGGCCTCAGAAGTCTCTGATAAATGTCAGGGGCAGAAGATAAGGCAAGAGCAAACTGACAAGGCAATAAAGTCGTCATGTTCAGGGACTCTTGAGCCTCATTACTGGATCTGGTTTGGTCTGCATTGGGGGTACAATGACTGGTTGCTACTGAATTTCCATTGCACATTACCACAAGTCAGTTCTCCTCTGTGAGAAAGCTACTTTAGACACAAACGAGCATTTCATTTGAGGGAGTGCATGCGCTACCGTTTCTGTCAGAATGATTTCGTTGACTTTTAGCGAGTAGACTCCAGCCTTCGGCTGAGGTTCTCAGTCTTTGAGAAAACGGAATTTAGGCGCCCAAATTACCTGACATGTAGATTTCTGTACTGTTCCACACCAGTGCTATCCACATCAAAAAAGAAATATTTCATTTAAGGCACACTTACAGAGAGAGTTTCTTTTTAAAATATACACTATGTAAATATTATAGCATATATAGAGGCTAGCAGCTACGTTTTCAATGTTCTTTACAACTACTGGTCTACTGTTTGCAAGCTTGTCATTCTATAATCTTTCACCCTTCCCTAAACCAGCTGCACCTTCATTTCCAGCCACAATATGAGCATGGCTGTATTTCAATACAATTTTCTTAACGAAAACAAGAGGATAGTCTAGACTTGCCCCACAGGCCAGTCTGCCAGCCCTTTTCTTCTAGAAATCAACCAAAAGTCTTATGACATTTATATACTGTATGGCAAGTCTTGCAGAATAGACTGGCAGGTAAATCCCTTCTTTGATGTAAAAAGAGGCAGTGGCTCACTCCTCCAAGAACCTTGTCTTCCTTAATTGCATCTTATCTAGAAGTTCATTAGTACCAACCCTTCCATCTCCCACACTGCTTAAGAAGCACTCAGATAAATCCTGTCTTTATCTGCATAATGTTCACGTTCATTATGCCTGTTTGTCTTGTCTCCACCCACAGACTGGACCGTTCTTGAGGCCAAGGCACTGTGTCTGGTCATTACTACATAGCCTTGAGCATCTAGTACAACTCCAGATACCCAGTGTATAAACACCTATTTAATTAAGAACAGATTTTCTTTTTAAAAGGCAGGAAAATGAGAACTAAAACACAAATGCTAGCCACTTACTCCATTTCACCTGAGTTACAAGAAAGAAAGTCTTGATATCGATAGTAAGTCATACCTGATGCATTGAAGGTTTTTAATATAGTGATTTTAGCTTTTTCTGCAAAGAAGCAATTTAGATATTAGAGCAGAACAGTTGCTTGTTTTTTTTTTATTTTTCAAAAAACAAAACAAACAAAAACACCAATTTGGCATAGTTTTAGTGAAGCTCTAAGAAAAACAGTATTGGTCATCTCAAGCACAGAACGAACAGGAATACTACGTATGGATCACAGAGCATCAGCATGGAAGCAGGCCTGGGAGTTAGGCCCCACATTTACCCAGCTGGATCACACCCATTATCCGTCCCATTGCTTATGAAATTCTACTTCTATTTCTAGGCGTTGCTGCTAGACAAATGAATGTGTAGAATCATGTTCCTTTTTAGGCCCTTTAGGGGATAGCTTGTAAAAGGCAAGTAATTCAGAATAAAAATTCCTATACTCTGCAATCAACGAAGTATCCTGTTCTTTTCATTGGGGCATAGGACAATATTATCCCATTAGCATTGATGAATAAAATTATCCTCAGAGAGCTCAAGATCACCCAACCACAGTCATAACAATAGGCCTATAACAGAATCAGGACTGTCTAAAGTCTATGACTCACAGGCAATGAAGGAAATCTTAGGGGTCTCTCCCCAACACACTTAGGGGACAGAGCCTAAGGTTCATTCCCCAGATAGTGGAGGACTGGATTAAAAAATCCTTGCTGTAAGTAAGGGCGATTAGAAGAGGCTGTGTTCAGGACACAGATCTGCCAAGGTGCCGTCTCTTAGGATGGACTGGTAAATTCTGAAGAGTCTCAAATCTTAGAGACATATGTGAGAAAAACATCATACTGGTAGTTTCTGAAAAGTCTGTGTGATTGCGAAGCTTTGTTTCAATATGTGACCCCCGGGCAGTGATGGGCAGTAACTTCTCAGTAAGGCTAACAGCATTTTATATTATAATTAAGAGTCCTTTAAATACATAATCTGTTTACACTAATGCTTTCCTTAGCAAATAAAACACAACTGTAGAATGAACTTGTGGTTATAGAAATAACTTGATTACTAGTGAGATTCAACCCTAACCCTAACCCTAACCCTAACCCTAACCCTAACCCTAACCCTAACCCCCCCAAAGCATTGCAATAAGGTCTATTTGAAAACAGAATCACTTATAACATCCACTATATGGCACACAAAAGAATAATGGTTGTCATCATTAATTGTAAGGACTACTGAAAAATACTTAAAATCAGTTAAAAAAGACAAGACACAAAAACATATGTAAACTATGAGTATCTTGTAAAGGACTTTGTTGTTGTTGGGTACCATCAAGTCAATTTTCAACTCACAGTGACCCCATGTGTTACAGGACAGAACTCCCCCACGTGGTTACCTAGACTGTAACCTTTATAGGAACCGATCACCAATTCTTTTCTTCCATGGAGCCGCTCGGTGAGTGTAAACTGCCAATCTTTTAGTCAGCAGCTGAAACCTTCATTGGTGAGAGCCACTGTTGTTAAGTGCTGCTGAGCTGATTACAGCTCATAGCAAATCTATGAACAGATCTGAACCTTGCTCTAACCTGTGCCAGCCTCACCAACTCTGACTTTCTTGAGCCCATTGCTACAGTCACTGTGTCTGTCTGTCCATCTCCTTGAGTGTCTTCCCCTTCCACACTGACCCTCCACTTTTCCAGGCATGGTGTCTTTTTCCAAAGACTAACCCCTCCTAACAAATGCCCAAAAGATGTGAGAGACAAAGCTTCAGTATCCTTGCCCGCTAGGGGCACTATGGCTGCACATTCTTTTGGCAGACCATGGGATTGGAATATATACAGAAACACACACAGGGAGCTCTGGTGGCCTATTGGTAAGGAGCTGTGTTGTCAACCCAAGGGCACGCAGTTTGTTTCAAACCCACCAGCTGCTCCATGGGAGGAGGATGGGCCATCTCCTCCCATGCGATTTGCTGCCTCTGAAAGGGTTTTGGAGGTCTGGAGGGTCTGACTTGGCAGCACACAACAACAACACATATACAGGTATGTAGGTTGTGTGTATATGGGAGGGGGCATGCTGCTGGCACAATAGTTAAAACGTTTAACTACTAATAAAAAGGCAGGCAGTTCAAACCACTAGCTGCGTTGCAGGAGAACAATGATGCAGTCTACTTCCACAGAGATTCATAGCCTTTCTAGGAAACACTGTGGGACATTTCTACTCTGCTCTGTCCTACAGGGTTGCTATAAGTAGGAATGAAGTCAAAGACAGTGCATTTGGTTTATACATTTTATATACACACACACATGCACACTCTAGTGGCTTAGTGGTAAAGAGTTGCATTGGCAACCTGAAAGCAGGCTGTTCAAATCCACCAGCTGCTCCTCAGGAGAAAGATGGGCAATCTCTTCCCATGCAACTTACAGCCTCTGAAAATTCACTGGAGGGTCAGCTAGGAGTAGATTCCAACTTGATAGCACATAACAACAAGAAGTATATATATATTTACATAAAAATATAAAAATATACATACAAAAAATTATGAACAATAATTACTCTTAAGAAGATTTCTATTTTTTTCTGTATTCTCTTTTTTCTTTTTTTTGGGTCAGTCCAATACATATTACTACTATAATCAGGTAGATTATAAATACTCTTTTAAATAGAATGATATAGCCATAACAGTTGAGAAATTTAGGAATATGGTGAGGCCAGAACTGAAGTTCAACGTCAGTAGAATACCAAAACCAAATTCCTTTCCATCCAGTCAGTTCTAGTCCGATCCCCAGTGGCCTCACGTGCTAAAGGGGGGATAAGCCAGGACTTGAGGTGAGCAAGGAGAGAAAAGAAAACTCTTCACTAGTACAAATGTAAGCCTCAAGAAGCCACAGAAACAGTATCAGATTTAGAAAGAACTTGGTATTACCTGTTTTGTTTAAAGTAGATAATACGCTTGAAGTAGCATCTGAAATAAATAACAAAAATTAGTAGAACTCCCAGCATGTTTAGCACATACATATATTCCTAGGTTCCTTAAACATTTCACCTTCTCTGGAACTCAGGAGAAGTTAAGAGAGGTTTGCTGACCGCTCTCTCACCGCTATCCACCCTCTGAACCCTCAGACAATTTCCGAGCAAGTGTTCATTCACTAAGATAGTGTTTCCTGAACTTAGTTATGTATCTGACACAGAGCCAAAAGCCAGTGGCTGTCATGAGCCCAAGTGCGTCAGAGCAGAACTGGGCTCCATCGAGTTTTCAATGGCTGGTTTTTGGGAAGTAGATTGACAGAACTTTCTTCCGAGGTGCCTCTGGGTGGACTTAAGCCTCTAACTTTTCAGTCAGCAGCAGAGGAACTGTTGTAATTATTTATTCTATATAAAGTAATATCATTATTATATTTAAATGAACCCATATATGAGTTTTAATATCTGGTTGCTTCCCCCTTCCCCCCAATAAAAAGAGTTCTGCAAAAGTCAACTGACATTTCTAAATTCACTTATCTTGCCACTAATCACCCTCTGACCCACGGGGGCAATTCCTAATCAATTCCCCCAACAAGATGGATTGACACAGTGACTGTAACAGCGGGCTTGAGCATGGCAAAGATGGTGAAGATAGCACAGGATAGGACGAGGTTCAGATCTTTTGTCCACAGGGGCGCTAGGAGTCATGGTCGACTCAATGGCACCTAGGAACAAAGAAGCCATTGTGGCACGGTGCATAATGTATTGAGCTGCTAACTGAAAGATCGGTAGTTCAAGTCTTCTAGCTGTTTCTCAGGAAAAAGATGGGTAGTCCGTCCAATAAGGATTTACAGTATCAGCCATCTGTTTGACTCAAATCTATGAACCAGAATCTACTCAACAGCAGTGGGTTTCATTTTTATTTTCACTTCCTCTATTATAATGAATAGGAACTCTGGCAGCTTAGTGGTAAAGGGCTGTGCTGTCAACCCAAAGACACATGGTTCGAATCTACAAACTGCTCTGGGGGAGAAAGATGGGCAATCTCTTCCCATGCAATTTACTGCCTTTGAATACTAGAGGGTCAGCTATGAGATGGTTTTGACTTGATGGTACATAACGACAATTGCAATGAAAGTCCCTCTGGGAGATGATTTGTCCACCTTTAACTCTAACGTTAATACATTGTCCTATGGGTGCTTAGTACATTTTGATCTAATGATACATCGTATAAAACAGCAGTTAAGTAAATAGAGTTTAAACTGGGAGTTCTTGAATATTATACTCTATCAGTGTGTAGGCAAATCTCATTTTGACCTTGTTTAACTTAATATGCAATCCTAAATTTTACTTGGGATATAATTTTCTCTGATGAAGTTTTTGACAGTAAACACATTATCACACTTAAAAAGCAAACCAGGAAACATGGCAAATGGTTAAAAGGCTACTACTGCCAGAGCTATTTCAAAGACGAGTTCTTCACTGGTACTCGAGCATTCTGGTCTTTTTAGAACTATCTATACGGGGTTGAAGTAACCATAGAAACTTGAAAGAGTAGATGGGAATCTTAAGCAACACTGAGCTCACATTAATGATGGAAGAACTCAGAAAAGGAGGGCAAGAATTGGCTGCACAATTCACAGAATGCAATCAAATGTCACTGAACTCTACACACAGAAGCTACCGAATCGGCGTGTGTTTTGACAGGCATAGACTAAACGACAACAGCAAAATGAATTCTAGCAAAAAGTAACAGCACATAAAAAGGGCAACATCTGTCCCTTCTCGGTCTATCAGCGTGAATTATATCTATGATTGCTGTGTTCCTTAGTTGCCCCTGTTGGGTGCCTTTAAGTCAAGTATGACTCATAGTGACCCTATGAACAGCCAAGCAGGAACTTGTCCTATCCTGTGCCATCTTCTCGATCTCTGACACACTGGAACTCATGACTGCAGTCAGTATCAATCCATCTCGTCAAGGGTCTTCCACTCCTTTGCTGACCCTCCATCTTTCCAAGTTTGATGTCCCTCTCCAAGGATTAGCCTCGCCTTGGGGGTTTAGCTCAGTGGTAGAGCATCGACTACAAGGAATAGCCTCATGCAGCTACATGACCCAAGTCTTAGAGACCAAGCTTCATCATCCTTGCCTCCAAGGAGCACTTTGGCTGCACACTTTCTAGGACATATCTGTTCTTTTGACAGTCCATGGGATATTCAGTACTCTTCTCAAAGACCGATTCTTCTTCTTTCATCCCTGTTCATGGTCCAGCTCTCTGATGCACAGCAAATGACTGTGAAGACCATGGCCTCAATCAAGCACACCTTAGTCCTCAAACTAACATCATTGTTCTTTGGTATTTTGGAGAAGTCCCTGACTTGCCCAGTGTAACATGTCTCCTGATTTCTTGATTGCTGGTACCACGAGTGCTGACTGTTGATCCAAGCAAGACAAATCATTAAAAGCTTCAATCTTTTTCCCATCTATCATAATAGTAACTGTTGGGCATGTTGTGAGGACCCTTGACATGTAATCCACACCAAAGGTTGTAGTTCTTTATCTTGTGCAGTAAGCATTTCATATCTTCTTCATTTTCAGCAAGCAAAGTTGTGTAATCAGCATAATGCAGGCTGTTGATGAGCCCTCCTCCAATCCTGATGCCACACTCCTCTTCATAGAGTCTGTCTTCGTGAATTATTTGCTCAGCATAAAGATTGACTAGGTATAGGGAAAGGATCCAACCCTGAAGCACATCCTTCCTGCTCCTTGGCTGCCAACAGTATGATGTGACTTTAGTTTAGCTAACACGCTAGTAACAACGGTGCTACAATATGGTGAGGCTGGTACAGGCCAGGCCAGGGCTCAGATCTGCTGTTCACAGGGTCGCTATGGGTCATTCTCGAATCAATGGCACCTAACAGCAACAACAACAACAAGGTGCTAGTAGGCTTTTTCATTTGTCACATGACACCACTGTGTTCATTTATTTTCTTGAGTTTTCATTACAATTAGATTAAACAGATACATGCTCGCTGAGTGACTTTGGGATTACTTGTAGACATAACCAAATATTGGTCTGGCAGCCTTCGTGCCTTCTCCATTTCCTTTTTGTCTCCCATAACAAAAAGCTCTAACTCCTTAACATTCAATAAGCCATTTAACATTCAATAAACGATTATTGTGAAGACTGGCGGGGTCTGACCGCAGAGGGATGGGAGGCTGTCTACCCACAGAAGGGAACAGAATGTGCCTTCCTGTTTGCCTCCCTCAAATATCACTCAGTTTCTTGCCCTTTTCTCTCCCGTATTTTAGATGCCAGTTCTCCCCCTCAACCACCATTTTATACGACTTTTAAAAAATACAAATCATTATAAGGGGTATCTTTGAACGCACTGTGCCTCTAAAGCCAGGCTGAGCCGTGCTGGCGTCACTGGATGTACTTTTCAGATCTAAACAATCGGTCCCATAAAACTCATGGGTCCTGTGCTGGACAACAAGTGAGACACCCCAAATATGGTCAGGAATTTCTCTCTGCTTTTCTAGAACAGTTACTGGTGGAGGGCTGTTTCCCCTTCTCTCCCCTACCACTCCCAATAATCAAAATGCTATCATTTCCCCAGAAGTTGTAGGCAGCCCTTCATGGTGGCCCAGGGCACAATGGTGAGATGATTCAACTCTTCAGTTGCTAACCCAGAGCTCAGCAGGTCGAACTCACTAGCCACTTCCAGGGAGGAAAGTCTACTCCAATATCAATTATAGCCTAGACACCCGCCCCATGGGGGAGTTCTGCTCTGTTCTGTATTGTTGTTGAATTCAAAGTGACTCAATATCAATGATTAGTAAGGTGCATGACTGACAGTTTGCTTAAGTGAGGTTTTGCTTAGGGCGCATTTTAAAGTACTCAATGTATTCAGAAATTCTTTAGAAACAGAAACTTTCCACAGTGTTCATCCTCTAAATTCATATGAAGGGCTAGCAACTTTCATTTGCTTCTGAAAAAGAATTATTCTTACCATTGAGGCTTGTAGTTTCAACCTCTTTGGGACCCAAAGAGAAAAACAACACAAAAGTACAATTAAATCCAAAATCTTATCACACTGGACTAAACATAGGCTTAAATTTTTTTTTTTTTTAAAATCTTGCCTGGAGTACCATTGGCGAAGGGGACAAAACCGATATGGGTGGATTCAGCTGCAGGAGACAAAAAGAAAGAGACAAAATTGAACACGAATGCTTTGAAATATTTCTCAAATTTTAAAGTCAGAATTTTTAATTATGGGGATTAAAGGGGGGGATATACTAGCAGATCAATATAACATTTGGATTCATCTGTAAGTCTCAGAATTGCTCAGTGAGTATATAATTAATGAAATTGTACAAAGAACCCAAGGGACCCAAGGAACACGACAGTCTCATTTTCTAGATAGTCTGCTAGAACCTACACGGTGTTAAAGGATTAATTAGCTTGAAGACCCACACCAAAACATGGGAAATACTCCTTTCAAGATTTCTCCACCAGAGCATTCTAGAAAACGTCATGCTTTTAATAATTTGTTGGACTACAGCTATGGAGTATATTGGCATACTGGCTCCATTTTGCTATAATTACACTAAGACTCATCTTCTCACAGTGAACATGAGGACTAAAAAAACAAAAACAAAAAAACAAAAACCAAAACCAAACAAACAAAAAAAAACACACAACAACAAATACCACCTACCACTCAATAGTCTACAACTAACACAATTTCCAGGTATGTCATTTTAAAATATGGCTGCTATTTGGGCAATTAATCACATTATAAATGTGCCATGCAATGAGCTCACGTATGCTAAGAGGTTCAATCTACTACATACATTTTGCACGTTTAAATATTAAAAACAATCAACAGTTTGATTTTTTTTGTGACTAGCTAAACAAAGAAAAACTAACACCAACGTTCTACCACTGAGGAAAGTTGTGCAGCAGGAAACTCGCTTTTTAGCTGCTCAGGACATCAGGGCGCGTCAAGGCGCTTGGCTAGCCTGCCTCTTTTAGGTGGCTTATGTGTTGGCCGAAACACACACCCCCGTCTGTCTTACATTATTGCTTTCATATTTCATCCTTTACTGTCTTTCTATTTTTAATTACCAGGATTTTTTTTTTAAAGAAACAAAACCATTCCTGAACAATAAGGATTCAGCATGTGGATAAAGAATTCTTTTTCTCTCCTCTTCAGGCAGAGCAAAATAGTTTGACCATGGCTGCTTTTTTAATTGTTGTTGTTATGTGCCGTTGAGTTGCCTGCCACTCATAGTGACCATATATACAACGGCCCTAAACCGTGCTCTATCCTGTGCCAACTTTACTGTCTCTGACACACCTACCCCATTACCCCAGTGACTGAATCAATCCATCTCATTGAAGGTATTCCTCTCCTGCGCTGTCCCTCCCCCCTCCCAAGCATGACATCCCTCTCCAAGGACTGGTCCCTCCTTGCAACATGTCCAAAGTATGTCAAACGGAGCTTCAGAATCCTTGCCTCCAAAGAGCAATGTGGCTTCACCCTCTCCAGGACGAACCTGTTTGTTTTCCTAGCAGTCCGTGGTATATTCAATACTCTTCTCCAGCACCACAGCTCAAAGGCATCAACTCTCCTTCTACCCTCCCTCATCATTGCCCAGCTCTCTGACGCATAGCAAGTCATTGCACAGACCATGGCCTGGGTCATGTACATCTTAGTCTCCAGAGTGACACCGAAGGCGTTCCAGTAGCCCAGTGGTGAAGCACTTGTCTGCTAACCAATAGTTGGGGGCTGGAATGCCTCTGCCCTTCTGTTCCTGCAAAGATTACAGCCTAGAAAACCCTCATGGGCAGTTCGACTCTAACCACGGAGTCACTCCGACTCAGAATTGACTCAAGCACCCAACAACTCTTCCAAGTTGCCATTCAAAGAGGCCTGCAAGGCCACTGGTCTTTACTTTCCAGTTTGTACAGCTCAATCCCAGCAGGGCACTTAGCATCTAGCTATGGCCTAATGCAGTATGTGACTCTAAGCTCCATCTCCATCCCATGCAAATAGGATTTTGCAAATATGACACTAGGATTAAGTGAGCTGGTAGCTGGCTGCCCATTCTACTAGAAGAGAAATGCTACCCATTGTCATTGAGTTGGTTCTGACTCATAGTGACCCTACAGGACAGAGTAGAACTGTCCCATAGGGTTTCCAAGACCGTCATCTTTACAGCAACAGAATGCAACTGCTTTATCTGGAAGACAGGCTAGTGGGTTTGAACTGCCGACCTTTGTGTTAGAAGCCAAAACACTGCACCACCAGGACTCCTCAAGAAAAATACTGTAGTTAGTTTTATTCTAAAAGCTTTACAACTGAGAGAAAAGGATGGTGTGGAGTTCATCTTTCAATATGACTTTTCCTAGCCATTCTTTGACTTTGCTAGGTGGGTGGGAATATGCAAATGGGGAGTGTTAGCCTACCCACAAGGGGACTGGCTATCTACATTCCACAAGAGGACTGTCCACTCTCAACTATCTACATGGGGACTGGATAGTCTCACCAATAAATTGAACAGCTCTAGCTGTAGAATTAGGTCTTCTCTTGCTAGTGAACAAGAAAGAGACCTCTCCTGCCACCTTGCCACTAGGAAAAGAGTATCCATGACCAAACTAGAAACCTGACGTGAGATGGGGCTACCTTGGGAATCTTACACCCCTGGAACCAGAGCAGAGTCTTTGCCCAGTTTGTTAGATAACTGGGGGTGTGGAGGGTGTGCGCAAAGGCCATTATTCGACATTCCCACATTGCCCTTTGCCCTTTTTTGTAGTCCTGGATCTGAGTCTTTGCCCATTGCTTAACTCATAATCTTTATAGTTTTTATATATGGAATGTTTACTCTATGCCAGGTGCATGTTTATCTCATTGGGTCTTCCCAACAACTAAATGAAGGAGACACTGCTATTCTGTTACAATCTAATGAGGAAGAAAGCAAGACAGAGAAAAGCTAAATAACTTAAGAAATCACGTAGCTAGCCATGGGGATAGGAGAGCATGGTCATACTTGACAAATCATGCTTGAAAGGGTGGAGGGACAGTGAAAGAGAAGATGACCCTGGAGGAGATGCACTGACACAATAGCGGGGGTTAAAAGGGGTAGGTGTGTTGGAGACAGTGAGATTGTGGCTCAGGATAGGACAAGTTTCAGAACAATTGTGCACAGGGTTGCTATGAGTCACAGAAGACTTGAGGGCACATTACAACAACAGTCCGGGCCCAAAGAAGATGTACCCATGGAGCCTCAGTTTCCTTATCTGTAACATGAACATATTGGCAGGTGACTTTAGTGGTAAGGAGCTGTGCTGTGTCAATCCAAAGGCACTAGGTTCAAAGTCACAAGCTATTCTGTGGAAGAAAGATGGGCACTCTCTTCCCGTGCAATCTACTACCTCTGAAAACCCACTGGAGGGTTAGCTGTGAGTCGGTTCCAACTTGACAGTACACAGCAACAACAATAATATTTCAAGACTTTTGGGAATGAGAACACTAACAATAATTCTTTTTTAAATCCATAATTTATTCCTAGGCTTAGCCCACAACATGTCGTTGCTGTTAGTGGCCATCTGACTCACAGTGACCCCACGTGACAGAGTAGAACTGCTCTGTGGGGTCTTCTTTGCTGTAATCTTTCTGGGAGCAAACTGTTAAGTCTATCTACCATGTACTGGATGAGTTCAAACCACACCTGTCATTCAGTTAAGAGGCTAAGCGCTTCAGTGCTGTGTCACCAGGGCTCCCTGCCTGCATCTTGTGTATGATTGCTAATGACATTCCAGGTGGATGTTTGATGGTATAATTTGACATTTCTCATTGCCACTGAACTGGGTTCAAAGCACAGTGACCCTCTATCAAGTGTGAGGCTGTAAATCACAATGGAATGAGACTGCCCATTTCCCCCCCTCAGAGCCAGGACTGTATTGGTGGGTTCAAACTCTTAAAGAGGTGTCGCCTTTGGATTAACAGTGCAATTTACTACAGCAGCCCAAGCTCTGTAATTTGGCATAGGATAACTCAAGTAAGCTTTATGGAGGAAAAAGAATTTCAATCTATCTGGCCACACATCATATTGAACAGGGAAATTTTACAGTTGTATTTCCTAAAACTCCCCAGAGTTAGAAGGTAACAGTCTTACCAGATGGTGATAATGAACTGGAATTATCAGCATTTTCTGTTGAGGAAAAAAAAATTCCATTAGCTAAAAGTGATTAATAAATTTGTTTATGCATAAAATAGCGCACACTACATCTTTGCGGTGGCATGAGTGCACACTACATCTTTGCTGTGGCATGGTGGTGGTTCAGCGATAAAATTCTTGCTTTCCCGGCCGATATAGCCACGATCTGTCTCATCAATGAAGGTTTACTTGTTGTTGTGATTTTGAGCAAATTTCAGCTGACCTTCCAGATTAAGATGAACCAAGAAGAGAGGCCTGGCTATCAACTTCCAAAAAGCAACCAATAAAAATGCTATAGACCACAAAGTTGATGCATAGCAGATAATGAGGATGGTACAGGAACCAGTAGCAATTGGTTCCCTTTTGCCTTGGGTTTCCAAGAGTTGGGGACCAAAGTCACAAAAGCTAATAACAATATCTTCATGAGGAGTGGCTAGGAAATGGGCTATAAACAGCTACCAGAAGAGGGCAGTATGTGAATTTCTCATTTTCATCTGGTTGGTTTATCAGTCTCAAAACTCTCACTGCACACCAGTCAGAATGAACTCCTAGCTGACACTCCATTGTGGTCTGAGGCTGTAAATCACAGGGGAAGAGACTGCTCACCTTACTCCAAGGAGCCGCTGGGCGATTCAAACCAGAGACCGACCCACTTCTGGGTTCTCAGCACCACTCCCTATGGACTACGTCACCTGGCTTATCAGTGTCTTTTCAATTCTCTAAATAGACTTAATCTGGTAAAGCCACAGGAGCCTGGGTGGCATAGTGGTTACATGCTTGGCTGCTCTTCAAAGGTTGTTGGTTTGAACCCACCAGCTGCTCTGTGAGAAAAATGATGTGGCAGACAGCTTATCTCAAGATTGTTGCTGTTGTTGTTAGGTGCTATAATAAGGTCACACACTTTTATATTTAGGAATGGATGGGTAAATGAAAGGGGAAATGTCTGGTGTGAAAAAGAATGAATACAAATTTTATGAACTTTGTATGTAAACCGGTATAAAATTAAAAAAATAACTATTGTTTTAAAAAAAAAGAAGCTCAATTATCAGCAGTCAAAACTAGCCCAGGTGCTGATGGTGTGACCGTCAGCCCATCAATTACTCATGGGCAAGTTCAAATTGAGGCTGAAGAAAACAAAAACAAGTCTGCAAGAAACAAAAAACGATCTTGAGCTTATGCCACCTGAATTTCAAAATCATCTTAAGAACAGGTTTGAAGCATTGGCCACCAAAGATCGAAGACCAGATGAGTTGTGGGATGACATCAAAAGACAGCCAAAGGTCTGTATAGAGAGAACCTCGGAAATCCTATAGCGTGGTTATATTCTATCATGGGGGGTTGCTATGAGTCAACATTAATGCAACAGCAACAGGTGTTTTTATAACTTTTTATTTTTAAGGGGGAAAGCCAGCTTCTCCATCTCTAACTAGTTCATGATATAGTCAGTACATTTTGAACTAAAGAAATTATGAATAAGAATTTTAGTTTTTCACTGATATACTTACTCTCCCCTTTTACCCACTGCGCAACCCACCTCAGTGGCTGTAGTCTATGGGCAAGGAGGTCGGACAATGGCTCGGGGCTATAGTTTGTTCTGGCACTGGGGCTCACAGGGATGAGCCTGCCATAAATCCAAGTCCACGAAGGTTGACTAATATGTTCATTACAACTTAAAAGAAAAGTCAATGTGGTCAACTGCATGAATTAAGCTTCTATAAACTATGTTGCTTTTTACCACAGACTTTCCACCTGGCAAGCCAATCCTTTTTTCTTATGAGTTAAACTAGATCAAACACCATTGGATGTGTAAACTACAAGAGCTTCTGTGTTGCCTACTTTAGGAAATGCTCCAATTCTTTTAAAAACATTTTTTTTTGCTATGAAAAACATTGCATGCATACTGATGTAGCTTCAGAAAGCCAAGATGTACACAGGGATGTGTGTGTGTTTGTATAAAAATCATCCACTCAGTACTAATTTTTTTTTTCTAGACCATTAAACCATTTCCTTCAGCACCATTTGTGGTGTCTGCATATTATTTCATGGATAGGAGACACCATCAACTTACACACAAATTTCCTTTGAATGTATGCCTCGCTGTACATAACTTGGCATAATGGCCAACAATGACGTCATAAATCTTTCTGGCTGAATTTTGGCATAAAACTCCATGCATTTTGGTTGCCAAACTGTCCGATGGCAAACTTCAGCCAACGGCTACTAGGTCTTGGGGTGCTTCCTCCCCAAGCCCTCGCGCACACTGTGTTACCTGAAAATTTTTCTTTCTTTTTTTTGTAATTATAAAGGAATAGCCATTTCCATAGTGGTATCTTGATAGATGATTAGAAGTTGAGCTGCCAACTCTAAGGCAGGTGGTTCAAACACACCAGATACTTACTTCGCAGGAAAAAGAAATCAGTCTCCTCTTGTGTGACTTACAGCCTCTGAAAACCCACTGGGGGATCTGTTAGGAGTCAGTTCTGACTCGATGGCACATCACAACACTGCTGCATGTTTGGAAACCACAACTACACGAAGCAACACATGCAGCTTGCAGCAGCTCATTCTTTTGAAATGGTGGTAGGGGACTGCTTACTTTCTGGGATAATTAAAATCATAGTGCTGCTCGATAGCAGGGCCGAACGAGAGCTCAACGTAGCCAAGCAAGCAAATGGAGACAACACAGGCGTGTGCCTTAGTGCCCTAATTTAATAGAGCGGGCCTTTTCCTAAACCTCTATCCTTCAGCAAATCCCTCATGTTCCTTTACTATTCCACTGGTGAAAGCCTGTGTTGACAGGCATTTCATTCTAAAAACACTCTTAGAAGCACCAAAGGGGCAATCAGTCACTTGCACTTTGAATCAAAACCCCACTGCTGTCAAGTTAGTTTCAACTCACAGAGACCCTCCACCGGGTTTTCGACGCTGCAGTTCATAACAGAGAAGACCTGCCGTCTTTCTCTACTGGAGCTGGTTAGCAGCACAACATGGACTATACCACCGGAGCCAGGCGAGTTCCCTTGATACTCTGATAAAGACCTACCATCGGGGATAATTAATATTCAGTAAGGGCAAATAATTAATCAATTAATTACTCATGATTGATTCTGAGAAGAACCCTATCGGAGGTGCAATGGAGCCAAAGCCTGGCACAGGCAGGGGGAATTAAGGCATCGGGGAAAAGGGGTGGCAAGATGGTAGAGGGCAAATGAGGCTAATACTGCTTCCTTTCTGATTCTGCCCAACGCCTCCCTATAGCGACCAATAGGTCCAAGTGTTCCTGTTGTTGTTGTCATGTGCTGTCGAGTCGTTTGCGACTCATAGCGACCCTATGTACAACAGCCCTAAATCCTGCTCTATCCTGTGCCAATCGCACTGCCTCCAACACACCCATCCCGATTACCCCAGTCACTGAATCAATCCACCTCATAGAGGGTCTTCCCCTCCTGCGCTGTTCCTGAGGGCGGCTAAATCTTTTGACAAGCGCTATATCACCCACAGGGCAAGGGGCTGATCTGCGTTTCATCCTTTTGTTTGATATTAGAGGAAATAGATGAATCAGGGGTTGCAGGAAGATTAGAGCAGAGAAGTTTCCTGAGAAACCCCTGAAGTTGGCCCATGGACTCACAAATCAAGAACTAAAGCCTGATCAAATCAAAGATCCAGGACTGGACCAGGCCAGTGCACGGGCAGAGCTGACAAGGCACATGGAACTCAGAGTTCTGGTACTCCCAACAGCAAAGGCAGCGTGCTGCTCTGAAGGCAAATAAAGTTCTGGTAAATAAAGCCAGAGAATTTTTGTTGTTGCATCGGATTTTTTCCTCCCCTACCCCTAAGCATTTTTTTTTTAATTTTTAGCAGCTAAATTGCTTAGTGAATAACATTTTATTCACTTTTTTCCTCCCCATTATGATGCTGCATGCATCACTCACTCTGGCCCAACAGAGGGATGTCCCCAGAGGCCTTCCATTTTCCTGACTGGGCTGATGTTTCTCTTGGGCTCCCTTCTAACTTCTCATTTGTTACAACCCAAGAGGTGGTCGTCATTTCCACTGAGTCATATATTCACACTCCAAGCCACTTTTTAGGAGACAAAACATTTCCATTGTTAAAAAGATCTCCTAAACAAGGAAAGAAAAAGCGTTTCAACTTTCAGATTTTCCTTTGGAAGCCTACAAAGAGCAAATGTTAAAGCATTATCCACTTACTGGAGTCTCGATTAAAGTCAATAAATAAAATAAGTGGGATCTGTCTGTAAAATTTATTCAATACAACACCCTAGTGATTTTTCAAACCCCCGAAACAAAGTCCATATATTCTAATTATGTTGAGCATGAGTTTGGCATACGCGATAAGCTTAGAATGGCAGCCAGGGAAACTGGAAACTCAAGAAACTGATGTAGTCTCCCTACCTCACCCCCCTGGGGTGTTGCTTCAAAGCATTTCTACCTTCCAAATTCCAAGCCTACACGGCCAAGTGTAGTCTGAACCCTACCACGTGAATGGTCCATGTTATTGCTTGTCCAATATAATATATCCAAGGGTTTGGCTCTCCATCACTTCACAGTGTTTGTTAACTCGATAGTAGTGAGAGATGCCAAATAAATTAAGCTGAAAACATCAGTGTATCAGCATGCCTTGATTTATTGTGCTTTAAAGATATTACTTGTTTTGGTTTTATATTGAAGGGTTGTGACAACCCTCAAACAAGGCATCAAACAAGTCTATCAATGCCAATTTTCCCAATATGTTCTCACTTCTCACTTCACATCTCTGTGTCACATTGTGGTAATTCTCACACCATTCCATACTCTCTCCCAAGGCTGCGGCACAGTTCACAGATCATCATGTAGTGTAAACATTATTTTTATACTCACTTGGAAACCAAAACAATTCGTGTGACTCGTTTTATTGTAATACTGGCTTTACTGCGGTAGTCTGGAACCCACCTCACAGTACTTCTGCCGTCTGCCTGTATTAGTTTCCTGTTGCTGCTGTAACAAAGTGCCATAAATGTAGTGGCTTAAATCCATATGAATTTGTTATCGTGGAGTTCTATAGGCCAGAAGGCCAGTATAGGTCTCAGCAGATCAAAATCAAGGGGTTCACACAGGCTGTCTGTCTTCTTTTCCTGAATCTTTGGGGGAGAATCTATTTCCCACTTACTTGAGTCACTGGTAGATACCAGCACCTTGCAGTTGTTGGACTGCTTGCTGGCTAAAAACTGAGGGCCGTTTCCTGATTTCAGAGGTCACCCACATTCCTTGGCTCATGCCCCTTCCTCCGTCTTTGAAGCCAGCAACAATGGCTAGGGGACTGCTCACACTCCCTCTGCTTCACTCTTTCCATTTCTCCTCTACAACTGAAGACTCAAGTGATTACACTGGGTTGACCTGGATAATTCATGATCATTGCTTCTTCTCAAGGACCTTAACTTTAACCACCTCCGCCAAGTTCCTCTTGCCAGATGGTTGTTATTTGGTTTCATCGTGTCCCTACAGCACCTTTGAGTTGGGTGGACTTGAACCTCCAGCCTGTCAGCAGATGAGCAAGTTATCCATTTGTATCTTTCCCCAGCAGAATGGGGGGCGGGGGTGAGATGCAGAACGAATCTGAGAGCAGAGGCAAGATGGCCTAGGTAAAATCCAGGGAGAAAAGACTTGAGACTCTTTCCTAAATGACTTCTCTTCAGAATCTGAAGTTTGCCTTAGTAGTTCCCATTACAACGCCCAGCAGATATAGTATTTGACAGATCTTAACAAGTGTCTGCTAAAATATCTACTCAAATCGTCTAAAGAACAACATATATTGTTGGTGGGACTGTAAAATGGTACAAACATTCTGGAAGTCAGTCTGGTGCGTCCTCAAAAAGCTGAACATTAAAAAAAAAAAAGAAAAAAAAAAGCTGAACATAGAAAATCCTTATGGCCCAGCTATTTAACTGCTTGGAATATATCCAGAGAAAATGAGAACTGAGGTTCCAATGCAAACTTGTACACTAACGTTCATAGCAGCATTATTCACCATTGCAAAAGTATGAAAACAGCCCAAATGTCCAACCACAAACGAACAGATTGAGAAATTATGGTACATTCATACAATGGAATAATATACAACACGCAGGAGCAATGATTTTGTAAATTATTATGTAACTTGGGAAAGACTGGAAAGCATTATGCTGAGTGAACTAACTTAGTCCCACAAGGACAAATACTGTACCATTATTGTAGAATGAGTATGAAGATACAAGAGGAAGGGAGGGTGGAAGTAGAGGGATGAGGATGTGAGTGAGGGATTAATCATGGGACTGGTACAATTTGATGCAGGAGGGGTGAAGGAAATTGGAAGAATCTGGTCTGAAAAACAAGTATTCTAATTTTGTAAATAAACTAGTATAATTTAAAAAAAATTTTAAACCCCTACAACATTTAAAAAGTGCAGCCATTGCCTACAGTGGTGACTCCAATCATGGTGCCTCTGTTGACTTTTCCTCTTTCACCAGTGTCCTCCTCTCCCCAGCCCCTCACTCCTGCTCCCTGGGATCACCTCCCAAATAAACTACCTGCACTCGCGTCAGTCAGGGCCATGGCTGGGTGGTTCTGAATTTTCAGTTCTCTCTCCTCTACTTGGCGCTACGGAAAATGGAGACTTCAAATATACAAGGAAGTTCTCCTAAATCTGTGCCTATGGTTAATACTAGTAAGTATTTCCTTCCAAACAACAATGTCACCCTCAAGTCAGACAGGAAAGAGACAGGTTTTATCACCTAAGGGGAAATCTTAAAAGGCGACTATTACACTTCAGAACAAGCTATCAGATGAAGCCAAAAGGACAGCTTTTGCCTCAAAACCAAGGTCAGAAAGTCAGAAAGGGCAGAGAAGAAGGACAAATGGGAACAAGGAACCCAGGGGAAGGCGAGAAGTCTACTGTTACATTGCAGGGACTGCACCCAATGTCACAGAACACAATATTTATGAATTGCTATACTAGAAACAAATGAACTCTGTAACCTTTTATCTATATCACAAGAAAATTTCTAAGAAAATAAAATTTCAAAGAAAGGGCTGCAATTTGCTCCCTTGGCAGACACAGTTTCTATCTAGTTAAAGTTTATTGTAATCTGGTGACATTCCTCCTCTGGATTGAATGGCTACCCCAAAGAGAGAGGATTAAAAAACACGCCACCATGCCCAGGCCCTCTTAAATGGGAAGCTCACACTAAACACTATTTTTCTGTTATGATACTGGCTCTTTGGGCCTTGGGACAACAGATACTCTTCCAAGAACTGTATTTTCAGATTGTACTACATAGCCCCAAATATGAATGAGAACATTTCTAATTTGGCAAAGCCGAGATGTGTTTACTTGAGCTGTGACCGTCTCACATCGCCCTGCTCAATAAGTACGCTTGCATCATGTATTTATTAAACGATTAATAATGACATCATTAAAAAAACCTTCGGCTCTTAGCTGATGGAATTTCCCAAAGCACAAGTGATCAGGTGAACTTTGGCTTTGGCTAAAATTGGGAGAACTTAAAACATGTTCTTGACTCACTCTCTCTCTCTCTTCCACCTTTAAAGAGAACCACTTACCCATCCCCTAGCCCCACTATCCCTCAAGACCTAATCTTGATTCTCTAGTAGCTGGGCAGAATATGAACTTTGCCAGCATTCTGAATCAGGAGTTTATAGACTATGTCTCATCCCAGACTCTCTGAGATGCATGCTGGAGAATACATAAACTTGAAATAAAATGCAAACTTGTGTGTGTTTGCAGGCTTTTTTTTTCCTTTCTGGAAAGAGTAGATCCCCAGAGGGGAGGCATCTATTTTTAATGAACAAGCATTCACATAGGTTCACTAAACCAGACACTTCATAAAGATGAACACATTTAGTCCTCACAACCACATAAGCTGTCTCCATTTTGCAGGTGGGGAAACGGAGACATAGAGAGGTAGAATCACTTGTCCAAGATTACTGGTAAAAGGGCTCACCCGGGATCCGAACCCAAGTTCTCTGGCCCCACTACAACACAGAGCAGCTTTTCTACCTTAGGTTGTGGTGTAAAACTGACCTACTGAGTGTCCATTTTGCTCCCCCAGGCATGATTTTTTTTTTCTTTAAGAAAAAAGAGCACCTTGATACAATGAGATAAAACACTCAAACTCTATCTGAAAAGTGAGATATACTAGTGCATCATGTCCTCCTCCCCAGTGCCCCTGAAACGAGACAGAGCCAGCAATCAAGGCTACAGCTCACTGCCATGCTGGTGGCTTCCAGAATGTTCTGATTCTCGCCACTTTACAGCCATCTTCCTTTTTCAGCCGTCTGCCCTGTTGCCTTCAAGTGTCAGTGCCCAAAGTAAAGACACGGCTTTACAGAGGTGAGCCAGCTCCAGAGCTGTGAAGTCCCCACGGCAAAGCCCTGAATGTTATGTGCGTGCGTCCTAGTGGTCCTCTTCCAGGACTGAACTCCTGCATTATACAGTGTGAAATATAGCAGGTGGCCATTTAACCTTAAATGAATAAATGCACTTAAAACACAAAATCCAGTTACTCAGTTACACTGGCCACATCCCAAGTGCTCAACAACAGCCACATGAGGCTGGTGGCTATTGTACTGAGAAGCACAGAGAACACTTCCATTGTCAGAAAAAGGTCCATGTAACTGCTCTGGGCTACGACCACTATGGTTGGTAGTAATTGGGTGCTTACAATGTGTCAAGTGCGTGTAAAACATCTGTTTTTCATGCAGGATCTCATTTAATTTGCATGTATGTGCCTGTGGTCTTCACAATCACTTGTTATGCATCAGAGAGTTAGACAATGACCAAGGAGGACAGAAGGAGAATTGATGTCTTTTTTTTTCCAAGAGGAAGATTCTTAATGGCTGGGCCTGGAAGCGGTAAACATTTTTTAAGCTCACACTAGAACCCAGTCACATGGCGTCTTCTAATTACATGAGAGACCGAGAAAAACACTCAAGGGGAAGGGGGGGGGAATGAAACCAGAGTCCATGGAAATGGAATTATTGGTGGTGGTGGTATTGTTGTTAGTTGCCCTCAAGTCAAGTCTAACTCTCGGTGATCCCTCAGATGTGTATCAGAGCAGAATTGCTTCACAGGTTTTCAAGGCTGTGACGTTTCAGAAGCAAATAGCAAGAGCTGTCTTCCAAGGTACCTCTGAGTACATTCTACTTGCCAACCTTTTCAGTGGTATTACAGTCCTGAACTGCCTGTACCACTCAGGGGCCTCGAGAGTATTTAGCAATTAATATTCATTACACTAGCAATGGGACAAAAGGAATACTAGAATCACTCTCCACAGCGACCATTTTCTTTCATTCTCTCCCATGATGTTGGCAAAGGGCAAGGAATCAATATGAACTGCAGGAGGATGATTCTCCCATTTTGAGACTGACTACGGATCCTCTTTCTTTGTGATTCATCATCCCAGCTTTGCTCCCAGAAAACATGCATACCATGGTTTTCCCAGGACCCTCGAAAGTGGGGTTCTCATGTATGGGAAGAACCACAAAAGCTCAGTTCTCTAACCAACTATGTACCTATGAAAGCTACTAACATAAACTGGAATTATGGCTCTTTCTACTCTATGGAATCTTACTTTACTGGAAAACTCGCAATTTTCAACTGCTTCTGTTTTGAAGTTATGTTAAACCTTCACTTTTGCTGTAGTACTTCTGGGCAGAAGCTTTTTAGTGGCATTTAGGCATCTGTATATTAGTGAAGCTTGTTCTGAAGACTTCTCCTTATATTGCCTTTGGCTTATCTTTCCTTGAAAGTCTAAAGTCTAATCTGGGATTACTCACTTATAGTAGTCTATAACTCTAATTGACAAGTCCCTGGGTGGTCTAAACATTGGAACATACTGACCTGCTCACTGAAAGGTTCAAAATCTAAGGCCACTCAGATGAGTCTCATAAGCACAATCTAAAGATCTGCATCTGAAAAGTCACCACTGGAAAGCCCAGGTTTACTGTAACTTTGACTTGTCTGTGTGAAGGAGATTCCCCATCCTTCTCCCGCGAAGCTGCTTGTGGATTAGAACTGCATGCCTTTGGGATTATAGCACAGCTTCTTTCTGCTAGGCCACCAAAGGCTGTGGTTTTGGAGAAGAGTATTGAATATACCATGGACTGCTAGGAGAACAAACAAATTCGTCCTGGAGAGGGTGAAGCCAGGCTGCTCCTTGGAGGCAAGGATTCTGAAGCTTCATCTGACATACTTTGGACATGTTGCAAGGAGGGACCAGTCATGCTTGGGAGATTGAAGGGACAGCGCAGGAGGGAAGATCCTCAACGAGATGGATTGACTCAGTGACTGGAGTAATAGGAGTAGGTGTATCAGAGGCAATGCAATTGGCACAGGATAGAGCAGGGTTTAGGACTGTTGTTCATAGGGTCGCTATGAGTCGCAGGCTACTTGACGGCATATAACAACAATAAATTAATAATTATTAATATTCATGATTATGAACATTATTAAAAGTACTATTACTTAACTCATTCCTAACAGTTACTTTAGACTATAGAAAATATTCTTAATTATCTACTAAAGCATGAGAATATCTATCATAGCACTGTGTTGATCTAACTTGAGTTTTCACATCTTAGAAACAGAGGAAGCCATCTCTTAGGCCTATACACTTCAGAGCTGAAAGAGATCTGAAGATTATCTAGTATAACATTTGAACTCTAAACAATTTGAAGTCAGGTGGAACCCCCCACGTGATACCCCTTAGTTTCCCTTTGAACCTGGATCAGAACTCACTCTTGTGGCCCAACTTTTATCTAAACTATCTCAAAACTCAAACTCACTGCCATCTAGTAGGTTCACAGCTAGCCTGCTTTGAGTTGCCAAGGCTGGAATTCATAAAGGAAGTAGATTGCCCATACTTCTCCCTCACAGCAGCTGATGGATTCGAATCACCAGAGACGGAGCCTTTTGTAAGTAGCAGTACACCATCATATGAACTAGGCCATCAGAACGCCCTTATCTAAACAACGAACCACAGACAGGCTATAAGGTAAACAATAACACTAGTGCATTATTTCTCACCCACAAGCTCAAAAGGGCAGCATTTGCCCAGGGAGGTAGGAAGTGACAGGACAGAAGGATGAAGGGAAATGAAAACCAGACAGAGAAGCAGGAAGTATTGGGGTACTGTAACACTATGAGCATTGTAATTAAGGTCATAAAGCACAATATGTATAGCCAGTCAGATGGAAAATCAATTTCCTCTGTAAACTTACACTCAAATTACAATTAAGGAAAATTTTCAATCACTTAAAACTGTCATTTCATTTTTTTCAAAACTTGCTTATTCCCCTACAAGAAAATTAGCATATGAAACTTGTTTTGCTTGGAATTATTTTAATACCAGTTTTCTACTGCTGATTACAAAGATAGAATATGGTTATGTATGTCTTTATTCAATAGAAAAAGGGTGGGAATAAATTTAAATAAGTTATTCGAAAGACAGCATATTTTAGAACTTGAAATTCACTGTTGCTGGGTGTGTCAGAGGCAGTGCGGTTGGCGCAGGCTAGAACAGGGTTTAGGGCTGTTGTGAATAGGGTCGCTATGAGTCGAAAACGACTCGACAGCACATAACAACAACAACAACATGTACCATTGAGTTGGAACTATAGCTGACCCTCCAGCAGGTTTTCAGAGGCAGTAAATAGCACTGGAGTTGAACGCCTATCTTTCTCCCACAGAGCAGCTGGTGGATTAGAATTATGTACCTTTGGGTTGACAACTCAACTCCTTATTATTAAGCTTCCAGAGATGAACATTATAAAATAGGCCCCAGAAAGAGTGAACACATAGGGGAGCTCTGGTGGCCTAGTGGCAAGTAGCTGCAACTACAATCCCAGAGGTGCACGGTTTGAATCCACCAGATGCTCTGCTGGGGAAGGAGGAACAATCTCCTCCTGTACCAGTCAGATCTGATTTGACGGTACACTTACATAAAAAAAATAAAAAAAAAAAGAGTGAACACTTTGTCACTCTGTAATTGGGCACACATAAGCTCAGAAAAAAGAAGTTAATTGTTCAAATCTATTCATTTATTCTTGTTTTTTTTTATTATTGGATAAGACAAAGGATGAAAGAATTGATGCCTTTGAATTGTAGTATGGAGAAGAATACCAAATATGGATAATACTGAATATGAATAATGAATAAAAAACAACTATAAGATATCATCATAGTCCAACTTTCAGTTGTGTAGCGAGTATTGAAAAGACTATGCCTTGAAAAAAAAAAAAAAGATATCATCTCAACCCAGTAAGAATAGCAAAATTTAACAGAACAGCAAACATCAAATGCTGGCGAGGTTGTGGAGAAACTGGAACCCTTATTCACTGTTGGTGGGAGTGTAAAATGGTGCAGCCACTATGGAAGGCAGTATGGTGCTTTCTCAAGAAGCTGAAAATAGAAATGCCATTTGACCCAGAAATTCCAGCTTGGAATATACCCCCAAAGAAACCATAACTGCCACCCAAGCAGATATATGCACACCCATGTTTATTGTGGCTTTGTTCACAAGAGCAAGGAGTTGGAAACAACCTAAGTGCCCATCAACAAACGAATGGGTAGAGAAGCTATGGTATATTCACACAATAGAATACTATGCTGCATTGAAAAACAAGAACTCAGGAAATATTATACAAAGTGGGTGGTCCTGGTGGACATTATTCTGAGTAAAATATCTCAGTCACAAAAGGACAAATGCTGCATGGTGCCACTGTTGTAAAACGGGACTGACATCAGGGTTGGGGGGAGACTGAGAAAGATGGGTTCAATAATGTATACTCCATTGAAACAGATGATGGAGAGAACTGTTTAAAAGGGATATGTGATTAGGTATTTTTGTCCAGACAGGGGTCCAGAACGAAGGCTGCACAGTGGAGCGGCCTTGGGGGGAGGGACTGTATAACAATGTAAGAATTTTACTTTTCAAAGAGAAGAGCGAAGTGGGGGCATGCTGGGCAGGGAGAAAAGTGCAACAATGAATGAATGGAAATCCAAAGTCTCTGTAAACTTTCATTAAAATTAATTTAAAAATAAATAAAATTAAAGATACTTGAGTTAAAGATTAAAAAAAAGGGGGGGAATACGGAATACCATAAGAACAAATATGTCTATCTTGGAAGTTCGACTAAGGTGCTCCTTCAAGGCAAGGATGGTGAAACTTCATCCCATGCTGTCAGAGCATGCTGTCAGGAGCAATCAATCTTTTTGGAAAAGGACATCCTTTTGGAAAAGGTGGAGAGTCAGAGAACGAGAGGCATATTCCACACAAGATGGACTGGCAGAGAGACTTTAACAATGGGCTGGAGCCATGAGACCAGCTCAGGATAGGGCAAGATTCGAATCTGTTGTTTGTAGGATCCTTCTGAGTTGTAGTTGATGGGATGGCACCTCACAACCATCTTGTAACTGACCTCTGAGAAACCCACTGAGGGGGCAGCTTTGAGTAGTGTGTGAATAAGACTTGGTGATGCAAACACTGCGCCAATGGGCCTGAGGCCGGTGGAGTTCATGAAGATAGCACAGGATTGGTCAAGCTTTTGAACTACGGATCATAGGCTTGCTATGAGTCATAGATGGCTCGACAACACCTAAAAACAATCATTGTGTATCAGGCACTAGAATGACAGCAAGAATCTCTTTATAAATTAAAAAAACACTCCAGGTCTAGCTCCTCATTTCAAAGACTGTTTACATTCTAATGGTATAATACTCACTTGGAAGTTTTTAAATATCCTATTACTGAAAATTCTCTACTAACTGAACCTCATCTCCTGTGTACAAAAGCCCAAAACTGGCGACACCTGACTTCAAATCAGCGTAATATCAGATCCTATCTTATATTAGGAGCGAAGCAAAAATGTTCACAAAGTTGAAAGACAATAGCTATGAGTTTGGTCTTTATCCATGAAATTGGTCAGCTAACCGTAAGCCATTCAAATGTATTCACTGAAGCAGATTATTACTTGCTTCTATTCAGAGTTGTCTCCTTTTTAATTTCACAGCACTATGGTAACTTTTGCTTTATGTAATGTACATTCCTAAAAGAAAAGGGAGGAAGGGCAGAGGTCAAACAGAAATGAAAGACTAACAGCTGCCACAAACAATACTGCAAAAACCTCCTTAGTTTATCTTGATGATTTCTCATATTGCTAAGAACCTGAGACTCCTTTCTGGGGTCAGTGTGCTCGAAGTAAGAATGTCATTTCCTCAAAGGAAGATTCCATCCATTATCAAGGCACACTTCAACAACATGTTCTCCTGAAATACCAACTAATAATTAAATCAATCAAACACCTACTTTGACCCGCAGCTATCTCTTTGATCATCACCAGCCCTTTGTGAGTACACATTCATCCCAGAATTAATGTGTCATGCCAAAGAGTATGGACTAAAAGAAACTGGAGGAGAGGCTAAGAACTCAAGTTCTAGAATCCCACTAGCTCCACTTATCATCTGTGCCAACCTGGAACTGACCCAACTTTTCCAAGCCTCAGTCCCCTCATTGAGAAAATGAGCGAAATACCTGTGTGAGCACACTGTAGGGATTCACAGAGAGAATACACGAAGGGTTTGTAACAATGCCCGATGCATAAAACAGCTCTTTGTAGTGTTAACTCTTATATCTGTTAGAATGCTTTCAAAGGCAAGTAATAGAGCACCCAATGAAAAAGCACCATAAACAATAAGCACATTCATTTTGCCACTTAACAGCACACAGCTCAAAAATCAGTCCGGCTGATCTAAGACAGCAGTGGAGACCCAGGCTCTTTCTCCATCCTTCAGTTCTTTTATCCTCAGGCTACTGTTAACTCAATGGCTCAACAACCTCAAAGCGTAACACTTAGGTATCTCCAGCTTTACTTGCCAACTTTCCCACTCGCTAGCTCCCTTCAATGATCTTCAGATGGTTTCCACTGTTTCCCACCATCTGTCAGTTTTCTGTTCTGTGGAAACTTGTCAGTTGCTATGATACTGGTGGCCTACAGGGTAAAGAACTGTGATAACAACCCAAAGGTAAGTGGTTTGGGTCCTCCTCAGGAGAAAAATGGGAAATCTCTTCCCTAGAGATCTACAGCCTCTAAAACCCCATTGAAAGGTCAGCTATGAGTCAGTTCTGACGTGACTGCAATGAGTTTGAGATTGTGTAAGTGTCAGTGTGTGTGTGTGACACACACACACACACACTGGAAGCTATGCCACTGATAATTCAAGTACCAGCAGGGTTGGAAGAACTTCCAGACTATGACAAACTAGAAAGATCTAGTGGTCTACTCCCAAAAATTAGCCCGTGAACAACTCTGGATCACAAAAGAACACTGTCTGATACAGAGATGGAGGAGGAGCCCGCTAGGTGGGAAGGAACCACACAATGGCCATAACAATGAACTCAAATGTACCAACAATCAAGATGGCGCAGGACCAGACATTCGATTCTGTCAGACCTAAGGTTCCCATGAGCTAGCACTAACCTGTGTCAAGTTGGCATCTAGCAAGAATAACCACTGTTTCAAGTATCACGCTGTCCAGAAGAACTTTCTTCAGTGACAGATGTAGTCTCTGTCTATGCTTCTACTATGGCAGCTACCACTCCCATGTGACTACTGAGCATGTGAAATACGATGAGCAGGAATGAGGAGAATTAAAATTTAACTAGCCACATGATGTTATGTGCCATTGAGTCACATGCAACCCATAGTGACCCTATGTACAGCAGCTCTGAACCCTGCCCTGTCCTGAGCCACTCTCAGTAATTCCGACACACTCGCCCCATTGCCCCAGGTACTACTATATCATTCCATCTCATTTGGGGTCTTCCTCTCCTGAACTTTCCCTCCACCCTTCCAAGCAAAACGTCCTTCCTTCTCCAAGGATTGGTCCCTCCTGGCCACATGCCCAAAGTAAGTGAGATGGAGCTTCAAAATCTTGGTCTCCCAGGAGAAACTTGGTCTCACCCTCTCTGAGACAGACCTATTTGTCTTCTTGGTGGTCTGTTCAAGTCTTCTCCAGCACCACAACTCAAAGGCATCAATTCTTCTTCTGTCATCCTTAGTCATGGTCCAGCTCTTTGATGCATAGCAAGTAATTTCAAAGACCATGGCCACATGTGCCTCTCTGTTACTGTTTTAGGATCTGAGGAGTGGGTTCTACCTCCAGAGACCTCTTCTTATACAACAGAATAAGACACTGTCTGGTCCTTCACCATCCTTCCATTTCTGCTGCGCTGGAGCCCACGGTTGCAACTACTATAATCTGTCTTCTTGAGCATCTTCTTCTTTTTCATTGACCTTCTAATTCATCAAGCATGATACCCTTCGCCAGCAACTAGTTCCTCTTTTTAACATGCCCAAAGTAAGTAAGATGAACTCTTGCCATCCTTGGAAGGAGGATTCTGGCTGGACTTCTTCCAAAACAGATTTGCTTATTCTTCTCATAATCCAGGAGACAGTCCATACTCTTTGACAACATCATAATTCAAACACATCAGTTCTTCTTGGGTCTTCCTTTTTCATTGTCCGATTTCCACATGCATGTGAGGTGAGACTGGAAATAATACCATAAATTGGGCCAGGGACATCCTAGTCCTCCAAAGGACACTCTTGTTTTTTAAGCTTTTGACAGTAGACGTGCCCAATGCAATATGTCATTTTATTTCTTAACTGCTGCTGCCATGGGTGTTAGCTGTGGATCCAAAGAAAAATGAAAGCCAACTTCAATCTTCTCTCCATTCATCACGAAGCTGCTTACTGGTCCAGTAGGCATGCCTGCTATGTAGGGTGAGGGGATATGGTGAGAACATGCTGCCAATGTGCTTCATAAGCTGTTAAAACCTGTAGAAATGTCCAGCTTTGTTAATGCTGCTGCTGCTGCTAACATTTAGCGCATGCACTGCTGAGATTGGAGCCTATGAAGAGACACTGGGCTTTTAATGAAAAGCAAGGCAAGGAAAGTACTAGCAGCTTGGGGGTTTACCAGTCAGCAAAAGGCACTCCAGGAGTTTGTATCCCTCTTCAAATCAAGAGATTCACTGGCATTTAAAAGCTCTGGAGATCACTTCATTTTAAAAATGGAGCATGGACAAAACACTGCTTCCAACCGCATATTAGGAATTTTAAGTAGAACAACCTGGAAATGAGACTGCAGAGACGTGTGGTTCTCAGCCCTGGCTGCAGGTCAGAGGCTCGTGGACACTCTAAGGCACTCCAGTGCCACAGGTACAATGTAGGCCAAAGACCTCAGAATCTCCGGGGTGGAACTCGTGCCTTAGGGATTTTTAAAGCTCCCAGGTGATTCAGGGTCTAGTTTGACAACCTGACATAGATAATGGACGGCTCAGAAAACCACACCTGAGTTTTCAGAACCACATTTAGTTCCACAACAACAATCTGAAACTCGCTTCCTCTGAGGAAGTTCTGACTCGCAGCAACCCTCCATCAGGTTTCAGGAGGAGACTGGCCATCTTCCTCCAGGGCAGTTGCTGGTGTATTCAAACCACTGGGGAAGCGCCAACTTTGGATTCACAGCGCCACATGACAGAGTCTAAGGAGGACACCAAAATATCAGTATCCCAGGACAAAGAGGCGGAGCCCTGAAGACTGTCCTCCTGGGTGACTGAGCTCCGGGAATGTCAGCGTGTGAGGATTTATCATTTTTACAGAGAGCCGTTGAGAGGGAACAAGGAGACCAGCACTGACCTTGGCACTGGAGCACCAAGTCAAACAAGGCGGGCCTCGTGCCTTTGGAAACATCCAGGCTACTGGAGCTCCAGCCTCACTGATAATGAAGAACAAGGGCTTGGGTGGATGAAGCATAAAAGGGCGAGAGGAAAGACGGCCTGAGGCCTTGGAGAGGGGGACTACAAAGAAATCACTGGAAATGCCTATGGTACAAAAAGATCTAGGCCCAGCCCAGAAAGACAGAGAGTAAGTTGGGGATTATAGCTCATGAGATCACCAAACTGGCTCATGTGTGTAATTGTTTCCAAATGGGGAAGACAACTCTGCAGGAATAAAATTATAACCATCTTTCACTATTATGTCATCTCACCCTCTGGAAAATAGAATCGTCGTACCTAAAAGTAGACCTCCTTCGAAGACAAAACAAAGCCCAACAAACGGCTCTGGCATGTGGCCCAGAGAACGAGAGGCTGGAAGGGAGCACAGCTACCTGCCAAAGTCTATTTGGACTTCTGGTAGACCAAGAATAATGCCTTCAAGAGGCACTGAATTATCCAACTCAAAGTGCTAAGATTTAATGCTGCTTTCTCCCGGCCAGAGGCCTAACAAGAGAGTGTCAAGCAAGGTAAGCACAGGCTCGTTTGTGCTTACTTAACAATCTGTAGTGAACAACTTTACTTTGTGCAGGAAAAGATGTGAACTGCTCCCCGCAGATTAATAAGGGCAGGACGGTGCTACGGGGTTGGGAGAGAGACAGGTGCCAGTCAGGCCCAGAAGCAGGCTCTTCAATGAGGTGGAAAAAAAAAACACAACTCATCTGTGCAACCCATCTATTCACTACAGCTTAGTGCATCAGCACAAGTCAATGCGTGCTTACCTTGCTTACTGGGTAACCAGACATTCGCCAGGCCCACCTCTCCCTGCTGTCAAGAGCATGAGTCATCTCCAAGGCTTCCAGGGTGAAGCTACTGTGTTTGCAAGGCACATCCCCAGAGCCAGCGGGAGTGGCTGCTCTTGCCGGCTTCCCCTGGGCTCCCTCTCCAAGACTCTCTGCTCTTCACCGACACATTCATTCTGTCCTCAGACATCTACTGTGGGGGGCCTGGACAGTCCCGTGTAATGGAAACAGGACACGCTACAGATGCCAACAGGAGGCAGCCTTCAAATCCTAAAACATCCACTTCCCGGCTAGATGAGATTCTTGTTGTGATTCTGATTCTTTATCTAAAAACACAGACTACAAATACCTCCCCACAAAGGGTATTAAACAAAATAAAGTACCTGAAATGCCTAGAAGGGCCTAGCTCAGAGCAGCTCTCAGGAATCATGACATTCTCCTCACACGTCACCCATCTGTCAATCCTTTAGCATCCCTTCTCACTCAACACTGTACTAGAAGCAGTCATCATGCAGAGGAAATGCATGAACCACAAATGCCACATGCCAAGGAGAAAAAGGACTGGGTGGAGAGAAAGTGGGGAAAGGACATCTATTTCATTCGGAGGACGACAGGGCAGGATTGACAGAGGTAGTTACTGTTCGTTTGACTTTTGTGTGTGGGGAGTGTGTCTTCATATGCAGAGGACTCCAAGAAGCACATGAAGGAAGTGGGCAAGTGAGTCAGGGAAGAGAGGGGGTCTAATAGTAAGCACCTTATTGAACAAGTACTACAACGGGCAACTAGGCCACAATCCACGTTGGCAACTTTGGGAGACCATGTAGACACAACGCAGAATTGGTCCACTGAGGGATGAGCAAGCTGGTATATTTAAACACCAACTTCCACCCTCATGGTTTGGAGGTGTTAGCTCCTCCATGCACACACCGAGCACGCCACCATGACTACAGATCAGCTTCAGTCAGAAGGGCAGCCCCGGGAGCTGTCGGCGTCCATGAGAATGGTCTGCGGGTGACCCTGCAGGGAGGCCAAGAGGGGATGGGCAGGGGAACAGTAGCATCTGTGACAAATCTGACTCCACAAATTTGACTATAAGTTAGAGCCTGTATAATACTGACTCATACTTGAGGAGTAGTTAGAGGCTGTATTGCTTTCTGATTCCTTCATGAGTCATCTCTCTCCAAGCATTTCCTGGAGTCAGAGATGAAGTCTTTGCGGCAGCCAGCAGTCCTGGGCACACAGCTGGCACTCTCTATTGCAATGCTCACCTAAGAGAGCAGCAGCAAGTCCGTCTCCTTAGCATCGCTCAAAGATGAGCTCTAAGCCATCCTGAATGGAAGAGAATGTATTCAGGAAGATGACGCCTAGGAGGCTTACAGGTCATCTAACCAACTGGTCCAGGACTCTCACAATTATGGATGCCACCTTTATGTTAAATCTGTAGGTGCACAGCTACCACACAGCTGAAACTAGCATAGTAGAGTGGTTAAGAATAGCAAAAGGCACCCCCAATGTCTTAGTGTTCACAGCTGTTCAAATTACTGGAACCTCCTAAGAGGTGGGCTCACCCAGATGTGTAGTTTTATAAACGACCGTTATAACCAAAAAAAAAAAAGAATAGCAAAAGGCTAAACAAGATAGTAGTTAAACATACACACTTTTACACCAGGGAGGCCACGTTTGAGTCCCAGCTCTGCAACTTCTTAGCTTTTTGACCTAGAGCAAGATTCTTTACTCTTCTGTGTCTTGGTTTCCTCACCTAAAAAATGGAACTAAAAATAAGGCTACTGAATGTCCTCTAAGTGACTTAGCCTTCTGTAAGGGCTTTGAATAGCAGCAGATACATAAGTGTTATCAAAATGAGTGTTAAATAAAAAGAAGTACTCTTACTGGGATTTCTGAAGGACAATTGAGGCTGTTAGGAACCATCAAGTTGGTGATGACTTAAAAGACCAAATTTATTAGTCCGGTTGTTTTTTTTGTTGTTATGAGCGGTCAAGTCACTTGTGACTCACAGTGACCGTATGTACAAGCCTGTTCTATCTCTTGCCAATCTTATTGTCTCTGATATGCCTATCTCCACTACCCCAGTCACTGAATCAATCCATCTCACTGAGGGTCCGTTAGAGACAGATAATATCCCCAAATCATTAGAGGAAGCTCTGGTGGCTTAGTGGTAAGGAATTGTGCTGCCATCACAAAGGAACATGGTTTGGATCCACCAGCTGTTCCAAGGGAGAAAGATGGACAATCTTATGTGATTTACTGCCTTGGAAAATCCGCTGGAGGGTCAGCTATGAGTTGAGCATCACCTGGAGGGCTTGTCATCAGGCCCTACAGAAGAATGTCTAGTTAAATTGGTCTGGAGCGAAGTCCAAGAATCTGCATTTTTAACAGCTCTCAGGTGATGTCAATGCTGCCAGTGAGTAGGTCACACTTTGAGAACCAATAAATCAATTCAGAAAGCAGGAAAGCAAACAGACACTTGTCTATCCATGTTCCCTGCAGCACTATTCACCACAACCAAAAGGTGGAAACAACCCTATTTTCCATCAACAGGCAGATGGATGGATTATTTTTTTAATTTATTTATTAATTTTAATGAAAGTTTACAGAGACTTAGGATTTCCAGTCATTCATTGTTGTACTTTTCTCCCTGGCCACCCCTCCCCTCCAAATCACTCTTCTCCTTGAAAAGAAAAGGAAAAACTCTTTCATTGTGGATAGATGATTAAACTGTCCGTCCATATGATGCTATATATTACTCAGCCAGAAAGAGATATAAAGCTGCATGCTACAACATGTGTGAACCTTGAAAACATTACACTGAGTAAAGTCGGTCAGTCACAAAAGGACAAACATTACCTGACATCACTTACAGGAAATGGGCAAAAGTACTGAAGTCAAAGTTTATTAATGGTTAATAAACTTCTCCCGCTCCCCAGGTTACCACTGATGGGAGAGGGGGGCGGGGGAGTGACCACTTAGAAACATTGACTTTCTGTTAACGGTGATGAAGAGCTTGGGAAAGGATAATGGTGAGAGTTGCAAGGTACGATGAACATCATCAATGTTATTGACTTTCAAATGTGAAAAATTTTCAATCTGACAAATGTTTTGTGTGTGTATATGTATATATACCTAACAATTTTTTTTAACAAAAAGCTTTCTTCTGGGGTAAAAAAAAACAAACCAGCAAATAAATCAGTTCATCAGAGATCCAGCTTTAAAAAAGAAAATACACTTGCACTGCAATCCCAGAGGCTCACGGTTCGAATCCACCAGATGCTCTGCTGGGGAACGAAGGACAATCTCCTCCTGTACCGGTCAGATCTGATTTGATGGTACACACACACACACACACACACACACACACTAAAATTAAAATAAAAAATGTAAAAAAATACACTCAGCTACCTTGAGTAACCACTTGGGTTACAGCCACTCATTGTTCTGTTGACCTGGCCCTGTTTTCAGCGCTTGCACATAGAATTTTTTCTAAATGACTTACTCCTAACACGCTTCTCTCATTTTGATGAAGCTTTCCCTTACCTGCCTCATCCACTCCTGTGGTGGAAAAAAAGAACGGAAACGTGAGAATGAAGATCGAGCATCTTGTTTGAGCTCTGCCACTTCCTAACCAGTTATGTCCCTCCCCGGGGACATTTACTCATCAGTAAAGCAGGGATGCTTGATTTTCACCCTGACAGTGAGTCTTTGTCCTCTTTGTTCATAGCTTTCCTAACTTTTATTTATTTTGTTATTGTTGAAAATATACTGGGCATATTCATACAACAAACATACAATTCACCAGTTCTACATGTACAATTTAATGATATTTATTATATTCTTCTATTTGTATTAACTAGTCTCCTCATGTTTTTTTCTGAGATTTTCCTCCCTCATTAACATAACTCACTGCTCTCTAAGGTTCCTATCTAATCTCTCCAGTTGCTATTTTCAATCTAGTCCCATGTAAAGAGTTCTTCAAAGAGCAAAAGGCTCAAAGCTGACCTTTTAAACTAGTTAATAAACTACTGTTCAGTTTTAAATTGACTTCAGGAGATGTTATCAGTTTAAGGCTTAAGCTTATCTCAGGGCAATAGGTTCAGGGATTCATCAAGACTTCATGAATCCAGAAATCCTAGATTCCCTGAAAATTTTAAATTCTATGCTGTATTTCCCCCCTTTTGATAAAGATCATCCTATAGAACTATCATTGGTCAAAACACTTTAGTTATGATAGCTGGGCACCATCCATTTCTTCTGGTCTCATGGCAAAAGTAACATTTGTTCATAAAGACAATCAGCCACCAATTATCATCCTCCTATTTCTGACTCTCCTCATCTTGTTGCCTCAGGTGAATAGAGACCAACTGTTTTGCCTTAAGACCCCAAACTAGGATGCGGGGGTGTGGGGGAACCCTAAAAGCAAATCCAATTTAATAAACTAGTATTAAAAAAAAATAAGTCAACCTGGGAAGGGGGAAGGGAGGGCGAGAGGGTAAAATGTGCAACAATGAATGAATGAAAAAAATCTAACTTTCCTGTAAACTTTTGTTAAAATCACAATTAAAATATTCTATTTAAAAAAAATAAAAAAGCAAATCTGCTCTGATTCATAGTGATCCTCCATCAGATTCCTGAGGGTGTAAATTTTTAGAAAAGACTGCCCGTCTTTTTTCCCATGGAGCAGCTAGTGGATTCAGACTTCCTACCTCTGAGTTAGCAACAGGATACATTATGTACTACTCCACCAGGGCCAGAATGACTAAAACACTAGAAGGCCAAGTCACTGGGCGTTCCCAGAGAACCATAACTCTAAAACACCAAACCAAGGAACTAAACCAGCTCAATAACTACTTATTTTTAAGAGGAGAGATCATTGTAAATATAGATATTTGTGTATATATATAAATTGTAAATATATCTATTTACATTTATTTATAATTTAATAATAATTTTATATATATCATTGTAAAGATACAACTTTGGCCAATTCAACTTTCTACAGGTGTATAACTTATTGACATTGCCATCCAGTAGACTGTGACTCATACCCTGGAAGACAGAGCAGAACTCTTCCATAGGGTTTTCAAGGCTGTAACTCTTTAATTTTTATTGATTTGTATACAGTAATTTGTCTATATTGTGTTTCATCCATGTACATTGTTCAAGGCTGTTAATCTTCAAGGAAGCAGACACCTCATCTTGATGAAGTTTTTCCTTTCCTGCCCAATCTACTCCTTTGACGGAAAAAAGCATGAAAACAGGAGCATGAAGATTGAGCATCCAGTCAAGATGACAGGTTCAAACCTCTAACTTTTGGGTCAGAAACCAAGCTCTTAACCACAGTACTACCATAGGTCTTATTTGGAGTCTCTATATTGCCTTGTCTTCTATAAGTAATACAGTATTTCCACCCTGTAGTATGTATCAAGACTTGATTTCTCCCCTGCTATAAGTGAAGTAATACAGTATTTCCACTCTGTAGTATGTATCAAGACTTGATTTCTCCTATGGCTAAGTAGGGAGCTCTGGTGGCTTAGTGGTAAGAAGTTGTGCCACAATCCTGAAGGCATGTGGTTCGAATCCATAAGCTGCTCTGCAAGAGAAGGATGGGCAATCTCCTCCCATGTGATTAACTGCCTCTGAAAACCCACCAGCTATGTGTCAGTTTCAACTTGACCATACAAAACAACAACTGTCTAAGTAGTATTTTATTGCATGTACAGATAATATGTTTCTTTGTCCATTTCTCTGTTGTTGAATATTTAGGTTGGTTCTACCTTTTGGCTACTGTGCAAATAACATTGGTGTATGAGTTTCCGTTTGACTTTCTGCTTTCTTTTGGGTAAATACACATAGAAAAAAAAAGGCATTAAAGGTATCTTACCTTCCAGGGATGTAACCAGGACAACATGAAGACAAATGATGACAAGAAATATCTTGAATGTTAGTAAAAGTTCCTCAGGTCTGCCAACATGGCTGCACTGGCCGCCAGAGAAGAACATCCTATAATGAAGTCAGGGGAAATGAGATTATCACAGCTGCCACGATCAAGACAGTTCTACTCTTGAGAACATGAGACTGCTGTGAGGAGAAACCGATGCTAACTAGTTCATTTGCTGTTGTTCTGCGAGGCTTGGCTTATGGTTTATGTCTTACAGCACAAAAGCCTAGATACAGTGCATTTCCTCCTGACTGAACAGTATTTCCTTACCACTGCCTGCCTTTTCAGTCAGGAGAGCAAAGAGTCAACGTCAAAGTTATTTATTATTTTAAAAACGCAATGCTTTTATCAGAGGTAAATCTACAAGCCCAGCTTACCGTGTATGTAGTCACTCATTCAACAGATATTTCTCGAGGATCAATATGTAAATGAGATATTCAATATTCAAATAAGATCTGAAGGTTGAAGAAGAGTTGGCTCAATGAAATGCACATGGCAGAGGTAGGGCAAGGGCTGGAGAGAGTGTGGTACACAGAGGGAAGCGGCAAATACTCAGCAAAGGGAAGCCGGCCTCTGGTCCTCTACTAGTTGAGGACTTGGCCAATGTGAGGGGCAGCCAGCACGGGATACTGAAGGACAAAGAAGCCGGTCAAAATACCACAGCCCACTCAGGGGCTCAGCTGGGTGCAAGGGGCAGTGAGTGCCTACTGGGCAGCCACAGCCAGAGGAGAAGTGGCCTTGTTTGTACCACATCGTGTGCTGTCAAGTAGCAGAGCTCTTGCTCACTGGACACATGCAACTCCAACCAACACCACAGCCGCTGCAAGTGCAAGAGCCACAGCACATGCACAGTGGTGAAGACTAAAGAGTATGGGGTCAGAGGTCCTGGCTCTGACACAGGATGTCTGGATGACTGCAGGAGAAACAGCGATCAGAGCACCAATCTGATAGTGTTTCTCTGGTGAGAAGAGACATCGGTGTGAACCCACACTGCGAGAACCCTGAAAGTGTTAGCTGTGTTCTTCACTCATTCATTCAACAAAGATGTCTTTTGTACCTAGTGAGGCCAGGATGAGTCGTTGGGTGGAATAAATGGTTAATGTTCTTGGCTTCTAGCTGACAGGCTGGTGGTTCAAGTCTACCCAGAGACACCCTGGAAGAAAAGCTTAGCGACCTACACTAGGAAAATTAGCTATGGAAAAAAAACCTCTGTGGGTTCTACTCTGACAACGTGGGCTGAAGTTTACTTGAACTGATGGCAACTGGGTTTCTTTTTTTTTTTTATGGCAACTGGGTTTCTTATGTCCAGAATAAGACAGGGCAGACATTGCTGTTGTTGTTGTTATGTGTCATCGAGTCACCTATGATTCATAGCGACCCTATGCACAATAGCTCTGCCCTGTCCTGGGCCAGTCTCACTGACTCAGAAACACCTGCCCCCATTACATAACCCCAGTTACTGTGTCAATTCATCTTTTCCAGGGTCTTCCTCTCCTGTGCTGTCCCTCCACTCTTCAGAGCATGATGTTCTTCTACAAGGATTGGTCCCTCCTGGCCACATGCTCCAAGTATGTGAGACGGAGCTTCAAAATCCTAGTCTCCAAAAAGAAACCTGGTTTCACATTCTCCAAGACAGACCTATTTGTCTCCTTCACAGTCCATGGTATGTTCAAGACTCTTCTCCAGCACCACAACTCAAAGGCATCGACTCTTCTTCTGTCATTCTTAGTCATTGTCCAGTTCTCTGATGCACAGCAAGCAATTTCAAAGACTATGGCCTGAATGTCCTTTTCCAAGGACTGCACCCTCCTGGCCATGTACCCACATTATGGGAATGTTATTGTTAGGTGCCACTGATTCAACTATGACTCACTACAACCCTACCAAAAAACAGCTCAAAACCTTGCGCTATCCTGCTCCATCCTCATAATCTCTGAGTCAACTCATAGCAACACTGTGAACAGATGGATATCCTTCCTGATCCCACACCATCCTCAAGCCCATTGCTGCAGTCATTGTGTCAATCTCTCTTGTTGAGGGTCTGCATCTCTTTCACAGACTCGTTACTTCTTGTGTTTATTGTAATTAGTGTTATAAAATAAAATGTGCATGAAGGGCTGAATGGAAAACTAATCTGTTTTGTAAACATGCACTCAAAACACAATTTAAAAAAAGAAAATAAAAAATTTTAACAGTCATCACCGGTTAGAAGGGAGTAATTCTTTCCTTAGATATGATATGAAAATGCCTTAGACCAAGACACCAAGTAAATCCTTCTTCTTCAAGAGGGTGTGTATTTTTTAATAGACTAATAAATTGGATTCTATATTAATCATTAAAGAATATGTAAATAAATTATATGCTTGGTCCTCTCCTTCAGCACTTTCTTTCTCTCTCTGTTCATAATGGCATATTATTGATCCTCCCAAATGGGTCACTCAAATGAGAATGTTCATGTAGTCATGCAAAGATATATCAATGTCTCTCTTGAGGAAAATGTAAGTGTCTACACACAACAATATGGATGCATCTCAGATGCATGATGTTAGCCAAAGCAGCCAGTCATAAAAGAATACATATGGTTCCATTCATTTGAAGAACCAAGGAAGGTAAGACCAATCAATGTAGTGAAAAGTCAAGAGAGTGGTTCTGGGGTGGGCAGAAGTAGTGATTAGAAGTAGGTACCAGCGGGCTTCTGAGAAGCAGTCAATATTCTATTGTTTTTAATTTATATGCCAGTTACATGGGTGTTTTCAGTTAGAAATATTCTTTGAATTGTACACTTACATAAATGTCACAAAACACCACAAGCAACTATTGAATGAATCAATAAAATCAAACTCTTTGTAAATCATCACTAAAATGAAAAAATTGAAAAATATCAATTGACAATAAATTATAAAACTGTACCAAAATTATTGCATTAAGAAAATGAATATATTTTTAAGTTTCTGAACTCAGTTCCTTTTCCAAAAGCACTACTCTTAAGTTAAAAAAAAAACAAACGGCTGGGCTCTATGAGGAGAACTGTGGCATCAGGATTGGTGAAAGATCCAGTAACTGCGTTATATGCACATGAGAGAACCCTGCTTGCTGAAACTGAGGAGGACCTCATGCACTTGCTGCAGAGGGTCAAGGACTGTAGCCTTCAGTACGGACTGAGGCTCAATATCAAGAAGACAAAGATTCTCACCACTGGACCAATTGGCAACATCAGGATGGATGGCGAAGAGAT